>NC_092419.1:104890908-105232717 GCF_040894005.1 Engystomops pustulosus
GGGGGTGAGATATAGGGTTATGTTATAGGACTAGGGGGTGAGATATAGGGTTATGTTATAGGACTAGGGGTGAGATATAGGGTTATGTTATAGGACTAGGGGTGAGATATAAGGTTATGCTATAGGACTAGGGGGTGAGATATAGGGTTATGTTATAGGACTAGGGGGTGAGATATAGGGTTATGTTATAGGACTAGGGGGGTGAGATATAGGGTTATGTTATAGGACTAGGGGGTGAGATATAGGGTTATGTTATAGGACTAGGGGTGAGATATAGGGTTATGTTATAGGACTAGGGGTGAGATATAGGGTTATGTTATAGGACTAGGGGGTGAGATATAGGGTTATGTTATAGGACTAGGGGGTGAGATATAGGGTTATGTTATAGGACTAGGGTGAGATATAGGGTTATGTTATAGGACTAGGGGGTGAGATATAGGGTTATGTTATAGGACTAGGGGGTGAGATATAGGGTTATGTTATAGGACTAGGGGTGAGATATAGGGTTATGTTATAGGACTAGGGGTGAGATATAGGGTTATGTTATAGGACTAGGGGGTGAGATATAGGGTTATGTTATAGGACTAGGGGGTGAGATATAGGGTTATGTTATAGGACTAGGGGGTGAGATATAGGGTTATGTTATAGGACTAGGGGGTGAGATATAGGGTTATGTTATAGGACTAGGGGTGAGATATAGGGTTATGTTATAGGACTAGGGGGTGAGATATAGGGTTATGTTATAGGACTAGGGGTGAGATATAGGGTTATGTTATAGGACTAGGGGGTGAGATATAGGGTTATGTTATAGGACAGGGGGTGAGATATAGGGTTATGTTATAGGACTAGGGGGTGAGATATAGGGTTATGTTATAGGACTAGGGGTGAGATATAGGGTTATGTTATAGGACTAGGGGTGAGATATAGGGTTATGTTATAGGACTAGGGGTGAGATATAGGGTTATGTTATAGGACTGGGGTGAGATATAGGGTTATGTTATAGGACTAGGGGTGAGATATAGGGTTATGTTATAGTACAGGGGGTGAGATATAGGGTTATGTTATAGGACTAGGGGTGAGATATAGGGTTATGTTATAGGACTGGGGTGAGATATAGGGTTATGTTATAGGACTAGGGGTGAGATATAGGGTTATGTTATAGGACTAGGGGTGAGATATAAGGTTATGTTATAGGACTAGGGGTGAGATATAGGGTTATGTTATAGGACTAGGGGTGAGATATAGGGTTTATGTTATAGGTCTAGGGGAGAGATATAGGGTTATGTTATAGGACTAGGGGTGAGATATAAGGTTATGTTATAGGACTAGGGGTGAGATATAGGGTTATGTTATAGGACTAGGGGGTGAGATATAGGGTTATGTTATAGGACTAGGGGTGAGATATAGGGTTATGTTATAGTACAGGGGGTGAGATATAGGGTTATGTTATAGGACTAGGGGTGAGATATAGGGTTATGTTATAGGACTCGGGGTGAGATATAGGGTTATGTTATAGGACTAGGGGTGAGATATAGGGTTATGTTATAGGACTAGGGTGAGATATAGGGTTATGTTATAGGACTGGGGTGAGATATAGGGTTATGTTATAGGACTAGGGGGTGAGATATAGGGTTATGTTATAGTACAGGGGTGAGATATAGGGTTATGTTATAGGACTAGGGGTGAGATATAGGGTTATGTTATAGGACTGGGGTGAGATATAGGGTTATGTTATAGGACTAGGGGTGAGATATAGGGTTATGTTATAGGACTAGGGGTGAGATATAAGGTTATGTTATAGGACTAGGGGTGAGATATAGGGTTATGTTATAGGACTAGGGGTGAGATATAGGGTTTATGTTATAGGTCTAGGGGTGAGATATAGGGTTATGTTATAGGACTAGGGGTGAGATATAGGGTTATGTTATAGGACTAGGGGTGAGATATAGGGTTATGTTATAGGACTAGGGGTGAGATATAGGGTTATGTTATAGGTCTAGGGGAGAGATATAGGGTTATGTTATAGGACTAGGGGTGAGATATAGGGTTATGTTATAGGACTAGGGGGTGAGATATACGGTTATGTTATAGGACTAGGGGTGAGATATAGGATTATGTTATAGGACAGGGGGTGAGATATAGGGTTATGTTATAGGACTAGGGGGTGAGATATAGGGTTATGTTATAGGACTAGGGTGAGATATAA
This sequence comes from Engystomops pustulosus, assembly GCF_040894005.1. Lineage (NCBI taxonomy): Eukaryota > Metazoa > Chordata > Amphibia > Anura > Leptodactylidae > Engystomops > Engystomops pustulosus. Next base: position 104,893,115 of record NC_092419.1, read on the forward strand.
GGTTATGTTATAGGACTAGGGGTGAGATATAGGGTTATGTTATAGGACTAGGGTTGAGATATAAGGTTATGTTATAGGACTAGGGTGAGATATAGGGTTATGTTATAGGACTAGGGGTGAGATATAGGGTTATGTTATAGGACTGGGGTGAGATATAGGGTTATGTTATAGGACTAGGGGGTGAGATATAGGGTTATGTTATAGTACAGGGGGTGAGATATAGGGTTATGTTATAGGACTAGGGGGTGAGATATAGGGTTATGTTATAGTACAGGGGGTGAGATATAGGGTTATGTTATAGGACTAGGGGGTGAGATATAGGGTTATGTTATAGGACTAGGGGTGAGATATAGGGTTATGTTATAGGACTAGGGGTGAGATATAGGGTTATGTTATAGGACTAGGGGTGAGATATAGGGTTATGTTATAGGACTAGGGGGTGAGATATAGGGTTATATTATAGGTCTAGGGGTGAGATATAGGGTTATGTTATAGGACTAGGGGTGAGATATAGGGTTATGTTATAGGTCTAGGGGTGAGATATAGGGTTATGTTATAGGACTAGGGGTGAGATATAGGGTTATGTTATAGGACTAGGGGGTGAGATATAGGGTTATATTATAGGTCTAGGGGTGAGATATAGGATTATGTTATAGGACTAGGGGTGAGATATAGGGTTATGTTATAGGTCTAGGGGTGAGATATAGGGTTATGTTATAGGACTAGGGGTGAGATATAGGGTTATGTTATAGGTCTAGGGGTGAGATATAGGGTTATGTTATAGGACTAGGGGTGAGATATAGGGTTATGTTATAGTACAGGGGGTGAGATATAGGGTTATGTTATAGGACTAGGGGGTGAGATATAGGGTTATGTTATAGGACTAGGGGTGAGATATAGGGTTATGTTATAGGACTAGGGGGTGAGATATAGGGTTATGTTATAGGACTGGGGGTGAGATATAGGGTTATGTTATAGGACTAGGGGTGAGATATAGGGTTATGTTATAGGACTAGGGGTGAGATATAGGGTTATGTTATAGGACTAGGGGTGAGATATAGGGTTATGTAATAGGACTAGGGGGTGAGATATAGGGTTATGTAATAGGACTAGGGGGTGAGATATAGGGTTATGTTATAGGACTAGGGGGTGAGATATAGGGTTATGTTATAGGACTGGGGCGAGATATAGGGTTATGTTATAGTACAGGGGGTGAGATATAGGGTTATGTTATAGGACTAGGGGGTGAGATATAGGGTTATGTTATAGGACTAGGGGTGAGATATAGGGTTATGTTATAGGACTGGGGCGAGATATAGGGTTATGTTATAGTACAGGGGGTGAGATATAGGGTTATGTTATAGGACTAGGGGGTGAGATATAGGGTTATGTTATAGGACTAGGGGTGAGATATAGGGTTATGTTATAGGACTGGGGGTGAGATATAGGGTTATGTTATAGGACTAGGGGTGAGATATAGGGTTATGTTATAGGACTAGGGGTGAGATATAGGGTTATGTTATAGGACTAGGGGTGAGATATAGGGTTATGTAATAGGACTAGGGGGTGAGATATAGGGTTATGTTATAGGACTAGGGGGTGAGATATAGGGTTATGTTATAGGACTGGGGCGAGATATAGGGTTATGTTATAGTACAGGGGGTGAGATATAGGGTTATGTTATAGGACAGGGGTGAGATATAGGGTTATGTTATAGGACTAGGGGTGAGATATAAGGTTATGTTATAGGACTAGGGGTGAGATATAGGGTTATGTTATAGGACTGGGGTGAGATATAGGGTTATGTTATAGGACTAGGGGGTGAGATATAGGGTTATGTTATAGGACTAGGGGGTGAGATATAGGGTTATGCTATAGGACTAGGGGGTGAGATATAGGGTTATGTTATAGGACTAGGGGGTGAGATATAGGGTTATGTTATAGGACTAGGGGGTGAGATATAGGGTTATGTTATAGGACTAGGGGTGAGATATAGGGTTATGTTATAGTACAGGGGTGAGATATAGGGTTATGTTATAGGACTAGGGGGTGAGATATAGGGTTATGTTATAGGACTAGGGGTGAGATATAGGGTTATGTTATAGGACTAGGGGTGAGATATAGGGTTATGTTATAGGACTAGGGGTGAGATATAGGGTTATGTTATAGGACTGGGGTGAGATATAGGGTTATGTTATAGGACTAGGGGGTGAGATATAGGGTTATGTTATAGTACAGGGGGTGAGATATAGGGTTATGTTATAGGACTAGGGGTGAGATATAGGGTTATGTTATAGGACTGGGGTGAGATATAGGGTTATGTTATAGGACTAGGGGTGAGATATAGGGTTATGTTATAGGACTAGGGGTGAGATATAAGGTTATGTTATAGGACTAGGGGTGAGATATAGGGTTATGTTATAGGACTAGGGGTGAGATATAGGTTTATGTTATAGGTCTAGGGGAGAGATATAGGGTTATGTTATAGGACTAGGGGTGAGATATAAGGTTATGTTATAGGACTAGGGGTGAGATATAGGGTTATGTTATAGGACTAGGGGTGAGATATAGGGTTATGTTATAGGTCTAGGGGAGAGATATAGGGTTATGTTATAGGACTAGGGGGTGAGATATAGGGTTATGTTATAGGACTAGGGGGTGAGATATACGGTTATGTTATAGGACTAGGGGTGAGATATAGGATTATGTTATAGGACAGGGGGTGAGATATAGGGTTATGTTATAGGACTAGGGGGTGAGATATAGGGTTATGTTATAGGACTAGGGGTGAGATATAAGGTTATGTTATAGGACTAGGGGTGAGATATAGGGTTATGTTATAGGACTAGGGTTGAGATATAAGGTTATGTTATAGGACTAGGGGTGAGATATAGGGTTATGTTATAGGACTAGGGGTGAGATATAGGGTTATGTTATAGGACTAGGGGGTGAGATATAGGGTTATGTTATAGGACTAGGGGTGAGATATAGGGTTATGTTATAGGACTAGGGGTGAGATATAGGGTTATGTTATAGGACTAGGGGTGAGATATAGGGTTATGTTATAGGACTAGGGGTGAGATATAGGGTTATGTTATAGGACTATGGGTGAGATATAGGGTTATGTTATAGGACTAGGGGTGAGATATAGGGTTATGTTATAGGACTAGGGGGTGAGATATAGGGTTATGTTATAGGACTAGGGGTGAGATATAGGGTTATGTTATAGGACTATGGGTGAGATATAGGGTTATGTTATAGGACTAGGGGTGAGATATAAGGTTATGTTATAGGACTAGGGGTGAGATATAGGGTTATGTTATAGGACTAGGGGTGAGATATAGGGTTATGTTATAGGTCTAGGGGAGAGATATAGGGTTATGTTATAGGACTAGGGGGTGAGATATAGGGTTATGTTATAGGACTAGGGGGTGAGATATACGGTTATGTTATAGGACTAGGGGTGAGATATAGGATTATGTTATAGGACAGGGGGTGAGATATAGGGTTATGTTATAGGACTAGGGGGTGAGATATAGGGTTATGTTATAGGACTAGGGGTGAGATATAAGGTTATGTTATAGGACTAGGGGGGAGATATAGGGTTATGTTATAGGACTAGGGTTGAGATATAAGGTTATGTTATAGGACTAGGGGTGAGATATAGGGTTATGTTATAGGACTAGGGGTGAGATATAGGGTTATGTTATAGGACTGGGGTGAGATATAGGGTTATGTTATAGGACTAGGGGGTGAGATATAGGGTTATGTTATAGTACAGGGGGTGAGATATAGGGTTATGTTATAGGACTAGGGGGTGAGATATAGGGTTATGTTATAGTACAGGGGGTGAGATATAGGGTTATGTTATAGGACTAGGGGGTGAGATATAGGGTTATGTTATAGGACTAGGGGTGAGATATAGGGTTATGTTATAGGACTAGGGGTGAGATATAGGGTTATGTTATAGGACTAGGGGTGAGATATAGGGTTATGTTATAGGACTAGGGGGTGAGATATAGGGTTATATTATAGGTCTAGGGGTGAGATATAGGGTTATGTTATAGGACTAGGGGTGAGATATAGGGTTATGTTATAGGTCTAGGGGTGAGATATAGGGTTATGTTATAGGACTAGGGGTGAGATATAGGGTTATGTTATAGGACTAGGGGGTGAGATATAGGGTTATATTATAGGTCTAGGGGTGAGATATAGGATTATGTTATAGGACTAGGGGTGAGATATAGGGTTATGTTATAGGTCTAGGGGTGAGATATAGGGTTATGTTATAGGACTAGGGGTGAGATATAGGGTTATGTTATAGGTCTAGGGGTGAGATATAGGGTTATGTTATAGGACTAAGGGTGAGATATAGGGTTATGTTATAGTACAGGGGGTGAGATATAGGGTTATGTTATAGGACTAGGGGGTGAGATATAGGGTTATGTTATAGGACTAGGGGTGAGATATAGGGTTATGTTATAGGACTAGGGGGTGAGATATAGGGTTATGTTATAGGACTAGGGGTGAGATATAGGGTTATGTTATAGTACAGGGGGTGAGATATAGGGTTATGTTATAGGACTAGGGGGTGAGATATAGGGTTATGTTATAGGACTAGTGGTGAGATATAGGGTTATGTTATAGGACTAGGGGGTGAGATATAGGGTTATGTTATAGGACTAGGGGTGAGATATAGGGTTATGTTATAGGACTGGGGGTGAGATATAGGGTTATGTTATAGGACTAGGGGTGAGATATAGGGTTATGTTATAGGACTAGGGGTGAGATATAGGGTTATGTTATAGGACTAGGGGTGAGATATAGGGTTATGTAATAGGACTAGGGGGTGAGATATAGGGTTATGTTATAGGACTAGGGGGTGAGATATAGGGTTATGTTATAGGACTAGGGGTGAGATATAGGGTTATGTTATAGGACTAGGGGGTGAGATATAGGGTTATGTTATAGGACTAGGGGGTGAGATATAGGGTTATGTTATAGGACTAGGGGTGAGATATAGGTTTATGTTATAGGACTAGGGGTTGAGATATAGGGTTATATTATAGGTCTAGGGGTGAGATATAGGGTTATGTTATAGGACTAGGGGTGAGATATAGGGTTATGTTATAGGTCTAGGGGAGAGATATAGGGTTATGTTATAGGACTAGGGGTGAGATATAGGGTTATGTTATAGGACTAGGGGTGAGATATAGGGTTATGTTATAGGACTAGGGGTGAGATATAGGGTTATGTAATAGGACTAGGGGGTGAGATATAGGGTTATGTTATAGGACTAGGGGGTGAGATATAGGGTTATGTTATAGGACTAGGGGTGAGATATAGGGTTATGTTATAGGACTAGGGGGTGAGATATAGGGTTATGTTATAGGACTAGGGGTGAGATATAAGGTTATGTTATAGGACTAGGGGGTGAGATATAGGGTTATGTTATAGGACTAGGGGTGAGATATAGGGTTATGTTATAGTAAAGGGGGTGAGATATAGGGTTATGTTATAGGACTAGGGGGTGAGATATAGGGTTATGTTATAGGACTAGGGGTGAGATATAGGGTTATGTTATAGGACTAGGGGTGAGATATAGGGTTATGTTATAGGACTAGGGGTGAGATATAGGGTTATGTAATAGGACTAGGGGGTGAGATATAGGGTTATGTTATAGGACTAGGGGGTGAGATATAGGGTTATGTTATAGGACTAGGGGTGAGATATAGGGTTATGTTATAGGACTAGGGGGTGAGATATAGGGTTATGTTATAGGACTAGGGGGTGAGATATAGGGTTATGTTATAGGACTAGGGGTGAGATATAGGTTTATGTTATAGGACTAGGGGGTGAGATATAGGGTTATGTTATAGGACTAGGGGTGAGATATAGGGTTATGTTATAGGACTAGTGGTGAGATATAGGGTTATGTTATAGGACTAGGGGTGAGATATAGGGTTATGTTATAGGACTAGGGGTGAGATATAGGGTTATGTTATAGGACTAGGGGTGAGATATAAGGTTATGTTATAGGACTAGGGGTGAGATATAGGGTTATGTAATAGGACTAGGGGTGAGATATAGGGTTATGTTATAGGACTAGGGGGTGAGATATAGGGTTATGTTATAGGACTAGGGGTGAGATATAGGGTTATGTTATAGTACAGGGGGTGAGATATAGGGTTATGTTATAGGACTAGGGGTGAGATATAGGGTTATGTTATAGGACTAGGGGGTGAGATAAAGGGTTATGTTATAGGACTAGGGGTGAGATATAGGGTTATGTTATAGGACTAGGGGTGAGATATAGGGTTATGTTATAGGACTAGGGGGTGAGATATAGGGTTATGTAATAGGACTAGGGGTGAGATATAGGGTTATGTTATAGTACAGGGGGTGAGATATAGGGTTATGTTATAGGACTAGGGGGTGAGATATAGGGTTATGTTATAGGACTAGGGGGTGAGATATAGGGTTATGTTATAGGACTAGGGGTGAGATATAGGGTTATGTTATAGGACTAGGGGTGAGATATAGGGTTATGTTATAGGACTAGGGGTGAGATATAGGGTTATGTTATAGGACTAGGGGGTGAGATATAGGGTTATGTTATAGGACTAGGGGTGAGATATAGGGTTATGTAATAGGACTAGGGGTGAGATATAGGGTTATGTTATAGTACAGGGGGTGAGATATAGGGTTATGTTATAGGACTAGGGGGTGAGATATAGGGTTATGTAATAGGACTAGGGGTGAGATATAGGGTTATGTTATAGTACAGGGGGTGAGATATAGGGTTATGTTATAGGACTAGGGGGTGAGATATAGGGTTATGTAATAGGACTAGGGGTGAGATATAGGGTTATGTTATAGTACAGGGGGTGAGATATAGGGTTATGTTATAGGACTAGGGGGTGAGATATAGGGTTATGTAATAGGACTAGGGGTGAGATATAGGGTTATGTTATAGTACAGGGGGTGAGATATAGGGTTATGTTATAGGACTAGGGGGTGAGATATAGGGTTATGTTATAGGACTAGGGGTGAGATATAGGGTTATGTTATAGGACTAGGGGTGAGATATAGGGTTATGTTATAGGACTAGGGGTGAGATATAGGGTTATGTTATAGGACTAGGGGTGAGATATAGGGTTATGTTATAGGACTAGGGGGTGAGATATAGGGTTATGTTATAGGACTAGGGGTGAGATATAGGGTTATGTAATAGGACTAGGGGGTGAGATATAGGGTTATGTTATAGGACTAGGGGGTGAGATATAGGGTTATGTTATAGGACTAGGGGTGAGATATAGGGTTATGTTATAGGACTAGGGGGTGAGATATAGGGTTATGTTATAGGACTGGGGTGAGATATAGGGTTATGTTATAGGACTAGGGGTGAGATATAGGGTTATGTTATAGGACTAGGGGGTGAGATATAGGGTTATGTTATAGGACTAGGGGGTGAGATATAGGGTTATGTTATAGGACTAGGGGGTGAGATATAGGGTTATGTTATAGGACTAGTGGTGAGATATAGGGTTATGTTATAGGACTAGGGGGTGAGATATAGGGTTATGTTATAGGACTAGGGGGTGAGATATAGGGTTATGTTATAGGACTAGGGGGTGAGATATAGGGTTATGTTATAGGACTAGGGGGTGAGATATAGGGTTATGTTATAGGACTAGGGGTGAGATATAGGGTTATGTTATAGGACTAGGGGGTGAGATATAGGGTTATGTTATAGGACTAGGGGGTGAGATATAGGGTTATGTTATAGGACTAGGGGGTGAGATATAGGGTTATGTTATAGGACTAGGGGGTGAGATATAGGGTTATGTTATAGGACTAGGGGTGAGATATAGGGTTATGTTATAGGACTAGGGGTGAGATATAAGGTTATGCTATAGGACTAGGGGGTGAGATATAGGGTTATGTTATAGGACTAGGGGGTGAGATATAGGGTTATGTTATAGGACTAGGGGGTGAGATATAGGGTTATGTTATAGGACTAGGGGGTGAGATATAGGGTTATGTTATAGGACTAGGGGTGAGATATAGGGTTATGTAATAGGACTAGGGGTGAGATATAGGGTTATGTTATAGTACAGGGGGTGAGATATAGGGTTATGTTATAGGACTAGGGACGAGATATAGGGTTATGTTATAGGTCTAGGGGTGAGATATAGGGTTATGTTATAGGACTAGGGGTCAGATATAAGGTTATGTTATAGGACTAGGGGGTGAGATATAGGGTTATGTTATAGGACTAGGGGGTGAGATATAGGGTTATGTTATAGGACTAGGGGGTGAGATATAGGGTTATGTTATAGGATTAGGGGTGAGATATAGGGTTATGTAATAGGACTAGGGGTGAGATATAGGGTTATGTTATAGTACAGGGGGTGAGATATAGGGTTATGTTATAGGACTAGGGGGTGAGATATAGGGTTATTTTATAGGACTAGGGACGAGATATAGGGTTATGTTATAGGTCTAGGGGTGAGATATAGGGTTATGTTATAGGACTGGGGGTGAGATATAGGGTTATGTTATAGGACTAGGGGGTGAGATATAGGGTTATGTTATAGGACTAGGGGTGAGATATAGGGTTATGTTATAGGACTAGGGGGTGAGATATAGGGTTATGTTATAGGACTAGGGGTGAGATATAGGGTTATGTTATAGGACTAGGGGTGAGATATAAGGTTATGTTATAGGACTAGGGGTGAGATATAGGGTTATGTTATAGGACTAGGGGGTGAGATATAGGGTTATGTTATAGGACTAGGGGTGAGATATAGGGTTATGTTATAGGACTAGGGGTGAGGTATAGGGTTGTGTTATAGGACTAGGGGTGAGATATAGGGTTATGTTATAGGACTAGGGGGTGAGATAAAGGGTTATGTTATAGGACTAGGGGTGAGATATAGGGTTATGTTATAGGACTAGGGGGTGAGATATAGGGTTATGTTATAGGACTAGGGGTGAGATATAGGGTTATGTTATAGGACTAGGGGTGAGATATAGGGTTATGTTATAGGACTAGGGGGTGAGATATAGGGTTATGTTATAGGACTAGGGGTGAGATATAGGGTTATGTTATAGGACTAGGGGGTGAGATATAGGGTTATGTTATAGTACAGGGGGTGAGATATAGGGTTATGTTATAGGACTAGGGGTGAGATATAGGGTTATGTTATAGGACTAGGGGGTGAGATATAGGGTTATGTTATAGGACTAGGGGTGAGATATAGGGTTATGTTATAGGACTAGGGGTGAGATATAGGGTTATGTTATAGGACTTGGGGTGAGATATAGGGTTATGTAATAGGACTAGGGGTGAGATATAGGGTTATGTTATAGTACAGGGGGTGAGATATAGGGTTATGTTATAGGACTAGGGGGTGAGATATAGGGTTATGTTATAGGACTAGGGGGTGAGATATAGGGTTATGTTATAGGACTAGGGGGTGAGATATAGGGTTATGTTATAGGACTAGGGGTGAGATATAGGGTTATGTTATAGGACTAGGGGTGAGATATAAGGTTATGCTATAGGACTAGGGGGTGAGATATAGGGTTATGTTATAGGACTAGGGGGTGAGATATAGGGTTATGTTATAGGACTAGGGGGTGAGATATAGGGTTATGTTATAGGACTAGGGGGTGAGATATAGGGTTATGTTATAGGACTAGGGGTGAGATATAGGGTTATGTAATAGGACTAGGGGTGAGATATAGGGTTATGTTATAGTACAGGGGGTGAGATATAGGGTTATGTTATAGGACTAGGGGGTGAGATATAGGGTTATGTTATAGGACTAGGGACGAGATATAGGGTTATGTTATAGGTCTAGGGGTGAGATATAGGGTTATGTTATAGGACTAGGGGTCAGATATAAGGTTATGTTATAGGACTAGGGGGTGAGATATAGGGTTATGTTATAGGACTAGGGGGTGAGATATAGGGTTATGTTATAGGACTAGGGGTGAGATATAGGGTTATGTTATAGGACTAGAGGGTGAGATATAGGGTTATGTTATAGGACTAGGGGTGAGATATAAGGTTATGTTATAGGACTAGGGGTGAGATATAAGGTTATGTTATAGGACAGGGGTGAGATATAGGGTTATGTTATAGGACTAGGGGTGAGATATAGGGTTATGTTATAGGACTAGGGGGTGAGATATAGGGTTATGTTATAGGACTAGGGGTGAGATATAGGGTTATGTTATAGGACTAGGGGTGAGATATAGGGTTATGTTATAGGACTAGGGGGTGAGATATAGGGTTATGTTATAGGACTAGGGGGTGAGATATAGGGTTATGTTATAGGACTAGGGGTGAGATATAGGGTTATGTAATAGGACTAGGGGTGAGATATAGGGTTATGTTATAGTACAGGGGGTGAGATATAGGGTTATGTTATAGGACTAGGGGGTGAGATATAGGGTTATGTTATAGGACTAGGGACGAGATATAGGGTTATGTTATAAGTCTAGGGGTGAGATATAGGGTTATGTTATAGGACTGGGGGTGAGATATAGGGTTATGTTATAGGACTAGGGGGTGAGATATAGGGTTATGTTATAGGACTAGGGGTGAGATATAGGGTTATGTTATAGGACTAGGGGGTGAGATATAGGGTTATGTTATAGGACTAGGGGTGAGATATAGGGTTATGTTATAGGACTAGGGGTGAGATATAAGGTTATGTTATAGGACTAGGGGTGAGATATAGGGTTATGTTATAGGACTAGGGGGTGAGATATAGGGTTATGTTATAGGACTAGGGGTGAGATATAGGGTTATGTTATAGGACTAGGGGTGAGGTATAGGGTTGTGTTATAGGACTAGGGGTGAGATATAGGGTTATGTTATAGGACTAGGGGGTGAGATAAAGGGTTATGTTATAGGACTAGGGGTGAGATATAGGGTTATGTTATAGGACTAGGGGGTGAGATATAGGGTTATGTTATAGGACTAGGGGTGAGATATAGGGTTATGTTATAGGACTAGGGGTGAGATATAGGGTTATGTTATAGGACTAGGGGGTGAGATATAGGGTTATGTTATAGGACTAGGGGTGAGATATAGGGTTATGTTATAGGACTAGGGGGTGAGATATAGGGTTATGTTATAGGACTAGGGGGTGAGATATAGGGTTATGTAATAGGACTAGGGGTGAGATATAGGGTTATGTTATAGGACTAGGGGTGAGATATAGGGTTATGTTATAGGACTAGGGGTGAGATATAGGGTTATGTTATAGGACTAGGGGGTGAGATATAGGGTTATGTTATAGGACTAGGGGTGAGATATAGGGTTATGTTATAGGACTAGGGGTGAGATATAGGGTTATGTAATAGGACTAGGGGTGAGATATAGGGTTATGTTATAGGACTAGGGGTGAGATATAGGGTTATGTTATAGGACTAGGGGTGAGATATAGGGTTATGTTATAGGACTAGGGGGTGAGATATAGGGTTATGTTATAGGACTAGGGGTGAGATATAGGGTTATGTTATAGGACTGAGACCTCCTGATGGTTGCATAATGATGAGCGCTGACAATCCTCCGCTCCCACAGAAATCAGGGAATAATGGCTGCCAGGGGCCAAAACCTGCAGCACACCTCCTCCCGAGCGCACACCTCCTCCCGAGCGCACACCTCCTCCCGAGCGCACACTTGCTGGTTATAGTGCGGCCTTACTGTGATTTTCATATAACTTCCCCTCACGTTATACGTGTTATCCCTGAGGTAGTCACAGCCCCGCCCCCTTGCTTAGAAAAGCCCGGAGAGGAGCAGATTCACCAAAACTTCCTGTGTTGCTCATGGCAACCAATGACAACAAAGCTTTCATTGTAAAATTGGTCGCAATCAGTTTTGATAAATGAGGTCCTAATATGGTGATCGAGGGCACATATATATCATAGAGAGCGTGAGAGATATAGGGACTTGGGGGTCAAAGGTCCCAATACTGTTAAGGCCTAGAGAAGCCCAGAAACAGCCAGGACCGCCCACATTTGGTTGGGGATTTCTCAAGTCCCACCCCTTTAAGGGCAAAAATGTGACTGCTGATGCCTAAGGACCAAAACCAATCCATCATATGTAAAAGAAAATGGCCGTCATATTTCCATCAACATTGCCATGTGTAAGGCCTTAGCAATGGTCCTTTCTTCTCATGGGCCCCCAGGGGCCCCCACAGCTATAGGCTCCTTATAGATACCACCCTCTATAGGAACCACATACATCGGGGCAGGAGCATTGTATACTGACCTAGTGCGGCTGTATCCGTACAGGGTATACAGCCCAAAACCTATCTACAAAAAAGCCATTCCAACCAAAGAGTTGTAAAGTATAATTAATCTTTATTCCAAATCACATAACAAACAATTAAAAACACAAAGAACAGACTGGTCATATGGAAAGGGAAGCGGAAACACTGCACAAAGTCAGACAAATCTTGCAGGGTAATGGATGGGATTAGGTGCTACCCTCCTAGGGGAAGTGTGCCTGAGAAGATATGTTATAAATCCAAAAGGGGGAAATAATCCAAAGGTAAATGTATAACGTTTAAAATGCAAAGTGCCTATACCTCCAAATAGGGAACATATCCTGATCTCAAAGCACACATTTCATTATAGCCTATCATGAAACAAAAGAAGCAGCTCTATTATGCATCTTACTTCAAGAGTAAACATATGTATCTATCATGATGGTAATGAAGTGATCGTATTGCACATACCCATTGTGATTGGTTTGCCTGCCGTCTGACACAGAGGCCCCGACGCGCGTTTCGGCGCTAGCCTTCGTCTGGGGGTCTGTGTGCTTTGAGATCAGGATATGTTCCCTATTTGGAGGTATAGGCACTTTGCATTTTAAACGTTATACATTTACCTTTGGATTATTTCCCCCTTTTGGATTTATAACATATCTTCTCAGGCACACTTCCCCTAGGAGGGTAGCACCTAATCCCATCCATTACCCTGCAAGATTTGTCTGACTTTGTGCAGTGTTTCTGCTTCCCTTTCCATATGACCAGCCTGTTCTTTGTGTTTTTAATTGTTTGTTATGTGATTTGGAATAAAGATTAATTATACTTTACAACTCTTTGGTTGGAATGGCTTTTTTGTAGATAGGTTTTGTGTTTATTTAAGTCAACCATGATGTATATACAGAAGTCTACCACAACAGTGGAACATGAGAAGGAAACCCAGAAAATTGTATGTTAAATGTTACTATATTCTCCCCACTGTATGTATATATGTGCAGCTGCATTGTCAGTACTAAGGGTATACAGCCCCCATGCAGAGGGATAGAGGTAGAACACAGCTGTCCCCTCACACTATAATGTACAGGAGGAGGATATCCAGGATAACCTGGGATCTCCTGTATATAATGATATATGTACAGCCGGTATAACCTGGGGATCTCCTGTATATAATGATATATGTACAGCCGGTATAACCTGGGGATCTCCTGTATATAATGATATATGTACAGCCGGTATAACCTGGGATCTCCTGTATATAATGATTTATGTACAGCTGCTATAACCTGGGGATCTCCTGTATATAATGATATATGTACAGCCGGTATAACCTGGGGATCTCCTGTATATAATGATATATGTACAGCCTGTATAACCTGGGGATCTCCTGTATATAATGATATATGTACAGCCGGTATAACCTGGGGATCTCCTGTATATAATGATATATGTACAGCCTGTATAACCTGGGGATCTCCTGTATATAATGATATATGTACAGCCGGTGTAACCTGGGGATCTCCTGTATATAATGATATATGTACAGCTGGTATAACCTGGGGGTCTCCTGTATATAATGATATATGCACAGCCGGTATAACCTGGGGATCTCCTGTATATAATGATATATGTACAGCCGGTATAACCTGGGGATCTCCTGTATATAATGATATATGTACAGCTGGTATAACCTGGGGATCTCCTGTATATAATGATATATGTAGAGCTGGTATAACCTGGGGGTCTCCTGTATATAATGATATATGTACAGCTGGTGTAACCTGGGGATCCCCTGTATATAATGATATATGTACAGCTGGTATAACCTGGGGATCTCCTGTATATAATGATATATGTACAGCCGGTATAACCTGGGGATCTCCTGTATATAATGATATATGTACAGCCGGTATAACCTGGGGATCTCCTGTATATAATGATATATGTACAGCCGGTATAACCTGGGGATCTCCTGTATATAATGATATATGTACAGCCGGTATAACCTGGGGATCTCCTGTATATAATGATATATGTACAGCCGGTATAACCTGGGGATCTCCTGTATATAATGATATATGTACAGCCCGTATAACCTGGAGATCTCCTGTATATAATGATATATGTACAGCCAGTATAACCTGGGGATCTCCTGTATATAATGATATATGTACAGCTGGTATAACCTGGGGATCTCCTGTATATAATGATATATGTACAGCCGGTATAACCTGGGGATCTCCTGTATATAATGATATATGTACAGCCGGTATAACCTGGGGATCTCCTGTATATAATGATATATGTACAGCCGGTATAACCTGGGGATCTCCTGTATATAATGATATATGTACAGCTGGTATAACCTGGGGATCTCCTGCATATAATGATATATGTACAGCCGGTATAACCTGGGGATCTCCTGTATATAATGATATATGTACAGCTGATATAACCTGGGGATCTCCTGTATATAATGATATATGTACAGCCGGTATAACCTGGGGATCTCCTGTATATAATGATATATGTACAGCCGGTATAACCTGGGAATCTCCTGTATATAATGATATATGTACAGCTGCTATAACCTGGGGATCTCCTGTATATAATGATATATGTACAGCCGGTATAACCTGGAGATCTCCTGTATATAATGATATATGTACAGCCGGTATAACCTGGGGATCTCCTGTATATAATGATATATGTACAGCCGGCATAACCTGGAGATCTCCTGTATATAATGATATATGTACAGCCGGTATAACCTGGGGATCTCCTGTATATAATGATATATGTACAGCTGGAATAACCTGGGGATCTCCTGTATATAATGATATATGTACAGCCGGTATAACCTGGGGATCTCCTGTATATAATGATATATGTACAGCCGGTATAACCTGGGGATCTCCTGTATATAATGATATATGTATAGCTGGTATAACCTGGGGATCTCCTGTATATAATGATATATGTACAGCCGGTATAACCTGGGGATCTCCTGTATATAATGATACATGTACAGCCGGTATAACCTGGGGATCTCCTGTATATAATGATATATGTACAGCCCGTATAACCTGGAGATCTCCTGTATATAATGATATATGTACAACCGGTATAACCTGGGGATCTCCTGTATATAATGATATATGTACAGCCGGTATAACCTGGGGATCTCCTGTATATAATGATATATGTACAGCCGGTATAACCTGGGGATCTCCTGTATATAATCATATATGTACAGCTGGTATAACCTGGGGATCTCCTGTATATAATGATATATGTACAGCTGGTATAACCTGGGGATCTCCTGTATATAATGATGTATGTACAGCCGGTATAACCTGGGGATCTCCTGTATATAATGATGTATGTACAGCCGGTATAACCTGGGGATCTCCTGTATATAATGATATATGTACAGCCGGTATAACCTGGGGATCTCCTGTATATAATGATATATGTACAGCCGGTATAACCTGGGGATCTCCTGTATATAATGATATATGTACAGCTGGTATAACCTGGGGATCTCCTGTATATAATGATATATGTACAGCCGGTATAACCTGGGGATCTCTTGTATATAATGATTTATGTACAGCTGCAATAACCTGAGTATATAGTTATAAGTCATGAGAGTATGGTATACATACTGGTGCACTTGTCTTACACAGCACATATTAAGGTCTATATATAGGCACAGCATGGTGTATGGCAATTTGAAGCATTAATCTGACCCTGGTTTCAACTTTCTAAAAATAACATAGACCTGACTCGCAGCAAGAAATGCCTTCATCTCATAATGATCCAAAGCTACCATCCAATACAATATTTATATAACAGGATGTGTCTCTGTGTTTCTACAGAAAATAGTCTTAAAGGGCATGTCCACATTCCAGCATCCTGCTGAGTCACAGTAACTCCATCTCTGAACAGTGAGTGCAGCTCTGGAGTATAATACAGGATGTACCTCAGGATCAGTGCAGGATAAGTAATGTCATGTATGTACACAGTGACTGCAGCAGAATAGTGAGTGCAGCTCTGGGGTATAATACAGGATGTAACTCAGGATCAGTACAGGATAAGTAATGTCATGTATGTACACAGTGACTGCACCAGCAGCAGAATAGTGAGTGCAGCTCTGGGGTATAATACAGGATGTAACTCAGGATCAGTACAGGACAAGTAATGTCATGTATGTACACAGTGACTGCACCAGCAGCAGAATAGTGAATGCAGCTCTGGAGTATAATACAGGATGTACCTCAGGATCAGTGCAGGATAAGTAATGTCATGTATGTACACAATGACTGCACCAGCAGCAGAATAGTGAGTGCAGCTCTGGAGTATAATACAGGATGTACCTCAGGATCAGTGCAGGATAAGTAATGTCATGTATGTACCCAGTGACTGCACCAGCAGCAGAATAGTGAGTGCAGCTCTGGAGTATAACACAGGATGTAACTCAGGATCAGTACAGGATAAGTAATGTCATGTATGTACACAGTGACTGCACCAGCAGCAGATAGTGAGAGCAGCTCTGGAGGCGGTTACCTCGTTAGAGGAGGGTGTGGCTGTGTGTGAAGCTGCTCTGTGCTTGTGCTCCTGAGCTCCTGGAGGATCCATCTACCTACCCAGGGCCTGCTCTCTCCTCTCCCAGGGAGGGAGTTGGGTTCCTGGGGATGAGCGAGGGAGCCGACTCCCAGGCTCCTGCTTCCCGGGCCAGGCCGGCGGGAGGCAGGAGAGGACAGCAACCGGCCAGCGCGATGGAGGACTCAGGGGTGAGACGGTCCACCAGGAGTCGCAGCAGTGTGACTCCCACCCCCCCTGAGTCTAATGTGAAGCAACACCCTAAGAACCTGGATGTGGGTGCGGGTGAGAGCGGTCCTTCCGGGGCTGGAGCCATGAAGCGGAGTGCTCACAGAGGTAAGGCTGACCATGCGGGGGGAGGCTGGGCGGTGCAGGGGCCCCGGGAGTCTTTGTCCACCTATGCCTCCCGGGTCCAGAGCCACCTCTGTGAGTACGAAGAGGCGACAAAGACCATCAGGAGGCTCCGGGAGGAGCTGCGATGTGCCCGCGCCAGGGCGAACACAGCGCAAAAAAAACGGAAAACAGAAATTTATTGTGAAATTAACAAACTTAAAGCTGACATTGATAAGCTGATGAAGAGAAAGAACTTTATTTGTAATAACAGCGGTCCATTTAAAGAAAAACTTTTAAATGATGAGAGATTTTCAGAAATGGCTGATACCAGAGAGCAAAGGCTGAAGGGGTTGCAGCCTGCAAGCCAGGTGGAGGAGGAGGATGATGATGATGATAACGAGCAGCAGTTCCCACCTGGCGGCCTGCAGGAAGATCAGCAGGCCTCGTGCAGTGGGCCCCCTGCAGGACAGCCAGCAGTAACACCTCGCTCGGGGGAGGACAGTGACACCGGCAGCCAGGGAGGGGCGCTCATGGCGGAGATCCGGCTGCTTGAGTCCCCAGTGCGCATGGAGAACTTTTCTTTTGGTGACGAACTCCCAGAGGAAGCCACTGGGGGGAGCAGCCGGAGGAAGAGTAAGAAGACCAGGCCCAAGCAGCAAGAAGAGGTACGTTTCATCTTTACCCCCCTCCCTGTACACCCCCCCGGGCAAAGCGCAGGGTCAGCTCACTGTGCAAGCCCTGCTACCCAAACCCCCCCGAGTTCTGCTGTGGACCCGGTGCAAAGGTGCAGGGAGATTACAGGTGTGACATCTGATGTGGCGATGGGCTCCGTCTCTGTTTGTGGTAACAGTGGGGGAGCAGAGGAGGCATCGGCCGCAAGGCCGGACAGTCAGGGCGGCTCGGCAGTGGCGATAACATCAAAATCCAGTGCTGCGGTGCGTCCCCCGCTGGGAGGGGGGGATAGCCCGGCACTGGTGGCAGCTTCCGGTGCCTCGGCGCCTCTTCATGCTGTTGCCGCTGATCACTTGGTTATGGGGCGGCGGCAGTGTGGAGGGGTCGCTGAGGCTGAGGGCTCCGGACCTCCCAGACAAAAAGTGTTATTCTGTGTTGGTGTTGGGGATAATGTGAATTCTACGGAAATTGGAGATCAGCGGCGCCTCACACCGGCTAAAGAACAGCGGCGAATGTTACCAAGCCCTAGGAGAAGTAAAATAACATCTGCTACCGATGATGCGGAGGGCACAGGTGTGACAAGAGTTGTGGTCCCCTCTGGGCGATGCTCTGCGGGGGGATCCCCGTCCCTTGTGCCTGAAGATGCGGAGGTGGTCATGTCCCCTGATGTTGTTGCTGGTCCAGCCAGAGTGAGTGGAGTCAGTAATGTTGTGGTGGATAATGTGAATGGTGTGAGTGGTGGAGAACCGTTACCAGTTATGGGGGTGAGTGATGGAGTGACTGGGGGTGTGAGTGGTGGAGAATCTTTTCCAGCTTTGGGGGTGGGTGATGGAGTGACTGGGGGTGTGAGTGGCGCGGCTGAGTGTAACATGCAGGTGGGTAGTGTTAATGTGATGGGTGCAGGGGTTGGTCCGGTTGCTCCCCCAGTGGCGGCCCCCGTTAAGAGCTATGCCAGTGTCGCTGCTGGGGGAAGTAGGGGTCCATCATCCTCGTCTCTGGGCTCTGGGGACGGCTTTTTGCAACGGCGCCTCCTGCAGGCCTTACAGAAGGGAGAAAGGACGATCAATGTAGCGGGGCAGGAGGTTGATTTGTCGTTTTGGATAGAGAGGCACGGCCTGTCTGCCTTCCGAGAGCAAAGAGGCAGGGAGACACCATGGTCGCTCCCGACAACCGGGCCGGGTGCTAACCGTAGGAATGTGGTCCGTCTTCGGTGGCGTGGCAGTGATGTGTGTCCCCCTCGGGCACGGGTAGTTGAGCTGCTGCTGAAGATGGACTTCAAGGCGGCTGACATCTTTGCCTTGATCCATCCCTATGGTACATCTGAGTTTGATGTCAGCTTTGTTCGGCCGGAGGGGCTTGAGCTCTTCTGGTCCAACTATGAGCTGAGATACAACGAGCCCGAGTGGCGGGACTTTGCTGTGCAAGCAGTGTCCCGCCAGAGCGAACTCAAGAAAGTGACCGTTCTTACCCGTAACGAATCACTATCTTGCTTTGACATCATGACCTGGATGAATCGTTATGGAGAGGTACTGGGAGTACCCGAGAAAAATAGAGATGAGTATGGTATCTGGTCAGGGGCCTGGACCTTCATGGTGAAGTTGAGGCGTTCAGGTAACTCAGTCGCCCACATCCCTTCATCAGCCTTCCTGGGGAGGGATCGGATCCTGATCTTCTACCGGGGGCAGCCTAAGCTGTGTCACAGGTGCGGTGACCCCACACATTTCAGCGCAAACTGCACCGTGCAGAAGTGTGCGTTGTGTGGGGGTGTCGGCCATCTCGCTGCATCCTGTACAGGGCAGATTAGGTGTAACCTGTGTGGTGATCTCGGTCACCCGTACAGTCGTTGTCCTCTTTCCTTCGCTAATGCGGGCTCAGCCTCAGCGGATGAAAGCCATGAGGCTGAATCTGCTGGGGAGGGGACTAGCAGAGGCGGAGGAATGGAGGGGCCAGGGAAGAAAGACAGGAAAAAGACGCCTGCCCAGCTAAGGCGTCTAGAGAAGCGTCAACAGGAGAGAGAGCGGGGGGAGTCTCGGGCTGCTGGGACAACCTCTGGCGCTGTCCTGGAGACCACACCTGTCGCTGAGGCCCCAGGGGATGATGTACTGGATGAGGAGGTCAGGAGGATCGAGAGAGAGGAAGGTGCCACGTCCTCAGACTCCTCCCATTATGAGAGTATGGACGAGGATAATAGGGCGTGGCTAGAGGAAAAGCGTAAGCGTGGCGCCAAAAAGAAGAAAAAGGGTAAAAAGAAGGGAGGTGTAAGATCTTCTCCCTCCCTGACTAAGGTACCCAAGGAAGGTGCAACCGACCCCCCGCTGGTCGAACTTTCAAATCGATTCCTGGCCCTGGATGGAGCCTCTCCTGCCGATGGAGGGGCTGAGGGTGAAGGGCCAGAGGTGGCGGAGCCTGCAGGGGGTGCCGAGTCTCTCCCTGGGGAGTCAGGGTCCTCAGGAGGGGAGACTGGCCCAGAGTCTGGAGACGAGGATGAGGGGGCAGGTCCTGGATCTGCCCCTGAAGCATCAGAGGTGCGGGAGATGGACACCACAATATGTCTAAAAAGGGGGTGTTCATTTCCCGAGGGTGGTGGTAAGATGGGTAAAAAGAAAGCCGTCTAACTCAATCACTCATGATGGCGGCACCCACTCCGTTGACGCTGGCGTCCATTAATGTCGCCAGCATTAAGTCTGATGCGGCTAGATTTGCGGCCTTTGATTTTCTTGGCCGTGTTGAAGCCGACATTTTATTTTTGCAGGAGACCAGGCTGCCAGATTTGGCGGCCGTGTTTAAAGCTAAGAGGGAATGGAGACACGGGCCTTCCTATTGGTCTCTTGCGGCCGAGCCGTATAGCGGAGTGGCGGTCCTTTTTACCGCACCGGTAGAATGCAGACGAGTTATTGAGTTAGAAATGGGGAGGTGCCTGATCCTGGATGTCCTCATGAAGGGACAAGAACTTCGCCTAATTAACATCTATGGTCCCCAGTCCAAGTGGGACAGGAAGTGTCTCTTTATGAGGATCAAGCCCTACCTTTTTACAAGTCGGCAGGTGGTCTTTGGAGGGGACTTCAATGCTGTCACGAGGTCCCAGGATAGGGGAGGTTCCAGAGACAAGCTGACTTATGATAGCGTCGCTCTTAATAGCATAGCTAGTGGGGCTCGCCTGGTGGATGTCCACATCCGGCACACCCCAGGCCACGCGGGGTTCACCTATTATAGGGGTAGCTGCAGGTCTAGAATAGACAGGTTTTATTTAAAGGAGGAAGCCATTTCTTCAGCAGTGTCCGTTGTTGAGGTGGAGTTCTCCGACCACTGTTTAATTTTGTTTTCTCTGAATGTTACAGAGACCCCCCGGATGGGAAGAGGCTACTGGAAGCTCAATTCGTCTCTCCTGGAGGAAGCGGAGATCAGACAATCCTTTGAGGACTTTCTTCAGAGCCAGGTACCATTGCTGGGCCTTTGTAGCAGTAAGTCAGAGTGGTGGGAGATGCTCAAGAAAAGGGTGGCGAGATTCTTCCGCCAGCTCTCGAGCCTCAGGAGCCTGGACAGGTACCGCCTGTATCAGGGCCTGAGGAGGAAACTCGAGCATCTCGTCTCGACTGGGGGTAGTCGTGAGGACATCTCCAGAGTGAAATCCTTGCTGAAGAGGTGTCAGTACGATAGACACGCATCTTTGGTTTTTGAGAGGGATTACGGGAAATACCGCTCGCCCGACCCTTACAGAAACTGCAAGATGTCAGTGAATGGTAAAGTTGTCACGGGACTGGTTGACAGTACGGGATCCCTGAAAAGGTCCAGATCAGGGATTCTGGAGATCGTCAGATCCTTCTACTCGCACCTCTTGGGCAGGAAGGATCTAGATCGGGATGTGATGTTGGATTTCCTGGCTGAAACTGTCCCTGAGCCAGGAGTAGACCCCTCTCTTGATGTTTTGACAGAGATGATCAGTGAAGAGGAAGTCAGCCGGGGGATTGAAGGGCTCGCCCTCAAGAAATCGCCAGGTCCGGATGGCTTAACATCTGAGTTTTATAAGACCTTTAAGGACGCCTTGGTTCCCCTCTTGACTGAGGTATTCAATGAGTGTCTTTCCTCGGGCGCTCTGCCGAAGTCAATGAGGAGGTCTGCCCTGATCATCCTGTCAAAAGGTAAGGACCGATCTCGTATTGAGAACTGGCGTCCCATAGCGCTTCTCAATACGGACAGAAAGGTTTTGGCAAAGGTGCTGTTTAATCGGCTGGTGCAGTTTGCGCCCCGGCTCCTTTCGGGGACCCAGCACTGCTCTGTTCCAGGCCGCAGTACATTTAGTGCTGTGCTTTGTGTCCGGGAGGCAGTGGAGCAGGGCCGGGCTGGTAACTGGAAGGGGTACTTGCTGTCCTTGGATCAGGCAAAAGCGTTTGATCGGGTTAACCACGAGTACCTCTGGTCTGTCCTTCTGAGGTATGGCCTGCCTGGGGAGTTTGTCAATTGGCTGAAAGTTTTGTACGCAGGGGCAGAGAGTTTCCCGCTTGTGAACGGTTGGATTGGCCGCTCTTTTGAGGTCGGGTCTGGTGTTCGCCAGGGTTGTCCTCTGAGCCCACTTTTATACGTGTTCGCGATTGACCCATTCCTTAGGAGGGTTGATCGTGGGCCGTTGGTGGGAGTCGGGATGGATCGGGCAGCACCGGAAGCCACTCTAAGGGTGGTAGCGTATGCCGATGATGTCACCGTTTTCGTGTCCTCGGGAGGGGAGGCGCAATGGGTGATGTCAGAGGTTGACCGCTACTCAGAGGTTTCTGGGTCCAAGATCAACCGGGATAAGTGTGAGAGTCTCTGGCTGGGAGAGGGGGATCCAGGCTTTGATCTCCCGGACACTCTTCCAGGGCCCCAGGACTCTGCCAAAGTTCTCGGCATCGAATTCGGCCAGGGGGATTACCCCATGCAAAACTGGGACGGCAGGCTTAAGATCGCCGCTCAGAAGGTGGACCAGTGGAAGGGTTGGTCTTTGACCCTCAGAGAAAGGGTTAATCTGATCAAAACTTACCTGCTCCCGTTGCTGATTTATCTGGGCAGTGTGTGCATGTTGCCAGAACCCCTCTGGACTCGGGTCTACAGTCTGTTCTTCCAGCTGTTATGGGGGAATAGGCTGAACCTTATCAAGAGGGAGGTTACTTACCGCACGAGGAGACATGGAGGGTTGTGTATGGTCAACCCTGTGGTGTTCCTAGTGAATACCTTTCTTAAGATCAATGTAGCAAACCTCTGGAAAGAGAGGGCTCCTCCGTGGGTATACTCCTGCAGGGGATGGTTTCGGCCTTTCTTCCAGGAATGGGAGACAGGAGGGCAAGTGAAGGATCTCCGTACACCACATGGGCATCTTCCGGCTTACGCTACCCCGGTTCTGAAGGTGATTCGCCGGTGGGGTCTGGGAATGTGGGAGATCAGGACCATGTCGAGGAAAATCCTTGACAAAAGGGTTCTGTTGACCCATTTCCAGAAGCCCCTGGCCCTCAGGGATTGCCCAAGTCGGGATCTGGGGGTGGGTTTGAGTTTATTGAATTCCATCAGGATCCCCTTGAAGTTTTGGGACTTGACTTGGCGCTGCTTCCATGGAAAGCTGTGTGTGAGGGACAATCTGAAGTGTAGGAGCTCTGAGGAAAGGGGTTGTCCCCGGGAGGAGTGCGGTGGCCTGCTGGAGAGCATGGACCACTTCCTGCTTCAGTGCCCCTTTAACACAGAGGTGTACAACCGGGTGGGCGCTTCCATCCATTGGCCCGGGTTGGCCGGTCTCTCCTATGCGGAGTGGGCCTATGGAGCACTCAGAGGCCTGGGTGGCCGGGACCGATGCACGTTATTCCTAGTCAGTCTAGTGGTCAGGTACCACACGTGGAACGCACGGTGCTTAGTTTCGACGCAGCGTAAAATCCTCCCGGTGGATGAGGTGGTTAGGAACATTCTGGGTGACCTGGTGAAGGTGCGCTCTCTGGAGTATGAGAGGCTGGGCACGGGGAGGGCCTCTCTCCTTTGGAGGGGGTTCTCCTTTAGTGTCCCTTAGTCTGTCATCTCCTCTCCTGGTGTTGGGCTGATGCTGCACAGTAGATTTTTGTTTTGTATCTGGGCATGTAGTGATGTTGGGCTTGCAGGCGCCGAACCTGGGCTTTATGTGGTTTGGATTGATGTTGTTTAGACTTTATTTGTATTCTGTTTTCTTTATGTTATGTTGTAATTACTGTATATATATTGTATATATTGTATATAGTGGGGTTTGGGGCATAGCGTTAGGTTGGGAGGGGGGTGATGGTGGTGGGACTTATGAACTGACCTGGGCACTGGTCTGGACTACTTAACGCAAACTTTGGACGTTAGACCAGTGTCTGGGGGGAAGGGGAGGGTGCGGGTGAGGGATTTAGTTTAGTGTAGTGTTATGTGTATTCTGTGTTTGTTATTATATATATTTAAAAAAAAAAAAAAAAAAAAAAAAAAAATAATAATAATAAATG
Source organism: Engystomops pustulosus (assembly GCF_040894005.1). Taxonomy (NCBI): domain Eukaryota; kingdom Metazoa; phylum Chordata; class Amphibia; order Anura; family Leptodactylidae; genus Engystomops; species Engystomops pustulosus. Next base: position 104,917,482 of record NC_092419.1, read on the forward strand.
GGTGTGGGGTGGTTTGTTATTAGAGGGTGCGGGGTGGGTTTATGTATATTTATGGTCATTTATGTTTATTTGTGGGTGTGGCTTGTGTTTTGTTATTGGTTTGGTTTAGGATGTAATAATCGGTTGGGTGGGGGTTGTGGTATTTGGTGTTTATTCATTTTGGTGTATTGTAAGTTATTATTTTTGCTAGGTATGAATGGGGCTGGACCAGCAGGTAAGATATTGTATATATTTTGTATATATTGTATATTATGTTTGGTTTGTGTTATGTTTTTTACTTTTATATAAAATAAAAGATTTACAGGATGTACCTCAGGATCAGTGCAGGATAAGTAATGTCATGTATGTACACAGTGACTGCACCAGCAGCAGAATAGTGAGTGCAGCTCTGGAGTATAACACAGGATGTAACTCAGGATCAGTACAGGATAAGTAATGTCATGTATGTACACAGTGACTGCACCAGCAGCAGAATAGTGAGTGCAGCTCTGGAGTATAACACAGGATGTAACTCAGGATCAGTACAGGATAAGTAATGTCATGTATGTACACAGTGACTGCACCAGCAGCAGAATAGTGAGTGCAGCTCTGGAGTATAATACAGGATGTAACTCAGGATCAGTACAGGATAAGTAATGTCATGTATGTACATAGTGACTGCACCAGCAGCAGAATAGTGAGTGCAGCTCTGGAGGTTGTTACCTCGTTAGAGGAGGGTGTGGCTGTGTGTGTAGCTGCTGTGCTTGTGCTCCTGAGCTCCTGGAGGAAGATCTACCCACCCAGGGCCTGCTCTCTCCTCTCCCAGGGAGGGAGTTGGGTTCTGGGGATGAAAGAGGGAGCTGAATCCCAGGCCCCGGCTTCCTGGGCCAGGCCGGCCGGGGGCAGGAGAGGACAAGTAGCAGCCAGCGCTATGGAGGACTCAGGCATGAGACGTTCCACCAGAAGTCGTAGCAATACGGCTCCTACTCCCCCTGAGAAGCAGCACAGCCAGAACCTGGATGTCCATGATGGTGCGGGTGAGAGCGGTCCTTCCGGGGCTGGAGCCATGAAGCGGAGTGCTCACAGAGGTAAGGCTGACCATGCGGGGGGAGGCTGGGCGGTGCAGGGGCCCCGGGAGTCTTTGTCCACCTATGCCTCCCGGGTCCAGAGCCACCTCTGTGAGTACGAAGAGGCGACCAAGACCATCAGGAGGCTCCGGGAGGAGCTGCGTTGTGCCCGCGCCAGGGCGAACACACAAATGGAAAAACAAAAGTCAGAAATAACCAGTGTCATAAAAAGACTGAAATCTGATATTGAAAAACCTGTAATCAGAAAGACTTTTATTTGAGAAAATAGTGGCCCAGAAAAAAAACTGTTAAATGATGACAGATTTGCAGACATGGCTGATAACAAAAAGCTGCAGGGAAAGCATCGGCGGAAGGGCCAGACACTGAGTGTTGCCCAGCGGAGGATGCTCCTTCTAGCACCGGCAATGTGGCCTGCTCTCCAAGAATTGAATTGAAAAATTACCCCTAATGAGTTATTGCTGTGACTAGTGGTGCCTCTATGGCAGGAGGTGTTGCTTTGAATACTATGGTGGGAGGTGATGGTGTGGTGGGATGTTTTGCTGGTACAAAGGGGGCTGCGATGGGTGGGGGTACTACTGTGGGATCTGGTCCTGTTGTGCCCTCAGCAGAGATTTAGCATGCTCCAGCGTCTCCTGGAGGCTCTGAGAAAAGAGGAAAGATCGATCACTGTAGAGGGTGGAGAGGTTGATCTGTCTTTCTTGCTAGAGAGGCACGGCCTTGGGGCCTTCCGTGAGGAAAGTGGGAGAATTGCATAATCCCTCCCTTCAGCCGGGTCAGGTGGCACCTGTAGGAATCTGGTGGGTGTCCTTCTAGAGCTAAGGTGGTTGAGCTCCTTCTAGAGATGGACTTGAAGGCAGTTGACATCTTTGCCTTGTTTCACCCTTATGGCACATCTGAGTTCGATGTCTCTTTTGGGGGAATTATGTAAAAGAACATGCCCGGTTGGCAAGACTTTACTGTTCAGGTGGTCTCGCCAAAATAAAGTCAAGAAGGTGACCATTTTAACCAGTAAAATGGATCATGACTTGGCTTGGGCGGTACCAGGGTCAGCCAAAGCTGTGTCATAGGTGTGGTGATCCCACACATTTCAGTTGTTACTGCACCCTGGAGAAGTACATCTCGTTACATCCTGTAAGCAGATTTAATGTCACCTGTGTGGTCACTTAGGTCAACCGTTCAGCCTTTGTCCTCGTATCACTAATGCCGTCTAAGCTCCAGCGGGCATAGGCCATGAGGCTGAAAGGCTGACGAGGGGACCAGCAGGGGAACTGAGGGACCAAGGAAGAAAGACAAGAAAGGCGTCAAAAGAGGGTCCAAAAGGAAAGATTTTGGGGAGTCCTTGAGCCCAATCTTGTTGCCAAGGCTGATGACTTGGATTAGGCGGTCCGGAGGATCCAGAGGGATAAAGCTGCCACGAGTCCTCCCATTATGAGAGTATGGATGAGGATAATAGGGCATGGCTACAGGAAAAGGGCAAGCATGGCGCAAAAAAAAAGAAGGGGAATTCACAATCTTCTCCCACCCCGACTCAGAGGCCTAAGAAAGGATTCCCCTCTGGTTGGTCTTTCCAACCGGTTCCAAGCCCTTGACAACATCTCTTGAGGTTTTGGAGATGGCGGGAGGGCCTTCAGGGGATGCTTCATCCTCAGAATGGGAGACTGACCTAGAGTCCGGAGACGCGGATGAAAGAGCTAATATGGACACTACAGAGTCAACATATAGAAATAAAGACAAAAAACAACAACTGAGGGCGGCGCCTCGGGTAATAACGTACGGTAAAGAGAAAATGGTCCCCAATGGGGTGCTCACCATAAGCCACCTTGGCTAGTATGCGTGTAGCCCTTTTGCATGGTAGTGGTATCTCGATGAATCCAAACCCAGTCACGGTCTGCTGCTCCTCTAGCCAAAAACTAAACAGCTGGGAGTCGGTGGTCTATAGTATATAGGAGTGGGTTGACCACCGGTATAGGAGTACCACGGACTCAACTCCAGAATAGTAAGATTTTCATTTATTGGTATTTGTTAAAAGCGTTTAAGAGTGAAATATAAGATCCTTCTAACGCGTTTCGGGTCGGACGACCCTTTCTTAAAGACAGGAAACTACATTGTCAAAAAAAACAGAGGAAAAGGGTCCTCTTCCGAAACTGAGGAGAAGGGTGGTGGGAAAAAGAAAGCCGTCTAACTCAATCACTCATGATGGCGGCACCCACTCCGTTGACGCTGGCGTCCATTAATGTCGCCAGCATTAAGTCTGATGCGGCTAGATTTGCGGCCTTTGATTTTCTCGGCCGTGTTGAAGCCGACATTTTATTTTTGCAGGAGACCAGGCTGCCAGATTTGGCGGCCGTGTTTAAAGCTAAGAGGGAATGGAGACACGGGCCTTCCTATTGGTCTCTTGCGGCCGAGCCGTATAGCGGGGTGGCGGTCCTTTTTACCGCACCGGTAGAATGCCGACGAGTTATTGAGTTAGAAATGGGGAGGTGCCTGATCCTGGATGTCCTCATGAAGGGACAAGAACTTCGCCTAATTAACATCTATGGTCCCCAGTCCAAGTGGGACAGGAAGTGTCTCTTTATGAGGATCAAGCCCTACCTTTTTACAAGTCGGCAGGTGGTCTTTGGAGGGGACTTCAATGCTGTCACGAGGTCCCAAGATAGGGGAGGTTCCAGAGACAAGCTGACTTATGATAGCGTCGCTCTTAATAGCATAGCCAGTGAAGCTCGCCTGGTGGATGTCCACATCCGGCACACCCCAGGCCACGCGGGGTTCACCTATTATAGGGGTAGCTGTAGGTCTAGAATAGACAGGTTTTATTTAAAGGAGGAAGCCATTTCTTCAGCAGTGTCCGTTGTTGAGGTGGAGTTCTCCGACCACTGTCTAATTTTGTTTTCTCTGAATGTTACAGAGACCCCCCGGATGGGAAGAGGCTACTGGAAGCTCAATTCGTCTCTCCTGGAAGAAGCGGAGATCAGACAATCCTTTGAGGACTTTCTTCAGAGCCAGGTACCATTGCTGGCAAAAGCAACCACGAGTACCTCTGGTCTGTCCTTCTGAGGTATGGCCTGCCGGGGGAGTTTGTCGATTGGTTCTATACGCAGGGGCAGAGAGTTTCCCGCTTGTGAACAGTTGGAATGGCCGCTCTTTTGCAGTTGGGCCTGGTGTTCGCCAGGGTTGTCCTCTGAGCCCACTACTGTATGTTTTTGTGATTGACTACTCCTATCCTGTGTATATCGTCACAGTACTACTACTCCAATTTTGTATACATGATCACAGTACTACTACCCCTATCCTGTATATATGGTCACAGTACTGCTACTCCTATCCTGTATATATGGTCACAGTACTACTACTCCTATTTTGTATACATGATCACAGTACTACTACTCGTATCCTATATATATGGGCACAGCTCAGTACTAGTACTCCTATCCTGTATATATGGGCACAGCACTACTACTCCTATCCTGTATATATGGGCACAGTACAGTACTACTACTCCTATCCTGTATATATGGGCACAGCACAGTACTACTCCTATCCTGTATATATGGGCACAGCACAGTACTACTACTCATATCCTGTGTATATGAGCACAGTACAGTACTACTACTCCTATCCTGTATATATGGGCACAGCACATTACACTACTCCTATCCTGTATATATGAGCACAGCACAGTACTACTACTCCTATCCTGTATATATGGGTACAGCATAGTACTACTACTCCTACCCTGTATATATGGGCACAGCACAGTACTACTACTCCTATCCTGTATATATGGGTACAGCACACTACTACTACTCCTATTCTGTATCTATGGGTACAGTGCAGCACAGTACTACTACTCCTATTCTGTATCTATGGACACAGCTCAGTACTACTACTCCTACCCTGTATATATGGGCACAGCACAGTACTACTACTCCTATCGTGTATATATAAGCACAGTACTACTACTCCTACCCTGTATTTATGGGCACAGCACAGTACTACTACTCCTATCCTGTATACATGGGCACAGCACAGTACTGCTACTCCTATCCTGTATATATGGGCAGAGCACAGTACTACTACTCCTACCCTGTATTTATGGGCACAGCACAGTACTACTACTCCTATCCTGTATACATGGGCACAGCACAGTACTGCTACTCCTATCCTGTATGTATGGGCACAGCACAGTACTACTACTCCTATTCTGTATCTATGGACACAGCTCAGTACTACTACTCCTATCCTGTATATATGGGCACAGCACAGTACTCCTACTCCTATCCTGTATATATGGGCACAGCACAGTACTACTACTCCTATCCTGTATATATGGACACAGCACAGTACTACTACTCCTATCCTGTATATATGGACACAGCACAGTACTACTACTCCAATCCTGTATATATGAGCACAGTACTACTACTCCTATCCTGTATATATAAGCACAGTACTACTATTCCTACCCTGTATATATGGGCACAGCACAGTACTACTACTCCTATTCTGTATCTATGGGTACAGCACAGTACTACTACTCCTATTCTGTATCTATGGGCACAGCACAGTACTCCTACTCCTATCCTGTATATATGGGCACAGCACAGTACTACTACTCCTATCCTGTATATATGGGCACAGCACAGTACTAGTACTCCTATCCTGTATACATGGGCACAGCACAGTACTACTACTCCTATTCTGTATCTATGGGCACAGCACAGTACTACTACTTCTATTCTGTATCTATGGACACAACTCAGTACTACTACTCCTACCCTGTATTTATGGGCACAGCACAGTACTACTACTCCTATCCTGTATACATGGGCACAGCACAGTACTACTACTCCTATCCTGTATATATGGGCACAGCACAGTACTGCTACTCCTATCCTGTATGTATGGGCACAGCACAGTACTACTACTCCTATTCTGTATCTATGGACACAGCTCAGTACTACTACTCCTATCCTGTATATATGGGCACAGCACAGTACTACTACTCCAATCCTGTATGTATGAGCACAGTACTACTACTCCTATCCTGTATATATGAGCACAGTACTACTACTCCTATCTGTATATATGTGGATTTGTTGTTATGGTGTTGTAGGGGTTAAACAAGCTTCTGCGTCACATAAAGTTATTGTAACCTCCTCCCCCACTGCACTTAAACTTTTTTTCTTTTTTTCCGGAAACTTCTCTGGGCCAGATGCGATGCAGGGCTGGCGCGGCGCCCGGCTGGATCCATTCACTGCCAGTGAAAATTCCTGGAGTGGCTGATTACCACGCAACTTAGGGGCAGGGATCGGGAATAAAATCCCAGGAAATCTCATCATCTCCTTCCCCTGCACTGCCCCGGGGCCTGTTCTACGTCTGAACTGAAAGTTCTGGGTTTTCTGCTGCTCCCTTAGCGCCGGGCAGAACCTTCCTCATTCTTCATTCTTCCTCAGCCTCTTTTGTTACAGTGTGTACAGTATATGGCGGTATGTACAGTATATGACGGTATGTACAGTATATGGCGGTATACACACAGATCATGTCCCGGTATATACAGTATATGGCGGTATACACACAGATCATGTCCCGGTATATACAGTATATGGCGGTATACACACAGATCATGTCCCGGTATGTACAGTATATGGCGGTATACACACAGATCATGTCCCGGTATGTACACTATATGGCGGTATGTACAGTATATGGCGGTATACACACAGATCATGTCCCGGTATATACAGTATATGGCGGTATACACACAGATCATGTCCCGGTATATACAGTATATGGCGGTATGTACAGTATATGGCGGTATACACACAGATCATGTCCCGGTATATACAGTATATGGCGGTATGTACAGTATATGGCGGTATACACACAGATCATGTCCCGGTATATACAGTATATGGCGGTATGTACAGTATATGGCGGTATACACACAGATCATGTCCCAGTATGTACAGTATATGGCGGTATACACACAGATCATGTCCCTGTATGTACAGTATATGGCGGTATACACACAGATCATGTCCCGGTATGTACACTATATGGCGGTATACACACAGATCATGTTCCGGTATGTACAGTATATGGCGGTATACACACAGATCATGTCCCGGAATGTACAGTATATGGCGGCATACACACAGATCATGTCCCAGTATGTACAGTATATGGCGGTATACACACAGATCATGTCCCAGTATGTACAGTATATGGCGGCATACACACAGATCATGTCCCAGTATGTACAGTATATGGCGGCATACACACAGATCATGTCCCAGTATGTACAGTATATGGCGGTATACACACAGATCATGTCCCGGAATGTACAGTATATGGCGGCATACACACAGATCATGTCCCAGTATGTACAGTATATGGCGGTATACACACAGATCATGTCCCTGTATGTACAGTATATGGCGGCATACACACAGATCATGTCCCGGTATGTACAGTATATGGCGGCATACACACAGATCATGTCCCGGTATGTACAGTATATGGCGGCATACACACAGATCATGTCCCGGTATGTACAGTATATGGCGGTATACACACAGATCATGTCCCGGTATGTACAGTATATGGCGGTATACACACAGATCATGTCCCGGTATGTACAGTATATGGCGGCATACACACAGATCATGTCCCGGTATGTACAGTATATGGCGGCATACACACAGATCATGTCCCGGTATATACAGTATATGGCGGTATACACACAGATCATGTCCCGGAATGTACAGTATATGGCGGCATACACACAGATCATGTCCCGGTATGTACAGTATATGGCGGTATACACACAGATCATGTCCCGGTATGTACAGTATATGGCGGCATACACACAGATCATGTCCCGGTATGTACAGTATATGGCGGCATACACACAGATCATGTCCCGGTATGTACAGTATATGGCGGTATACACGCAGATCATGTCCCGGTATGTACAGTATATGGCGGTATGTACAGTATATGGCGGCATACACACAGATCATGTCCCGGTATGTACAGTATATGGCGGCATACACACAGATCATGTCCCGGTATGTACAGTATATGGCGGTATACACACAGATCATGTCCCGGTATGTACACTATATGGCGGTATACACACAGATCATGTCCCGGTATGTACAGTATATGGCGGCATACACACAGATCATGTCCCGGTATGTACAGTATATGGCGGCATACACACAGATCATGTCCCAGTATGTACAGTATATGGCGGCATACACACAGATCATGTCCCGGTATGTACAGTATATGGCGGTATACACACAGATCATGTCCCGGTATGTACAGTATATGGCGGTATACACACAGATCGTGTCCCGGAATGTACAGTATATGGCGGTATACACACAGATCATGTCCCGGTATGTACAGTATATGGCGGTATACACACAGATCATGTCCCGGTATGTACAGTATATGGCGGCATACACACAGATCATGTCCCGGTATGTACAGTATATGGCGGTATACACACAGATCATGTCCCGGTATATACAGTATATGGCGGTATACACACAGATCATGTCCCGGTATGTACAGTATATGGCGGTATACACACAGATCATGTCCCGGTATGTACAGTATATGGCGGCATACACACAGATCATGTCCCGGTATGTACAGTATATGGCGGCATACACACAGATCATGTCCCGGTATGTACAGTATATGGCGGCATACACACAGATCATGTCCCGGTATGTACAGTATATGGCGGCATACTCACAGATCACGTCCCCGTATATACAGTATATGGCGGTATACACACAGATCATATCCCGGTATGTACAGTATATGGCGGTATACACACAGATCGTGTTCCGGTATGTACAGTATATGGCGGTATACACACAGATCGTGCCCCGGTATGTACAGTATATGGCGGTATACACACAGATCGTGCCCCGGTATGTACAGTATATGGCGGTATACACACAGATCGTGTCCCGGTATGTACAGTATATGGCGGTATACACACAGATCGTGTCCCGGAATGTACAGTATATGGCGGTATACACACAGATCGTGTCCCGGAATGTACAGTATATGGCGGTATACACACAGATCATGTCCCGGTATGTACAGTATATGGCGGCATACACACAGATCATGTCCCGGTATGTACAGTATATGGCGGCATACACACAGATCATGTCCCGGTATGTACAGTATATGGCGGTATACACACAGATCATGTCCCGGTATATACAGTATATGGCGGTATACACACAGATCATGTCCCGGTATGTACAGTATATGGCGGTATACACACAGATCATGTCCCGGTATGTACAGTATATGGCGGCATACACACAGATCATGTCCCGGTATGTACAGTATATGGCGGCATACACACAGATCATGTCCCGGTATGTACAGTATATGGCGGTATACACACAGATCATGTCCCGGTATGTACAGTATATGGCGGTATACACACAGATCATGTCCCTGTATGTACAGTATATGGCGGTATACACACGGATCATGCCCCGGAATGTACAGTATATGGCGGTATACACATAGATGATGTCCGGGTATGTACAGTATATGGCGGTATACACACAGATCATGTCACGGTATGTACAGTGTATGGCGGTATACACACGGATCATGCCCCGGAATGTACAGTATATGGCGGTATACACATAGATGATGTCCGGGTATGTACAGTATATACTGCAGACACGCAGCGATGCTGGCACCACGCCTGTTCCCATAAATATAAGACAATGTTCGTCCGACTTGTCTCCATTATCGTTGTTTAGCCCTGATGTAAACATTTAGATGAAATCTCGGCTATGACATGAGCGCAGCATTAGTCATCTCCATCCTCGTCTGCAATCAGTTCCGTCTAATCACCGCCAAATCTACTCCCCTATAACAAAAGAGCCAGCAATGCCCTTCTATCTGCTCATCCTGAGCCCTCCTGTTTCATGAAGAGAATTCCAGAAAACAATAAGATAGACTGACATGTAGCCAAAAAGTAGTCGTAGAAGTGCAGGACTATAGGATATGACCGTGCATAATAATACCATGGGATGACAACCTGGCCAGGTCTATTTTCCTATGAGAAGTTAGTAAGGAAACAGGGGGCTCAGGATGAGCAGTAAGAACACCGCTACTTACCGCTCACCCTGAGAAGTAAGCTGTGATTTTTTTTTTTATTACACATCCTGAGCTGCCTGTTTCACGAATAGAAATCCAAAACGGCAGTAAAGTTTGAACACAGCAATTCCCCCTCCACAGTGGGATAAATTCTGTTCTATCTGCTCATCCTGAGCCACCTGTTTCATGGACAGATTTCCAGAAAATAGCAGTAAAGACTGAGACTTAGGTGACTTAGGTGACATAACAGTAAAGGACTATGGGATAGGACTGTGTCCCGGGGAAAGTTGAATATTAACCCCTGTTATGACTCCCCTACCAAAAATATTTAATTTTTCCAACATTGTCAGATTTGGTAAAGGCAGGGGGTATCCAGTACCTACCTCAGCTCTCGTCAGACCCTCATGTCCGAAATCGTGTTACGTTTCCCTGGACAAACCTATTCCGATACAATGTCCCGAAAATTCCAGAATTCCTGTAAAAAAAAAAAAGACATATTATATTATTCCACATTACTTAGAAGTTTTATGTGTATTTAAAGGGACACTACACCCGTTGGCTGTGGTTGACTGAGTGCTACTACTCTCTGTTTTCAGCCATTTCAGATTTATAGGTGATTGGGTCATACAATGTCACTTGTGATTTTTAGGGTTGCCGGCCCTTTAAATATTCGTTTTACAGCCATTTGGGCCGAGGAACAGGCGGAGGGGAATGTGCTGCGTTATCAAAAGTTCATGGCCGCCCGGGGAGAGGGTGGAGCGCAGAGGGCTGGGGCTCCGCATCAGGTCATTGCTGTATCCGGGCCCAGAATTGGGAAGAAAAAAAGCAGGGAAATACATCCGCGCTCGTTTTGTTATGTCTGTCCATCATATGTATCTCATCCATATAAAGGATTCAAGATGGCGGAGGCGAGTGGGCGGGGATTCTCCAGAGAACCGCCCACTCTACAGAAAGTCTGAACATGATCTTTGTGGTACCACCTTTTAGAGCATTTCAACACATTAATTTAACCCTAATACTATAATAATATTTTTATTCTTATGTTATCTGTGTCCAAAATGCAATACATGGACATACCCTTTAAGGGTATAAATAAAGCACTGCCTTTAAGTGTGGTCATCACCAATCAAATTGAGTATGATCAATTTTTGTTATGATAGGATTTAGGTTGCATAAAAAGTTTACCTGGAAACAGTCAGCAAGTTGCTGTTGATGGATCTATAGATCTGAACTCATGTATGATATAGTCTAATTCCCACTTACTGATGGTTTCCAATTGGAATTTTTTTTTTTTAACCTCAATTATAGCGGGATCCAATAACCCACCAGTTTCCAGATTGAAATGTAGTTTTTTTTTCCCATGTGAGATCCAGTAACCCACTTGCTGATGGTTTCCATGTTGATACTTTTTCACCTTGTATACAATGGGATCATATCACTTGCTGACAGAAGCTTTGCAATTTTCTTACATATAATAAGATCCGGTAATCTTCTTGCTGATGGTTTCCATCTAGCAACTTCCTTATTTGCATTATCTATAATAAGATCTACTAACACATTTTGCTGATGGTTTCCAGATAGCAACCTTTTTTTTAGCTCATGAATAATAAGACAAGTTCCAGTATCCTACTCACTTGTGGTCTCCTGTATATGTATGGAAATGTTAACCCAATTACTGATGGTTTCCAAATAAGAGGTTTCTTTTTTCTCTTTGTGAATAGTAAGATGTGGGTTACTACCTGGAGGTGAATGAGTTAATCTTGGTCTTCAGTGGTCGGACTCCTGGGGATTAGGCCGGTGAGGTTAGACTACTAGAGGACATAAGGAGAGGCTTCAAGGGGTTTAATTAAGGATTGGTCTGTGGGACTCATCTTACAGCTAGACATCGGAGAAGTTATAAGCTAAGTTGCCAACTATTTAGTTAAAGGCTGGGTCTAACCAAATTTGTGGGTTAGAGACTCAAAGGGGATGTACAACATTGAAAAAAGTAGTGGTTTTTTTACAAAGTGCACCGCCACTGCCAACAGGTTGTGTCTGGTATTGCATCTAGGCAGGATTAGAGTGAATGACACCGAGCTGCAATACCACACACAACCTTTAAACCAGTGTGGCGCTGTTGTAAATAGAAAGCAGCCATACCTTTCAGTGCCCATAAAAGGATTGTCAATATACTTCATATAAGGTTTTCATACAGGATCCTTAAAAGTGATATAACCCCACATATGTATGTGACAAAATGACAAAATCATCTTAAAGGGGTCCTTTTGACCCCTTGAACTCTTAACATCATTTAAAAGACGCTTTTTCACTGAGTCTGATACAGTTGGATTTTTTTCTCTAGCCTCCACTGTTCCCGAGGAATCAGCATTATAAGTTTTGCCTAATTAGTGTCCAGTGGGTGGTTCTAAACTTGCCCCACCCACTTGACAGCAGAAAGCCCTATTGCTGAAACTAACAGATATGATAACTCTGGATTGGTAGGGACTACAGAAAAAATTCCAGCTGTGTCGGAATCAGTGGAACGGAGCCTCTTAAAGGGTCCATTGAGTTGGAGATGATGAAAAGTTCCCCTTAAAGTAAACAATTACTTTTCATTCCATAACACACATGGACTGATCACCATGCTGGGAAAACTTTGGATGAAGAATAACGTCAGTCCTTTCAGCTGTCAAAATACTTCTGAATGGGATGAAGTGTTAGGTTACAGTATTACATCAGTTTCCACTTAGCCGCAGAGCAGGATTGTAAGTGGAGCCTCCGCTAGGCTCGTGGCTCTCCAAGGGAGCTTCACAGAACATGGATTGGGTTCTGGAATGGCTTCTTCATGCCAGTTTCCATTACTGGTTTGACTTTGCTGTAGATTCCAAGAAACCTCCTGAACATGTGAATGGTCACTCCAATAGGACAGAATTGTCTCAATCCTCATAGTCAAAGATCTCACCTCAACGAGTCAATGTTGCAAGAGTTGATCAAGAAGAAACAAACAAGAAGAGAAGCTGAGGGACCAAGACATGGGCTGAGGGTCAAATGTCCTTCCAACCAAGAAGTAGAAGACATAAGGGAAATTTGTAGACAAAGCTAAGGTCAAGTAGAAGGTTCAGACTTGGGACACCTGGGTGAAGTCATCCTGGACATCCATCATAGTCACTGGCTATAGCTTCATTTCTGGATGTGTCTATTCCGGGGTAGAGACCAAATTATAAAATGTCAAAGAGTCAACAAGAGGTTCTCAGGACTGAATAGGCTCCAGCAGTCAGTGATGGGTTAATCCCTAGAGAGGTCACCAACTGGCTGTGATTGTCAGTGACTGTGGGGTATTGGGTGTTCACAGAGGCCTAGCTGCCTGCACCCCACCTACACCATACAGGCAGCTGTATACCATTTCTATTCACCTACATAGTACATGCATCTAGACCAGTGGTGGTGAACCTATGACACAGGTGCCAGAGGTGGCACTCGGAGCCCTTTCTGTGGGCACCCAGGCCTTCACCCCAACACAGAGTTTGCCAGACAGGACTCGGGGCTTCCCCCTTCGGTCCAATACAGCCCAGGATGTGCCAAGCTCGGCGCCATTTTAAAGCAACATCCTTGGCTGCCAGGACTACAGGAGGAACGAGAAGGTGTGGATAGAGATAGATTATTGTTGAAGCGCCTGCTCGGGGAACCCTGATTGTTCCTCTTCAGGGGACCCTGAATCCATGTTCTCCATATTTTTTCTATTGTATTGGTGAACTCAGGACACCAATATGATTGTAACCTGTGATACAGCAGAGATCAATAAGATACTGCTTACATTGTCATGTTGGCACTTTGCAACATATAAGTGGGTTTTGGTTGTACTTTGGGCACTCTATCTCCAAAAGGTTCACCATCACTGTACTAGACCCCTCTTGTATCCCCTTGTCTTCATTCCACCCACTGACTGACCCTCCCAGAGAGCCACTGACCACCTACTGTCTCCCTCTGTCACGGCCCTTCTGTTTATATTACCACATAAACTTTAATTGCCCACATCACATGTAACATTCCCCTCCACCCGCAAAATTAAGTTATCCTCGGCACTGCCACTATCACATGCCATACCCTCATCCCCATACCTGCCGACAGAGCCTGGCCATTTTGGTTTCCCCTTGTCCCCACTAAAATCACAGACTATGGACTGCTTGTGGTGATATGACTATTGGTTACTGTGGGGCAAAAATTGTGACTTGGCTACCGTGGGACTATTGTAAATTTATTGTCTACTATGGGGCCATTGTTACTATGCAGGCTACTGTGGGGGTATTGTTACTATGCAGGCTACTGTGGGGGCATTGTTACTATGCAGGCTACTGTGGGGCCATTGTTACTATGCAGGCTACTGTGGGGCCATTGTTACTATGCAGGCTACTGTGGGGGCATTGTTAGTATATTGGCTATTGTGGGGCCATTGTTACTATGCAGGCTACTGTGGGGGCATTGCTACTATGCAGGCTACTGTGGGGCCATTGTTACTAGGCATGCTATTGTGGGGGTATTGTTACTATGCAGGCTACTGTGGGGGCATTGTTACTAGGCAGGCTGTAGGGGCATTGTTAATATATTGGCTACTGTGGGGGCATTGTTAGTATATTGGCTACTGTGGAGGCATTGTTACTATGCAGGCTACTGTGGGGGCATTGTTAGTATATTGGCTACTGTGGAGGCATTGTTACCATGCAGGCTACTGTGGGGCCATTGTTACTATGCAGGCTACTGTGGGGGCATTGTTACTATGCAGGCTACTGTGGGACCATTGTTGCTAGGCAGGCTGTCGGGGCATTTTTAATATATTGGCCTACTGTGGGGGCATTGTTACTATGCAGGCTACTGTGGGGCCATTGTTACTATGCAGGCTACTGTGGGGCCATTGTTACTATGCAGGCTACTGTGGGGCCATTGTTACTATGCAGGCTACTGTGGGGGTATTGTTACTATGCAGGCTACTGTGGGGCCATTGTTACTATGCAGGCTACTGTGGGGGTATTGTTACTATGCAGGCTACGGTGGGGGCATAGTTACTATGCAGGCTACTCTGGGGGTATTGTTATTATGCAGGCTACTTTGGGACCATTGTTACTAGGCAAGCTGTAGGGGCATTGTTAATATATTGGCTACTGTGGAGGCATTGTTAGTATATTGGCTACTGTGGAGGCATTGTTACTATTTTTGTTACTATATCGGCTACTGTGGGGGCATTGTTAATATATTGGCTGCTTTGGGGCATTGTTACTATTGTTATGAATAATCTCTGGGGGAGTAAGAGAACATTATTAAGTTTGTGATAAGAAGTTGGAACAGATGATGATGAAAATAGGAACCAAAGACGAGTAGTGGCTGGAAGAAGCTAACATGGTGACCAAGGAGAAAAAGAAAATAGACGAGACTTCTCAGATCAAAGATATTATCTGTCAGTCACCAGATCTCCAGTAAGTGCTGGCATTACCCAGAGCCCACAAGTCTACAGCATCTCCCCTGTGCGGAGACTTTCTGTTACATATGAGGGCGACCTACATGGAGACAGTATTATACTGCATCATATTTATCATCCAGCATCAGACATGGCGATAAATCTGGTGCACGATAAGGCTCCGTTCACTTCATGTTTTTTGGACATGCTTAGGGTGTATCCCAGGGGAGCTCCCCGCATACGGTCTATGAAAATGAGGGGGGCACAAGAGCTTACAGTCTATGAGGATGAAGGGGGTGACACAGGAGCTTACAGTCTATGAGGATGAGGGGGTGACACAAGAGCTTACAGTCTATGAGGATGAGGAGGTGACACAAGAGCTTACAGTCTATGAGGATGAGGGGGTGACACAAGAGCTTACTGTCTATGAGGATGAAGGGGTGACACAAGAGCTTACAGTCTATGAGGATGAGGGGGTGACACAGGAGCTTACAGTCTATGAGGATGACAGGGAGACACAAGAGCTTACTGTCTATGAGGATGAGGGGGTGACACAAGAGCTTACTGTCTATGAGGATGAAGGGGTGACACAAGAGCTTACAGTCTATGAGGATGAGGGGGTGACACAGGAGCTTACAGTCTATGAGGATGACAGGGAGACACAAGAGCTTACTGTCTATGAGGATGAGGAGGAGACACAAGAGCTTACTGTCTATGAGGATGAGGGGGTGACACAAGAGCTTACAGTCTATGAGGATGAGGGGCGACACAGGAGCTTACAGTCTATGAGGATGAGGGGGTGACACAAGAGCTTACAGTCTATGAGGATGAGGGGGTGACACAAGAGCTTACAGTCTATGAGGATTACAGGGAGACACAAGAGCTTACTGTCTATGAGGATGAGGGGGTGACACAAGAGTTTACAGTCTATGAGGATTACAGGGAGACACAAGAGCTTACTGTCTATGAGGATGAGGGGGTGACACAAGAGCTTACAGTCTATGAGGATGAGGGGTGACACAAGAGCTTACAGTCTATGAGGATGAGGGGTGACACAAGAGCTTACAGTCTGTGAGGATGAGGGGGGACACAAGAGCTTACAGTCTATGAGGATGAGGAGGTGACACAAGAGCTTACAGTCTATGAGGATGAGGGGGTGACACAAGAGCTTACAGTCTATGAGGATGAGGGGGTGACATAAGAGCTTACAGTCTATGAGGATGAGGGAGTGACACAAGAGCTTACAGTCTATGAGGATGAGGGGGTGACACAAGAGCTTACAGTCTATGAGGATGAGGGGTGACACAAGAGCTTACAGTCTATGAGGATGAGGGGTGACACAAGAGCTTACAGTCTATGAGGATGAGGGGGTGACACAAGAGCTTACAGTCTATGAGGATAAGGGGGGTGAGACAAGAGCTTACAGTCTATGAGGATAAGGGGGGTGAGACAAGAGGTTACAGTCTATGAGGATGAGGGGGTGACACAAGAGCTTACAGTCTATGAGGATAAGGGGGGTGAGACAAGAGCTTACAGTCTATGAGGATAAGGGGGGTGAGACAAGAGCTTACAGTCTATGAGGATAAGGGGGGTGACACAAGAGGTATAACATTTCAGGGGAAAGAGCTGAAATGGGTAAAATATCCCACACTGGATACATTGTAGCCCTCAATTGTAACTATACAGTGTATCTGGAAACATCCTGATGCATCATTCTATTTAGTTATCTTGGTTCCGGTGCTATATCTATGTAGTAGACCTAGTTCTGGCCCTGTACCTACAGTATGTAATAATCTTAGTTTTGATGCTGTTTTATGTTCTAATCTTGGTTCTGGTAACATATCATGTAGCGGTTGCAGCCCTGAGCCCTAGATTTTTCACCTAGGGGCCACCACCAATCTTAATCTGGCCCTGGTCATCAGTCATTATGAAACATGGCCCAGAGATGTGGGACCATTTACAGATGTCCTTGTATCTAGCTTAAGACACAATGGTTCCCTTGAAACTTGAAGATATCTAGATTAAAACCGTCAGTAGTAGCCATGCATGGTTGTTACGGTTCTAGATTAAATCTAGAACAGTCAATACTGAAGAGACTGGAACATTCAATGAATGGTTTGCAAGAAATAGTAGGTCAGCGACCAGGTCAGGATAGACATCTGCAGGACAATGTGTAATGTTACCCAGATGTTCATCTCTTGATTTCTCCAAACATCTCTGAGAGTGACTATGCTCCATCCATGCATCTGCCGGAGATAATCACTCCCAGGGAGCCAAAATCTGGACATCACATTGTGATCATCCAGAGCGTTCATTATTATATGAGACGTCACAAGAAAACCATCTGCGCTCAACATGGAGCAGTCCACAGCTGAGATCTACAGTAGAGATATCCAATAACAGCAAGTATCTACTGAATAACTCCAGGATATTATTCTTCCCAAAAGAGTCATTACACAGCAGAAAAGAAGGACCTTTCTGAATATAGAAGAATGTAACTAGTCTAATACTGCCCCCTGAGTACTAAAATATAACTCCTAGAATACTGCCCCCTATGTACAGGAATATAACTTCTCTAATACTGCCCCCTATGTACAAGAATATAACTACTATAATACTGCCCCTTAAGTACAGGAATATAACTACTATAATACTGCCCCCTATGTACAGGACTATAACTACTATAATACTGCCTCCTATGTACAGGAATATAACTACTATAATACTGCCCCCTATGTACAGGAATATAACTACTATAATACCGTCCCCTATGTACAGGAATATAACTACTATAATACTGCCCCCTATGTACAAGAATATAACTACTATAATACTGCCCCCTATGTACAAGAATATAACTGCTGTAATACTGCCCCCTATGTACAGGAATATAACTACTATAATACTGCCCCCTATGTACAAGAATATAGCTACTATAATACTGCCCCCTATGTACAAGAATATAACTACTATAATACTGCCCCCTATGTACAAGAATATAACTACTATAATACTGCCCCCTATGTACAAATATATATCTTTGATAATACTGTTTCATTTACACCAATATACACTCACCGGCCACTTTATTAGGTACATCTGTCCAACTGCTCGTTAACACTTAATTTCTAATCAGCCAATCACATGGAGGCAACTCAGTACATTTAGGCATGTAGACATGGTCAAGACAATCTCCTGCAGTTCAAACCGAGCCTCAGTATGGGGAAGAAAGGTGATTTGAGGCCTTTGAACGTGGCATGGTTGTTGGTGCCAGAAGGGCTGGTCTGAGTATTTCAGAAACTGCTGATCTACTGGGATTTTCACGCACAACCATCTCTAGGGTTTACAGAGAATGGTCCGAAAATGAAAAAACATCCAGTGAGCAACAGTTCTGTGGGCGGAAATGCCTTGTTGAGGTCAGAGGAGAATGGGCAGACTGGTTCGAGCTGATAGAAAGGCAACAGTGACTCAAATCACCACCCATTACAACCAAGGTAGGCAGAAGAGCATCTCTGAACGCACAGTACATCCAACTTTGAGGCAGATGGGCTACAGCAGCAGAAGACCTCACCGGGTGCCACTCCTTTCAGCTAAGAACAGGAAACTGAGGCTACAATTTGCACAAGCTCATCGAAATTGGACAGCAGAAGATTGGAAAAACGTTGCCTGGTCTGATGAGTTTCGATTTCTGCTGCGACATTCGGATGGTAGGGTCAGAATTTGGTACAACAACATGAAAGCATGGATCCATCCTGCCTTGTATCAGCGGGTCAGGCTGGTGGTGGTGGTGTCATGGTGTGGGGAATATTTTCTTGGCACTCTTTGGGCCCCTTGGTACAACGCCACAGCCTACCTGAGTATTGTTGCTGAGCATGTCCATCCCTTTATGAGCACAATGTACCCTGTAACATCTGATGGCTACTTTACAAGACTATAACTACTATAATACTGCCCCCTATGTACAAGACTATAACTACTATAATACTGCCCCCTATGTACAAGACTATAACTACTATAATACTGCCCCCTATGTACAAGAATATAACTACTATAATACTGCCCCCTATGTACAAGACTATAACTACTATAATACTGCCCCCTATGTACAAGAATATAACTACTATAATACTGCCCCCTATGTACAAGAATATAACTACTATAATACTGCCCCCTATGTACAAGAATATAACTACTATAATACTGCCCCCTATGTACAAGAATATAACTACTATAATACTGCACCCTATGTACAAGACTATAACTACTATAATACTGCCCCCTATGTACAAGAATATAACTACTATAATACTGCCCCCTATGTACAGGAATATAACTACTATAATACTGCCCCCTATGTATAGGAATATAACTACTATAATACTGCCCCCTATGTGCAAGATATACATTAATTAACATACATGGTGATTTGGTAGCTACTATTAGCTGCAGGCGGTATACTGGGTGTTAGTCACAGTATGGCAGTTTGCATTACATCCTCCATATGTAAATAAGTTCTGTATGCCGCCCCCATTCCTGAAGGAAACAGTATTTCTTTCTCATGGATGACACTGATTAAACCTGGTCTTAATAATATGTTATCTGGAGCCAGGGAAAGTGCCCCTATCCCACCCCCTCAGAGACTCTAGCTGGGGGCTGTGGGGGTCCTGACAGCTGTAATTCTGATTCTGGAATGCACTTACATGCATGATGAATGATCGGGATGAAGTCTGGAAGTCATTACTGCAAGTCTCTGTTATCTGAATGGACTTCCTCCAATACTGTACACACAACAGATAAAATAGTATATATACTGTATACCCCACCACCAGCCCCCAGCTAAGTAGAAAAGCATTATACACTCACCGGCCACTTTATTAGGTCCACCATGCTAGTAACGGGTTGGACCCCCTTTTGTCTTCAGAACTGCCTCAATTCTTTGTGGCATAGATACAACAAGGTGCTGGAAGCTCCTCAGAGATTTTGGTCCATATTGACATGATGGCATCACACAGTTGCCGCAGATTTGTCGGCTGCACATCCATGATGCGAATCTCCCGTTCCACCACATCCCAAAGATGCTCTATTGGATTGAGATCTGGTGACTGTGGGGGCCATTTGTGTCCAGTGACCTCATTGTCATGTTCAAGAAACCAGTCTGAGATGATTCCAGCTTTATGACATGGCGCATTATCCTGCTGAAAGTAGCCGTCAGATGTTACAGGGTACATTGTGCTCATAAAGGGATGGACATGGTCAGCAACAACACTCAGGTAGGCTGTGGCGTTGTACCAAGGGGCCCAAAGAGTGCCAAGAAAATATTCCCCACACCATGACACCACCACCACCAGCCTGAGCCGCTGATACAAGGCAGGATGGATCCATGCTTTCATGTTGTTGACGCCAAATTCTGACCCTACCATCCGAATGTTGCAGCAGAAATCGAGACTCATCAGACCAGGCAACGTTTTTCCAATCTTCTGCTGTCCAATTTCGATGAGCTTGTGCAAATTGTAGCCTCAGTTTCCTGTTCTTAGCTGAAAGGAGTGGCACCCGGTGAGGTCTTCTGCTGCTGTAGCCCATCTGCCTCAAAGTTGGATGTACTGTGCGTTCAGAGATGCTCTTCTGCCTACCTTGGTTGTAACGGGTGGCGATTTGAGTCACTGTTGCCTTTCTATCAGCTCGAACCAGTCTGCCCATTCTCCTCTGACCTCAACAAGGCATTTCCGCCCACAGAACTGCTGCTCACTGGATGTTTTTTCATTTTCGGACCATTCTCTGTAAACCCTAGAGATGGTTGTGCGTGAAAATCCCAGTAGATCAGCAGTTTCTGAAATACTCAGACCAGCCCTTCTGGCACCAACAACCATGCCACGTTCAAAGGCCTCAAATCACCTTTCTTCCCCATACTGATGCTCGGGAGAACTGCAGGAGATTGTCTTGACCATGTCTACATGCCTAAATGTACTGAGTTGCCTCCATGTGATTGGCTGATTAGAAATTAAGTGTTAACGAGCAGTTGGACAGGTGTACCTAATAAAGTGGCCGGTGAGTGTATATTGGTGTAAATGAAACAGTATTATCAAAGATATATATTTGTACATAGGGGGCAGTATTATAGTAGTTATATTCTTGTACATAGGGGGCAGTATTATAGTAGCTATATTATTGTACATAGGAGGCAGTATTATAGTAGTTATAGTCCTGTACATAGGGGGCAGTATTATAGTAGTTATATTCCTGTACTTAAGGGGCAGTATTATAGTAGTTATATTCTTGTACATAGGGGGCAGTATTATAGTAGTTATGCTCCTGTACATAGGGGGCAATATTATAGTAGTTATATTCTTGTACATAGGGGGCAGTATTATAGTAGTTATATTCTTGTACATAGGGGGCAGTATTATAGTAGTTATATTCTTGTACATAGGGGGCAGTATTATAGTAGTTATATTCTTGTAGATAGGGGGCAGTATTATAGTAGTTATATTCCTGTACATAGGGGGCAGTATTATAGTAGTTATATTCTTGTACATAGGAGGCAGTATTATAGTAGTTATAGTCCTGTACATAGGGGGCAGTATTATAGTAGTTATATTCCTGTACTTAAGGGGCAGTATTATAGTAGTTATATTCTTGTACATAGGGGGCAGTATTATAGTAGTTATGCTCCTGTACATAGGGGGCAATATTATAGTAGTTATATTCTTGTACATAGGGGGCAGTATTATAGTAGTTATATTCTTGTACATAGGGGGCAGTATTATAGTAGTTATATTCTTGTACATAGGGGGCAGTATTATAGTAGTTATATTCTTGTAGATAGGGGGCAGTATTATAGTAGTTATATTCCTGTACATAGGGGGCAGTATTATAGTAGTTATATTCTTGTACATAGGAGGCAGTATTATAGTAGTTATAGTCCTGTACATAGGGGGCAGTATTATAGTAGTTATATTCCTGTACTTAAGGGGCAGTATTATAGTAGTTATATTCTTGTACATAGGGGGCAGTATTATAGTAGTTATGCTCCTGTACATAGGGGGCAATATTATAGTAGTTATATTCTTGTACATAGGGGGCAGTATTATAGTAGTTATATTCTTTTACATAAGGGGCAGTATTATAGTAGTTATAGTCCTGTACATAGGAGGCAGTATTATAGCAGTTATATTCTTGTACATAGGGGGCAGTATTATAGTAGTTATAGTCTTGTACATAGGGGGCAGTATTATAGTAGTTATAGTCTTGTACATAGGGGGCAGTATTATAGTAGTTATAGTCTTGTACATAGGGGGCAGTATTATAGTAGTTATATTTTTGTACATAGGGGGCAGTATTATAGTTTTTATATTCTTGTACATAGGGGGCAGTATTATAGTAGTTATATTCCTGTACATAGGGGACAGTATTATAGTAGTTATATTCTTGTACATAGGGGGCAGTATTATAGTAGTTATATTCTTGTACATAGGGGTAGTATTATAGTAGTTATAGTCTTGTACATAGGGTGCAGTATTATAGTAGTTATAGTCTTGTACATAGGAGGCAGTGTTATAGTAGTTATAGTCTTGTACATAGGGGGCAGTATTATAGTAGTTATATTCTTGTACATAGGGGGCAGTATTATAGTAGTTATATTCTTGTACATAGGGGGCAGTATTATAGTAGCTATATTCTTGTACATAGGGGCAGTATTATAGTAGTTATATTCTTGTACATAGGGGGCAGTATTATAGTAGTTATATTCTTGTACATAGGGGCAGTATTATAGTAGTTATATTCCTGTACATAGGGGCAGTATTATAGTAGTTATATTCTTGTACATAGGGAGCAGTATTATAGTAGTTATATTCTTGTACATAGGGGGCAGTATTATAGTAGTTATATTCTTGTACATAGGGGGCAGTATTATAGTAGTTATATTCTTGTACATAGGGGGCAGTATTATAGTAGTTATATTCTTGTACATAGGGGGCAGTATTATAGTAGTTATATTCTTGTACATAGGGGGCAGTATTATAGTAGTTATATTCTTGTACGTAGGGGGCAGTATTATAGCAGTTATATTATTGCACATAATGGAAGTGTAGTAATCTGTAATTGTCTAGGTATGTATTTCTCCTGTACACTGAGGTTTTGCACTTAATGTCAAACAACTGGAGGCCATGTGTAATGGATGGTGACTTCATAGAAACATTCCCAGGATGTCTCTTCCTGGATTAATAGCTGAAATTCCAGAAGAATGTAGTAAACAAGAGCAGAGAAACACGGCTATTAAACACAAGATGTCATCATTAGGGCCAGTGGTCTCTAGCAAATAGTGTTCCTGTACTACCAGTGTTACAGTACTACAACTCCCAGCATGTGGCTGTAAGAGTATGCTAGGCGTGGTAGTTTCACAGCATTTCCTCTTGTTGTTACTGAAGCTCTTTAGATTTACATTTGATGATGGGTCTCTGGATGGACTGACCAAAATATAAAAAGATGGCGGTGACCACTGTTGGTTTGAAGATCCTTCTGCGCTCTCCACACTCTTACTCTGGGTCTGTGTCTGGCACGGGGCCTGGACTCAGCTGGGAGTCAGTCCATAAATACAAAGAAAAGTAAGCTCGGATACAACTGAGCGAAACCACAACACAGCCGAGCTCTCATCTCCAGGAAACGGGACTCTTGTAGGAGAGAGGCAGACATGGGAAGTGTTCCTCATACTATCTCCAGCTATGTAGGCCACACTGTCCCTCAAACATCACCCATTCCAGAACATTACAAGTGTTAGATGAGTTTTTGTTGCATGTGGCCACCACTTATTTCTCGTTCACCCTCAGTCATGTTTGCAGATTGTCCTCAGCTGTCCACATTCCTGTGGCGTCCCACCACCAGGGTACAAAGACGCGCCATCCAGCTGACACTGTTTACACAGCCTACAAGGCAGAAATCGTGCACACCTGTGACCCCAATACCACCCTTAAGACCGTAACATCTCTTAATGGGTCAAAGATCTTCTAGCAGATAAAGAAGGTCTCCATTCATTGCCTGGTTCTGCTCAGGAGGCCTCAAAAGCTTCAAGACACCTTGGCTCAGAAAAACATTTTACAACTTGTAACAACTGGTCTATATGGTCTTCTAACTCAGATGCAAAATAGGGTTAATGTTCTGGATTTTTCCTATGTAATTTTAAGTTGTGAAGGTCGGGAAGCTTGAATTTGGATACCCATGACCACTTGGAATCTGCATGATCTGATGGTGTCTTTAAGGTCTTAAACAGTTGTGACTTTTATAGGAACCTAGAAGAAGTTGGTGAGCCATGATGTGACGGGGTAGACTGCATAAAACAGTTCCTAGGTTCAACATGAACCTATAGGCTGGTGGCTTTCATCGGAGGAAGTATCTGGTCCTAGACAATGTATAGGTCTACTAGCAACCCATAAACTGTGAGCAATGATCTGATGAAATATAGAAGGTCCTAGATAATGTATGGTTCCAAAAGAACCTTCAAGTTGGTAGCTCATGATTTATTGAGAGGTTCCAGGTTGTATCTTCTAGAGGAACCTTGAAGTTCATGGGCCTTCGCTCTATGAGATCCGTTAGGTCTTTGACAGTTTGCAGTTCTTCTTATAACCTTGAAAATGATAATCCATAAATTAATGGAATCTGAAAGGTCCTAAACAGCAACTCTATAAGAACCTTAAAGTAGGCGGCTCATGAAAAACAGGATCTGGAAGGTCCAAATTTGTAGGTCTACTGGTAAGGCGAGTTTGGTGCTTCACAATCTCATTTATAGAATCTATCGTTGTTTATAGTTTATAGTGAACCTTGCCGTTGGTATCCCATTTCATGAGTTCGGGAAGGTTCCAGGTTGTATCTCCTGTAGGTCTAATGGGAACTAAAGTTTGGTGCTTCACAATCTGACTTATAGGATCTATTGTAGGTTCCAGGTTGTAGCTCCTGTAGGACCATAACTTAATGGGATCTATAAGGTCATTGACAGGCTTAATTAAGAATCTTGAAGTTGAGTTGACGAGATGTGATCTCTAAAGTATAAAGTTCTAGACAATTTAGAGATGTTATAGGAACTTGGACCTCATGGGCTACAGTCTTCCAGTTTGTAGATCCTATAGAAATCTTAAAGTTGTTAGACTATGATGTATTGGGATCTGTATGGTCCTAGTTGATACATTTTTGTTGAAGGAGCTTGGAGATGGAAGGCCATGATCTTAGAAGGTCTCAATAAGGACCTACAATCACACTGGGGCAGATTTACTTACCCGGTCCATTCGGGATCCAGCGGCGCGTTCTGTGTGGAGGATTCGGGTTCTGCCGGGATTCACTAAGGTAGTTCCTCCGACGTCCACCAGGTGTCGCTGCTGCACTGAATTCCCTCGGAGTGCACTGAAGTTCACCATCCTGGGTGCAGGTAAGCTCGTGTCCAGCGACACATTTTCTTTTTTAAATACGGCGGTTTCACCGAATCCGACGGGTTTCCCGACGGCCACGCCCCCGATTTCCGTCACGTGCATGCCGGCGCCAATGCGCCACAATCCGATCGTGTGCGTTAAAATCCTGGGGCAATTCAGGGAAAACCGGCGCATATCTGTAAAATTTTGGTAAAACGACGTAAAAACAAGATTCGGGCCCTTAGTAAATGACCCCCACTGTGTATAAGGTGCACAACCACAATACATGAGAATGACAGCTCTGCTCAATACACTATATATATATATATATATATATATATATATATATCCTACACACATCATATACATGTCTGTAAAACCGTTTGCAGTGCACAATCCCCCCCCCCCCCCCCCCCCGCGAGCAGGACGGGACCCCATTAATTATCCCGCTATTACCATACAGATCATTGCTGGGCCCCAGAATTTACACAGTGTTAATCTCACTGATAATCCCGCAAGTAAATCTAGTCCAGGCAGATACTTTTAAATTAGACATCCCTCTAAGTCTGTCATGGCAGCGCTCCAGCTCCCGGCGGCGGGTGAGTGGGTGTCGGGGGCTGGATTTCATTATGGTTTTATGAAGGGGCTGGGACAGTTGTGAGATTTGGGAGAAAGTAATCCTGGAATTGAGGGTGAGCAGATTGTGGGCGAGAGGGTAAGGCTGAGTGACATGTGCTGGGAAAAGACTTAAAGGGACGAGTCTAACTTTATATATTTCCAAATATATCATCATACAACCATACATATCCCAGTACAGTCTTTATATACCCACATATATCTTAGAGGGGTGGTCCACTTTAAGCACATTCCAGCAAATACTGTAACTGATATTGTTTTGTAGGCAGAAGTTCTAAAAATTTTCCAATATGTTTTCTGTATCAATTCTTCATGGTTTTCCAGATCTCTGCTTGCTGTCGTCTTGATGTAATACTACAGGAAGCTTCAACATTTACTTCCTGTCGATAAACACCGGTCCAGGGTCATGTGACACGCATCATTCTAGAAAAGCATATACCTTCTTAGTCCCCAAACATACACCCTCCTGTACTGATATACTTACATATATCTTTATATGGCCTCAAATATACACACAAATCCTCAGACCCTCCTATAACCATATATATCTTCATATACCCCCAATCCTCATACACCCTCATGTTCCCTCCTGTATAGCTATATATACTTCATATACCCACATATAGCTTTATATGTCCTTAAATATACCGGCTTCTCACACATCAGGGGCTGGTGTAATGTGAGTCCCCTCCTCTCACACATCGGAGGCTGGTGTAATGTGAGTCCCCGCCTCTCACACATCGGGGGCTAGTGTAATGTGAGTCCCCGCCTCTCACACATCGGGGGGCTGGTGTAATGTGAGTCCCCACCTCTCACACATCGGGGGCTGGTGTAATGTGAGTCCCCGCCTCTCACACATCGGGGGCTGGTGTAATGTGAGTCCCCTCCTCTCACACATCGGGGCGGGTGTAATGTGATTCCCTGCCTCTCACACATCAGGGGCTGGTGTAATGGGAGTCCCCGCCTCTCACACATCGGGGGGCTGGTGTAATGTAAGTCCCCGCCTCTCACACATCGGGGGCTGGTGTAATGTGAGTCCCCGCCTCTCACACATCGGGGGCTGGTGTAATGTGAGTCCCCTCCTCTCAAACATCGGGGGCTGGTGTAATGTGAGTCCCCTCCTCTCACACATCGGGGGCTGGTGTAATGTGAGTCCCCGCCTCTCACACATCAGGGGCTGGTGTAATGTGAGTCCCCGCCTCTCACACATCAGGGGCTGGTGTAATGTGAGTCCCCGCCTCTCACACATCAGGGGCTGGTGTAATGTGAGTTCCCGCCTCTCACACATCAGGGGCTGGTGTAATGTGAGTCCCCGCCTCTCACACATCGGGGGCTGGTGTAATGTGAGTCCCCGCCTCTCACACATCAGGGGCTGGTGTAATGTGAGTCCCCGCCTCTCACACATCGGGGGCTGGTGTAATGTGAGTCCCCGCCTCTCACACATCGGGGGCTGGTGTAATGTGAGTCCCTGCCTCTCACACATCAGGGGCTGGTGTAATGTGAGTCCCCGCCTCTCACACATTTGGGGCTGGTGTAATGTGAGTCCCTGCCTCTCACACATCAGGGGCTGGTGTAATGTGAGTCCCCGCCTCTCACACATCAGGGGCTGGTGTAATGTGAGTCCCCGCCTCTCACACATCAGGGGCTGGTGTAATGTGAGTCCCCATCTCTCACACATCAGGGGCTGGTGTAATGTGAGTCCCCGCCTCTCACACATCAGGGGCTGGTGTAATGTGAGTCCCCGCCTCTCACACATCAGGGGCTGGTGTAATGTGAGTCCCCGCCTCTCACACATCAGGGGCTGGTGTAATGTGAGTCCCCACCTCTCACACATCGGGGCCTCTCACACATCATGTTGTTACGTGCTCAGTCACGGTATGATGACTGCTTGTGCTCAACTTACCATAGACATCTATGGGGACCGTGATCTGGGCGCAAATTACGCAAATCACGTTCCCTCTTACGTTCGTCTGCATGAGGCCTAACACATACATATCTTTATATGCCCTTGTGTATCCGTATATAGAAATAAACCCTCAGATACCCCATATTTCTCTATTTACCCCCATTTAACTGTCTTGTCAGAAGAGCATCCACCCACCATGGATAGATGGGACATTTTCATAAGTGATCCACGGTCAAAGTGAGATAATACCACAATATAACTATCCAATTGCTCCCATGATCTGAGAGGGAGGTGGCAGCAATACTATTGTATACAAACAGATGGAATATAAAAGCCTGCAAGGCATTATGGGGCTTGTAGGAAACTACAAACTTCTGATCTCCACTTCAGATAGAAATGGAGCTTGCTACTCCGTGCTTATTTCAGTGTTCGGAGTGACCAGTGGGTTTCCATGTGAACGTTTGTGTTGTCTGTGGGTGTTTTGGCAGCCGCCCCTCACCCTGGTCTCTGCATATCCATCTATGGAGGTGGAATGATTTTCTCCTTCATTTACATTAGTGCGGGGTGAGCCTGAAGCGGCTCAGAGCACTGATATCCTGCACATCGGCCCGGATCATCTGTTTACAGCCGGATCAAGAGGCTTCCAGGACGCCGCTCGTCTATCAACATATGAATGAGTTTATTCATCTGGGGTAAACAGTGTGGCGGTATTATTATACTCATATAGAGGGAAGCCATGGCCTCACAATATAGGATTGTATTCATCCTTGTGTGGTCCAGACAGAAGACACATATCCCCTTGTCACACCACATCCACTACACTCAAGTAGAACACATCCGTGACGGGACGCATTATATCTTATGTACATCTACACTCAGATAACCGGATTATTGGCAGCCATACACAGTCATGAACTGTGGACCGAGGGTGCATGTGTCCTGCACGGCTGGAAGGGAGTACTAGACCTCTCGGGGTGTAATCTCTAGGATCAGGAGAGTTATATTAACATCAGCCCAACATCCAAACCCCAGAGTCTTGTCTAATCTCTAGTCTAATGTGTAGAGATGCCTTAGGGGTTTCCCTATAAGATGCAAGTCTTCATTTTTATCATTGCTGTAAAGAGTTAATCATATAAAGGTCACACCCCCCCCCCCCCCATCAGACTTGTCTTCAGTCCAGTGGATGAGAGGATGAAGAAAGTCACAGGGAGAGAGGTGCCACTCCTTACCCTGGCACGAGGCCATGGCATACATACTACCACCCCCATCATCAATCACCAGTGTAATAGCTGACAGCGCCCCTGCCCCCCAGACCTGGTACCAAGTTCAGACATTTCCTCCATCACAATGACACATCCTAGCATGGGGGCGACCCGGGCATCAGTGTCTCATCTCACAGACCTGGCATCAAGTTCTGTGCTGCCAGTGTATACAAGCGTCTATCTATCCATTCATCTGTCCGTATTGTATCTACATATATTTATAAATCTATTATCTATCTCTCTAACCCATATCTATATATCTATATCCAGCTCATGCCAATCTATCTCCTGTCTATCTATCTCATATCAATCATCTATCTATCTCATACCTATCTATCTATCTATCCATCTCATACCTATCTATCTATCTATCCATCTCATATCTATCTATCTATCTATCTATCTATCTCTCATATCTATCTATCTATCTATCTCCTATCTATCTATCTATCTATCTATCTCTCATATCTATCTATCTATCTATCTATCTATCTATCTCTCATATCTATCTATCTATCTATCTCCTATCTATCTATCTATCTCTCTCTCATATCTATCTATCTATCTATCTATCTATCTATCCATCCCTCTCATATGTATCTATCCATCCATCCGTCTATCTAGTATTGACCCCCACCATCCTATTACCTATGAAATTCCATATATCCTCCGCAGCCTGCGGATGAGCGGGGTAGTAGTCAGAGAAGTTTTGTGTGATGTTCCGCGTTGCAGAGGTTCAGCGCAGGTCAGAAAAACCACATTTATAACTGGAGGAAGAAGAATACGGGGGATGGCGCCAAGGAATATACTGTTACACAGCAAAGGCCTGGGGAAGGAGATTTAAAGGCGCAGTCCATCCGTTATAGCTTTCATGATAGCACAGGGGGTGGAGGGAGATAGCGGGACTTTATCATATCCGTGTATCGTTAGGAGGAAGATCTGTACTTATTTGGGGGTGATCTGTGCCCTTAGACTAGAGGGTTAACCAAAAGTAACTTCTATATATCTACACCTTCTCTATCTGGACGTATCCTCACACTGCTGTGCTCTTAGCTCTTTGCATTGATCTGCTCCACAGCTCCTCCCACAGACTTCTGGTTGTATATTACAGCAGCCTGTTGAGGGGCTGTAAAACAGTATATATATAATATATAAACAGTCCTGCTGCTACTAACAACATTAACAAAGGTATGATCACACAGCTCTCCAGGGACTATACATAACACTGCCTTCAGAGAACACAGAGCACAGCAGTGTGAGGACACGCCCCCCAGTGCACTTTAATATTCCTCACGGTTTGTGACATTTTCTCTGTGTTGCTCCTTTCCTGACAGGATCTTGCTCACATCCCGAACCCCAAACCTCATCAGGTCTGTTCTTCTATTTCCCAGAAGCATTTGCTCCACATAAATTGTTATCTGTCCGCAAAGCCTGACACAATGAGGGTGAGTGATTGCTGCATGGCACCGGAAGGAAGGCAGCCTCAGATTACATTGTATCACTTCTATTAATTACACCGTCTGCTCCGCTATGGGCTTGGCACATTGTATAATACTGAAAGAGGCCATTGTATATACCGCAGATATGTATCACAGTAGTTATATTTTATACAAAGTGTGCAGTATTATGGTTGTTACAAACATGTACATAGGGGGCAGTATTATAGTAGTTATATTCTTGTACATAGGCGGCAGTATTATAGTAGGTATATTCTTGTACATAGGGGCAGTATTATAGTAGTTATATTCCTGTACATAGGGGCAGTATTATAGTAGTTATATTCCTGTACATAGGGGCAGTATTATAGTAGTTATATTCTTGTACATAGGGGGCAGTATTATAGTAGTTATATTCCTGTACATAGGGGGCAGTATTATAGTAGTTATGCTCCTGTACATAGGGGGCAGTATTATAGTAGTTATATTCCTGTACATAGGGGCAGTATTATAGTAGTTATATTCTTGTACATAGGGGGCAGTATTATAGTAGTTATATTCTTGTACATAGGGGGCAGTATTATAGTAGTTATGCTCCTGTACATAGGGGGCAGTATTATAGTAGTTATATTCTTGTACATAGGGGGCAGTATTATAGTAGTTATATTCCTGTACATAGGGGGCAGTATTATAGTAGTTATATTCCTGTACATAGGGGGCAGTATTATAGTAGGTATATTCTTGTACATAGGGGGCAGTATTATAGTAGTTATATTCCTGTACATAAGGGGCAGTATTATAGTAGTTATATTCTTGTACATAGGGGGCAGTATTATAGTAGTTATATTCTTGTACATAGGGGGCAGTATTATAGTAGTTATATTCCTGTACATAGGGGGTAGTATTATAGTAGTTATATTCTTGTACATAGGGGGCAGTATTATAGTAGTTACATTCTTGTACATAGGGTGCAGTATTATAGTAGTTATATTCTTGTACATAGGGGGCAGTATTATAGTAGTTACATTCTTGTACATAGGGTGCAGTATTATAGTAGTTATATTCTTGTACATATGGGGCGGTATTATAGTAGTTATATTCTTGTACATAGGGGGCAGTATTATAGTAGTTATATTCTTGTATATAGGGGGCAGTATTATAGTAGTTATATTCTTGTACATAGGGGGCAGTATTATAGTAGTTACATTCTTGTACATAGAGGGCAGTATTATAGTAGTTATATTCTTGTACATAGGGGGCAGTATTATAGTAGTTATATTCTTGTACATAGGGGGCAGTATTATAGAAGTTATAGTCTTGTACATAGAGGGCAGTATTATAGTAGTTATATTCTTGTACATAGGGGGCAGTATTATAGTAGGTATATTCTTGTACATAGGGGCAGTATTATAGTAGTTATATTCCTGTACATAGGGGCAGTATTATAGTAGTTATATTCCTGTACATAGGGGCAGTATTATAGTAGTTATATTCCTGTACATAGGGGGCAGTATTATAGTAGTCATATTCCTGTACATAGGGGGCAGTATTATAGTAGGTATATTCTTGTACATAGGAGGCAGTATTATAGTAGTTATATTCTTGTATATAGGGGGAAGTATTATAGTAGTTATATTCTTGTACATAGGGGCAGTATTATAGTAGTTATATTCCTGTACATAGGGGGCAGTATTATAGTAGTTATATTCTTGTACATAGGGGGCAGTATTATAGTAGTTATATTCTTGTACATAGGGTGCAGTATTATAGTAGTTATATTCTTGTAGTGGGGAGTAGTTTATGATACTGCCCAAAAATATAAATACTATAAGTTATACTCATGTATAACATCTATAATGTGCTATCTTGAATATCCTGGACTACATATCCTCGTACCTTGGATGCTATAAGATGAAAATGGTCAGAGAGTTAAAGTTCTCCTTACAGAGACTTTGCCAATTAAGGCTGCCTTGCAGGCGTGTGGAGACTTATAGCCATTGATGCTGCAGTAAAGTGACAGTATCAGACCTGGGACCGGTAGATGAATATTTCCTGGTTGTTCCCCAGGACCAGAAATATCATCAGGAAACTAAAATAGACATAAAGAATCCTTAATTATTCCTGTGGTTTCTGAACTCATGACTTCATTGCTCTGCGGGATCTCATTCAGCCAGATATGTCTGCAGCGAGGCAATGACCTGATGGAAAGTATTTTAACACCTACCCCCCCCCCCCCCTCCCGTTACTACACGGTTACAAGCTGCTGACCCAAGCTAACACAACAATGCTGTGTACCGCTATGAGAACAGGGAGAAGACTCGATTTGCAATGCTGTAAAGAGTAACATTGGAATCCATAGATTATAGTAAATAATTATGCCATATAGTGCTATACATAACACTATTCCCCTATATATATTACTGCCATATTGCTCTATATATAGTACTGCCATATTGCTCTATGTATAATACTGCCATATTGCTCTATGTATAATACTGCCATATTGCTCTATATATAGTACTGCCATATTGCTCTATGTATAATACTGCCATATTGCTCTATATATAATACTGCCATATTGCTCTATGTATAATACTGCCATATTGCTCTATATATAATACTGCCATATTGCTCTATATATAACACCGCCATATTGCTCTATGTATAATACTGCCATATTGCTCTATATATAATACTGCCATATTGCTCTATATATAACACCGCCATATTGCTCTATGTATAATACTGCCATATTGCTCTATGTATAATACTGCCATATTGCTCTATGTATAATACTGCCATATTGCTCTATGTATAATACTGCCATATTGCTCTATGTATAATACTGCCATATTGCTCTATATATAGTACTGCCATATTGCTCTATGTATAATACTGCCATATTGCTCTATATATAATACTGCCATATTGCTCTATGTATAATACTGCCATATTGCTCTATATATAATACTGCCATATTGCTCTATATATAACACCGCCATATTGCTCTATGTATAATACTGCCATATTGCTCTATATATAATACTGCCATATTGCTCTATATATAACACCGCCATATTGCTCTATGTATAATACTGCCATATTGCTCTATATATAATACTGCCATATTGCTCTATGTATAATACTGCCATATTGCTCTATATATAATACTGCCATATTGCTCTATGTATAATACTGCCATATTGCTCTATGTATAATACTGCCATATTGCTCTATGTATAATACTGCCATATTGCTCTATGTATAATACTGCCATATTGCTTTATGTATAATACTGCCATATTGCTCTATATATAACACCGCCATATTGCTCTATGTATAATACTGCCATATTGCTCTATATAGAACACCGCCATATTGCTCTATGTATAATACTGCCATATTGCTTTATGTATAATACTGCCATATTGCTCTATGTATAATACTGCCATATTGCTCTATATATAATACTGTCATATTGCTCTATATATAACACCGCCATATTGCTCTATGTATAATACTGCCATATTGCTCTATGTATAATACTGTCATATTGCTCTATATATAATACTGCCAAATTGCTCTATATATAATACTGCCATATTGTCCTATATTATCCATATGATTCTTTACGTAAAACTGCCAATTGGTGCTTTGCATAAAAGTGCCATTTCATTCTATACATAAATCTACCATAGGACACTAGACATAATACTGCCACATGGTGCCAAACATAAAATTACCATATAGTCCCATACAAAGTGTTATACAGTACCATATATAACACTACCAGATCATTTTATACATAATACTGCCTTATAGTTCTATATATAATTCTGCCATATGGTGTCATACTAGATCCTGACATATAGCTCCTTTCATAAAACTATACATGGTACATAATCTTTATATGGCAACATCATATTCCATAGCTTTACAAATCATAGGGGACATATACAAATAATACAGTACAGTCATATGAAACATGCATGATACTACCATGCAGTGCATTATATAATACTGCCATAAGGTGACATACATAATATTGTGGTGCCATACTGTACAAACGGTCTGTATGAACAAAGATGCAGCTTAAAGGGAAAGTCCACTTGATATCAAGTCAATTTACTCTGTGGCCCCTTTTGGTGGTCCAACTTTTGTGGGTCTGCAGCATTAGATTAATCCATTATGTCATCCAGAGAGAGGATTTAAGACCCCAAGTTATGGGGATCGATGGGGTCCCAGTGGTTGCATTCACCCTGATAAATCTTCACAAGATGCATCCTTTTTCTTTCTGTTTCCTTCTTGTATGCAGGGTCGGTTCCAGGTATCAGTAGGCCCCTGGGTGACAGAGCCTCAGTGGCTCCTTTGCAGTAAACTCAGTTGGCGGCATTAAAAATTCAGAAACTAAAACAGTCTCCTGTTCCCTTAAATATTCTTCAGTTTATCATCCCAAACAGCCCCCTCATGGTTATTTTCTATAAGCCCCCCTCACACCCTATGGATTCCTTATGTACAGCCTTATGTGGGCCCCCCAGCAGCTCTGGGCCCCAGGCAATTGTCCAGGTATGCCCAGTGCCCGTGCCTGCCCTGCTTGTGTGTCGGTATTTACTGCTTTTCCTGCGTTCTATTCATGAATCAGGAATGATGGGAGAACGTGTGTAAAGTATGAGCCACCTCTTTTAACCATTTACTCGCCAAATCATGTCCCAATAAACAGTTTTATGGGTGAAGGGTTCCAGGCCTCTCGCAGACTTCATCATATCAAGGAATTTAAAGAGACGGAGGCCATCTGGAAGGAGAAGGCTCGTGTTTTCTCCATGCAGGATAGAGGGGGGGGGGGGGCGATTACACAAGGACAAGACACAGGAATACGCTCCCCACATGACCCCCTAACCACAGGAATCCCCCCCACCGGGCGACCTCTCCAAAACATACAAACAAGGACAAGAGGGGGCAGTGGGGATAGGATCCAGCCTCATCTACATGTCACGGCAGGCACAGGGGTGCTGCACCCAAATACAACTTCCTGCCTAATTCTCTGCTGGTGTGTCGGTCTCCACTGCTCTGCTGGAATTATATTCTTACATTGCAATCAGGGTTAACCCAGGTATAAGCCGTCCGCTCAATCAATAACTAATGACTCAAGCGAGAAAGGAAGGTGTGACCCTCGGATTATCTAATTCCCACAACTTTGAGAACCAGAGAAGTCTCTGGAGCTGCAGTCATTACTGTTCCGCATGGCCGGAGCAGCAGAGCTGTGGATGTGATGTGACCAGCTCTGCGTTCAATCATCCAAAAAATCCTCCCCCCCCCCTCCCCATAATTACAAAGGTCTGGGGCTCAGGGCAAGAAAACAAGGCCCAGGGTCCGCACAGAATGGAGAATGTTACATGTATAATGGACACAACACGAGGCCGCCACGTCCTGAGCCACGGAAACTGTCCGCTATCTCTCATATCTCACCACATACATGATGAGAGATATTATCAGTCACTGTAGAGACGGCTCCGCACAACCTCCTCCCTGTGTCCCAGAGACATATGAGAAGGTTTGGATGAGATCTGCGGATGACCTCATGTGCTTCGGGCCGGCGCCGTTATATAACAATGACCAAGCCTGATCCCAACTCCGGACGTGTCCCCTCCATACAGCAAATGACATGGAATGGCTGATAACAGTGAGCAAAAGATTGTATTTCATGTAAACTCAGCAGTTATACAGACCCAGTATCATACCCACCATTTATAGAGACCCCAGACCATACTCAAAACTAATTGAGACCCCAGACCTGCGTACTATTTATAGAGACCCCAGACCATACTCAAAATTAATAGAGACCCCAGACCACACCTACTATTTATAGAGACCCCAGACCATAACTATCATTTATAGAGACCCCAGATTATACTCGTAATTTAGAGACCCCAGACCATACCTATTATTTATAGAGACCCCAGATCATACCTACCATTTATAGAGACCCCAGATCATACTGGTAATTTAGAGACCCCAGAACATACAGGTCATTTATAGAGACCCCAGATCATACCTACTATTTATAGAGACCCCACATCATACCCACCATTTATAGAGACCCCAGATCATACTCGTAATTTAGAGACCCCAGACCATATGTTAGGATCAGTGGATCCTCTGGACGACCGCGGGAGATGTAACTAGCCAACACCCGGAACCGGAGCCTAGCGGCACCTGGTATTCACCAGAGCCCGCCGCAAAGCGGGTTGGACTTGCTGCGGCAGGATACCACTAGGTCGTTCCCAGGTGTGACTAGCCCACGGTGGCAGCCGAGGTCGAGGTACCTTAGCGGATGACACTCTCGTAGACAGGTCCAGGCACAGGGTCAGGGCAGGCGGCAGAGATGCAACGTCAGGTCAAAGTCCGGGGTCAGCAACGGGAGGTCCAGGCAGGTGGGAACGGGAACACAGGCACACGGAACACAGCAACACGGAGGAACTCAGGTAACACAGGACTCAGGAGCGGGAACACACAGGAATACACAGGAACGCAGGAATACTCGCTTGGAAGCTTTCTCTAAGGCTATGAGGCACAAAGATCCGGCAAGGAACACAGGAAGAGGCAGGGTTCTTAAAGGTGAGGTGTTCAGCCAGTGCACCAATTAGCGGTGCGCTGGCCCTTTAAATTTTCGTCCGGAGCCGCGCGCGCGCCCTAGGAGGCGGGGACGCGCGCGCACGGCAGTCCGAGGAAGTGCAGGAGCCGGGAGAGGTAAGAGACACCGGGCAGCAGCGGGAGCACATGAAGGAGCACGGATGCGCCCGCGATCCGTGACAGGGATCGCGGGAGCACCCGTGACAGTACCCCCCCCCCCTTCGGCCTCCCTCTCTTCTTGGGCCTGAGAAAACGTTGGAGCAGGCTCTTGTCCAGGATGTTATCCTCTGGCTCCCAGGATCTCTCCTCAGGACCAAATCCTTTCCAGTCTACCAGAAACAACCGTCTACCTCTCACAGTCTTAGTATCCAGGATCTCTTTCACCTCGAAGACATCGGTGGAATCAGCTTGTGGTACCGGAGGAGGAGTAATTTGTTGGTTGAAGCGGTTGAAGATGACTGGCTTAAGGAGAGAAACGTGGAAGGAATTAGGAATGCGCATGCTGGGAGGCAGGCGCAACTTGTAAGCCACCGGGTTGATGCGGCCGAGAATTTCAAATGGACCCAAGAACCGAGGTCCCAGTTTATAGCTCGGGATCTTCAGCCGAACATACTTGGCGGACAGCCAAACCTTGTCACCAGGAGCTAAAACAGGGAATGGTCGGCGTCTTTTGTCTGCTTGACGCTTGGTCTGGGCTGTAGCTCGGAGCAATGAGGTGTGGACTTGCTCCCAGATGGCTTTCAGATCACGTACCAGGTCCTCCACAGCAGGAACATCTGCAGACGTAGGTAACGGAAGAGGAGGCCGAGGATGCAGTCCGTAGTTAATAAAAAAGGGAGCAGAACCGGCAGAAGTGGAGTCCAGGGAATTGTAAGAGAACTCCGCCCATGGTAGAAGAGATGCCCAGTCGTCCTGACGGGCAGAGACGAAGTGGCGGAGATAGCAACCTAAAGTCTGATTCACCCTCTCCACTTGGCCGTTAGTCTGTGGGTGATAGGCAGAAGAGAAGTCCAAGTTCACCTGCAACTGGTTGCACAAAGATCTCCAGAATTTGGACACAAACTGAACTCCTCGATCCGAGACGATGTGCTGAGGGAGACCATGAAGCCGGAAAATATGCTGGAAGAAGAGGCTGGCGAGACGTGGAGCAGAAGGCAAACCTGGTAGTGGGACAAAGTGAGACATCTTCGAAAAGCGGTCAGTCACCACCCAGATAACGGTGTTGCCAGAAGATGGCGGTAGATCTGTAACAAAGTCCATAGCCACATGAGACCATGGGCTGGTAGGCACGGGTAACGGCAACAGAAGACCAGCAGGTTTAAGTCGTGAAGGCTTGTTGCGGGCACAAGAGGCACAGGAACCCACAAAATCCCGAACATCCTTGACCAAATCAGGCCACCAGTAGAATCGGGAAATTAAGGCCACAGAGCGCTGCACCCCAGGGTGCCCAGCCACACGAGAAGAATGTCCCCAGGTCAGAATCCTCTTTCGGAGACCAGGTCGCACATAAGTCTTGCCGGGAGGCAGCTGCCGGAGGTCCACCGGCGCGGCAAGCACAAGTCTCTCTGGAGGAACAATATGCCTCGGAGCAGAGTCCTCCCCCAAAACATCAGAAGCACGGGACAAGGCGTCAGCCTTGATGTTTTTCTCTGCAGGGCGAAAATGGATTCGGAAGTCAAAGCGAGAAAAGAAGAGGGATTCAAACGCTGAGCCGTCTGAAGGTACTGAAGGTTTTTGTGGTCCGTGAAAATGCTGACTGGAAATCGGGCTCCCTCCAGCAGATGACGCCACTCTTCCAAAGCCAGCTTGATGGCTAGAAGCTCCCGATCTCCAATGGAATAATTTCTCTCCGCGGAGGAGAAGGTTTTGGAGAAGAAACCACAAGTGAGTGTTCGTCCCCTGGGACCCTTCTGGGTAAGGACTGCCCCAGCACCCACGGAGGAGGCATCAACCTCCACCAGTAACGGCTTTTCAGTATCCGGTCGGGTAAGGACTGAAGCGGAGGAAAAAGCAGTTTTTAATTTCGTGAAGGCTTCTTCTGCTGCTGGTGGCCAGACACTGGGATTAGCACCCTTTTTCGTAAGCGCCACCATCGGCGCGACCAAAGATGAGAAGTGTGGGATAAATTGCCTATAATAATTAGCAAAGCCCAGAAATCTTTGTATAGCTCGCAGTCCCACTGGGCGTGGCCACTGAAGAACCGCAGATAACTTGGCAGGATCCATCTGCAAACCCCTATCAGAAATTATGTAGCCGAGGAATGGAAGGCTCCTCTGATGAAAGTGGCACTTCTCCAGCTTGGCATAGAGGTGGTTTGTCCTGAGGCGGCTGAGAACCTCCCGTACATGAGACTGGTGGGACTCCAGATTGGCAGAATACACAAGGATGTCGTCCAGGTACACCACGACACAACTGTATAATAAGTCCCGGAAAATATCATTTACAAACTCCTGGAAAACGGCTGGCGCATTACAAAGTCCGAAGGGCATAACTAGATATTCAAAATGCCCATCACGGGTGTTAAAGGCGGTCTTCCACTCGTCACCCTTCCTGATGCGGATGAGGTTGTAGGCCCCACGAAGATCCAATTTGGAAAAAATTCTTGCACCCCGCAGACGATCAAATAGCTCCGTGATAAGCGGCAGAGGATAGCGGTTCTTAACGGTGACCTTGTTAAGACCGCGATAGTCTATACAGGGGCGGAGAGAGCCATCTTTTTTTGTGACAAAAAAGAAACCAGCGCCAGCTGGCGAGGAGGATTTGCGGATGAAACCTCTTTGCAGATTTTCCTTAACATATTCCGACATAGCGGCAGTCTCAGGAACCGAAAGCGGATACACCCGACCCCGTGGTGGAGAAGATCCAGGCAGCAGGTCAATGGGGCAATCATAGGGACGATGTGGAGGAAGGATCTCGGCTTGTTTTTTAGAAAACACGTCTGCAAAGTCCCGGTACGGAGCTGGAAGTCCCTCCAGAGGCTTGGGAGACAAGGTAGCAGTCCTGACAGGAAGCGGATGTGGAACCGTCATGCAGCGTGAGGGGCAATCCGGACCCCAACGGAGAATCTCCCCAGAAGACCAGTCCAGAACAGGGGCATGATGCTGCAACCAGGGGAGACCCAGCAGGAGCGTGGAAGTGCACTGTGGCAGCACAAAAAAGCAGAGTCTCTCTTTATGCAAAGCACCAACTTGAAGGAGCAGGGGTTCAGTGCGAAACCAGATAGGCACGGAGAGAATCTGGCCACTGACTGAGGCAATTGACAAGGGCTTCTCAAGACGAACCACCGGGAAGTGATGCAGGGCGACCAGTGCAGCATCTACAAAGTTCGCGGTGGAGCCCGAATCCAGGAAAGCGGAAACCTGGACCGGAGTACCGGTGCCAACGCTGAGCAGTACAGGGAGAATCAAGCGTGGAGAAGCTTTATTCACACCTAGGGACGCTTCTCCTGAGAAGCCTAGGTGCTGGCGTTTCCCGGGCGTTGGGGACGTACAGGGCAAGTCCCGACGAAGTGCTGTGGGCTGGCACAATACATGCACAAGTTCTCCTGACGTCGTCTGGAACGCTCTTGTAGAGTGAGCCGGATTCGGTCAACCTGCATGGGTTCCTCAACAGAAGATTCAGGCGGGACCTGGAGCGGCCTTTGGAAGACTGGCGCCAGGCGAGGAATGCGTCTAACACGGCCTTCGGGATACTCGGAGCGTAGTTCCTCAGCTCGCTCCTTAAACCGAACATCAATTCGAGTGGCCAAGGTGATGAGGTCACTCAGAGTAGATGGAAGATCCCAAGCTGCCAGTGCGTCCTTGACCTGCGCAGAGAGCCCTTTCTTAAATGTAGCGATGAGGGCTGCATCGTTCCAAGCAAGTTCAGAAGCCAGGGTGCGGAATTGAACTGCGTACTCTCCCACCGATGAGTTGCCCTGACGCAAGTTCAACAATGCAGACTCCGCAGAGGAGGCTCGTGCAGGTTCCTCGAAGACTGACCGGAACTCTGACAGAAACGCAGTGAGGCTAGACACAACCGGGTCATCTCGGTCCCAAAGCGGAGTAGCCCAGGCCAGGGCTTTCCCGGAAAGAAGGCTGAGGACAAATGCCACCTTGGACCGCTCTGTGGCAAATTGCGACGGCATGAGTTCTATGTGCAAGGAGCACTGGGTTATGAAGCCCCTGCACATCTTGGGATCTCCATCATACTTGCCGGGCAAAGAGAGGCGTAGCCTGGGTTCAGCAGCAGGAAGATAAGCCGGGGTAGCAGGGGTCGCAGCGGCCGCTTCAGGAGACTGTTGCTGATGTTGGGTAGCAAGTAGTTGTTGTAGCATGGCGGTGACTTGCTCTAGCTGATTCCGCTGTGCTGCAATCTGCCGGGACTGGTGGATCACGATGGTGGCGAGATCAGGCTGACTGGGAGAAGGAGCCTCGGCGGGATCCATGGCCGGATCTTACTGTTAGGATCAGTGGATCCTCTGGACCACCGCGGGAGATGTAACTAGCCAACACCCGGAACCGGAGCCTAGCGGCACCTGGTATTCACCAGAGCCCGCCGCAAAGCGGGTTGGACTTGCTGCGGCAGGATACCACTAGGTTGTTCCCAGGTGTGACTAGCCCACGGTGGCAGCCGAGGTCGAGGTACCTTAGCGGATGACACTCTCGTAGACAGGTCCAGGCACAGGGTCAGGGCAGGCGGCAGAGATGCAACGTCAGGTCCAAGTCCGGGGTCAGCAACGGGAGGTCCAGGCAGGTGGGAACGGGAACACACGCACACGGAACACAGCAACACGGAGGAACTCAGGTAACACAGGACTCAGGAGCGGGAACACACAGGAATACACAGGAACGCAGGAATACACAGGAACGCAGGAATACACAGGAACGCAGGAATACACAGGAACGCAGGAATACTCGCTTGGAAGCTTTCTCTAAGGCTATGAGGCACAAAGATCCGGCAAGGAACACAGGAAGAGGCAGGGTTCTTAAAGGTGAGGTGTTCAGCCAGTGCACCAATTAGCGGTGCGCTGGCCCTTTAAATTTTCGTCCAGAGCCGCGCGCGCGCCCTAGGAGGCGGGGACGCGCGCGCACGGCAGTCCGAGGAAGTGCAGGAGCCGGGAGAGGTAAGAGACACCGGGCAGCAGCGGGGGCACATGAAGGAGCACGGATGCGCCCGCGATCCGTGACAGGGATCGCGGGAGCACCCGTGACACCATACCTATCATTTATATAGACCCCAGACTATACCTACCATTTATAGAGACCCCAGATCATACCCACCATTTATAGAGACCCCAGGCCATACCTACCATTTATAGAGACCCCAGGCCATACCTATCATTTATAGAGACCCCAGATCATACTCGTAATTTAGAGACCCCAGATCATACCTACTATTTATAGAGACCCCAGACCATACCCACCATTTATAGAGACCCCAGATCATACCTACTATTTATAGAGACCCCAGACCATACCCACCATTTATAGAGACCCCAGACCATACCCACCATTTATAGAGACCCCAGATCATACCCACCATTTATAGAGACCCCAGATCATACCCACCATTTATAGAGACCCCAGATCATACTCGTAATTTAGAGACCCCAGACCATACCCACCATTTATAGAGACCCCAGATCATACCCACCATTTATAGAGACCCCAGATCATACCCACCATTTATAGAGACCCCAGATCATACCCACCATTTATAGAGACCCCAGACCATACCCACCATTTATAGAGACCCCAGATCATACCCACCATTTATAGAGACCCCAGATCATACTCGTAATTTAGAGACCCCAGATCATACCCACCATTTATAGAGACCCCAGATCATACTCGTAATTTAGAGACCCCAGACCATACCTATCATTTATAGAGACC
This sequence comes from Engystomops pustulosus, assembly GCF_040894005.1. Taxonomy (NCBI): domain Eukaryota; kingdom Metazoa; phylum Chordata; class Amphibia; order Anura; family Leptodactylidae; genus Engystomops; species Engystomops pustulosus. The sequence goes on from NC_092419.1 coordinate 104,961,270, forward strand.
CCAGACTATACCTACCATTTATAGAGACCCCAGATCATACCTACTATTTATAGAGACCCCAGATCATACCTACCATTTATAGAGACCCCAGACCATACCTACCATTTATACAGACCCCAGAGCATACTTGTAATTTAGAGACCCCAGACCAAACCTATCATTTATAGAGACCCCAGACTATACCTACCATTTATAGAGACCCCAGATCATACTCGTAATTTAGAGACCCCAGACCATACCTATCATTTATAGAGACCCCAGACCATACCTATCATTTATAGAGACCCCAGACTATACCTATCATTTATAGAGACCCCAGATCATACCTACTATTTATAGAGACCCCAGATCATACCTACTATTTATAGAGACCCCAGACCATACCCACCATTTATAGAGACCCCACATCATACCCACCATTTATAGAGACCCCAGACCATACCTACCATTTATAGAAACCCCAGATCATACCCGACATTTATAGAGACCCCAGACCATACCTACCATTTATAGAAACCCCAGATCATACCCGACATTTATAGAGACCCCAGACCATACCTACCATTTATACAGACCCCAGAGCATGCTTGTAATTTAGAGACCCCAGACCAAACCTACCATTTATAGAGACCCCAGACCATAAGCACCATTTATACAGACCCCACATCATACCCGTAATTTAGAGACCCCAGACCATACCTATCATTTATACAGACTCCAGACCAAACCCTTCATCTATACAGACTCATTATTACCTAACCAACCTCCAGTAATACAGACAGACTGAGTAGTGAGCAGTTTCTTCAGGGTGTGTGTTAGTTGTGACATTTTCTGCAGTGGTCCTGGTGGTCCTTACTTTATCTCGGAGCCCCCTGGCCCAATTGTATACAGTCGCATATAGTCACTGGCTTTAGCAGCAGAGCAGGGTAAGTATATATACCGGTATATATCTATATATGAGACAGCAGGATATACCGTCATGGTCATACCGTTTCTCACCCAGCTTTCCCATATACAGATACAATTTTTTCTAACATTTAAAGAGGAAACGTTCTGTAAAATCAGCGCCGTATCAGCTTAATGACCAGGATGTACTTATTAAGTGGTCGTCGCTGGCAGCCGCCTGCGCTCATCGCCGGCCGAGACGGACCCTCTATCTCTACCACTTCATATTTGTGGCCTTGTTAAAATGCCTGAGCTAAGCAGCTGGCAGAGGGGAACAAGATTTCCATTCGCTCAAATTACAGCCCAGGACGTCTGTGGTGGCTGCAGCGAGTTCATGTGTCAGCACAGAGGAGCGCAGCTCTGAGGGGACGACGCAGCTCCTGGCAGGTACAAGGGGGGAGATAGTTCATCGGAACAGCACGGAATGTTCCAAGCCGCTCCGTGTCCTGGTGGGGACAATATACCCGGGATTATTACCTCCTTATAAAAAACACATGGCCATCCATCAGCGGGCACAGGGCGCTCTCCTCACATATCACAACAACAAAAAACAGGAATGCAAGAAAAGTAACAATGGAGAAAAGCCAAAGGAAAATGGAACAGAAAATAAATAAATAAAAAAACAAATATGTAAAAAATGTTCAATTTTAGTCTAAAGAAAAAAAATAGCAAATGCAAATCAAGTAAAATCAATGAAAAAATTGTGAAAAAACACAATAAAAGTACAAATAAAAAAAAAAAAAGTCAAAAAACACAAAATATAAATATGTAAAAGTTTACTCGGCCGCCACTTCCTGTGGTCAGTGATCACATGATCAGCTGGCTCCAGCAGTGATGAACTAATGAGGTCAGGAACCAGGAGGCTCAGGATGGGCACGGCATGATCTGTAAAGGGGGTAATGTAATGCATATTTAGAGTCAGAAGTTTGTAGATTGCACATGATGGGGCTTATTTACTAATTGTCAGTGGATCACATTTCCGTCGGACTTGCCGACATTTTCGGGATTTGCGCCGCTGTGACAGGGATTTAGCAGGGGATTTTGGAGCATGAGATCGGATTGTGGCGCAGCAGATCGGTTTTCATGCGACACAAATCGGGGGGCGGGCCGCCGCCGATCTGACTGATTCGGACTGAGCGCGGGATTTAAGATTAAAATTGTATCACAACCAATGCACTTACATGCACCAGGAAGAAGAAGGTGAACTCCGGGGACCTGAGCGGGGAAGCGACACATGCAGGATATCGGGCGCACGATATTAGTGAATTGCGGCAGATGTGCATTATTGGAGGACAATGCACTTTCGGGGATCGCACAGGATCAGGTAAGTAAATGTGCCCCAATATGTGGGAAGTATCCGTGTGTCCACAGATCCCAAGCTGGAGAGGAATCGGACGTCAAGGCTGCCCTGATAAAGTTGTAATGGGATGGTTGTGCCCTATGGTATCAAGGCCATGACATGAATGGGCACGGGTGAGTTACCACTAGAAAAAGCACTGAGAGCAGCAAGCGGCGGGTGCTATGAAAAGGGATGGGCAGAAGCAGCGGGCGCCAGGGTGCACCAGACCCCAACATGTGTAATAGTATACAAATGGCCAGACCGTAGTGTGCCTAACCATGAGCATCACAGAGTGCCTAAATAATGCCATACAGTACCCAGATAATAATCCCATACAGTGCCCAGATAATAATCCCATACAGTGCCCAGATAACAATGCCATACAGTGCCCAGATAATAATGCCATACTGTGCCCAGATAACAATACCATACAGTGCCCAGATAATAATGCCATACTGTGCCCAGATAACAATACCATACAGTGCCCAGATAATAATGCCATACTGTGCCCAGATAATAATGCCATGCAGTGCCCAGATAATAATCCCATAACGTGCCCAGCTAATAATGTCATACTGTGCCCAGATAATAATGCCATACAGTGCCCAAATAATGCCATACTGTGCCCAGATAACAATACCATACAGTGCCCAGATAATAATGCCATACTGTGCCCAGATAACAATACCATACAGTGCCCAGATAATAATGCCATACTGTGCCCAGATAATAATGCCATGCAGTGCCCAGATAATAATGCCATACTGTGCCCAGATAATAATGCCATACAGTGCCCAGATAATAATGCCATACAGTGCCCAAATAATGCCATACTGTGCCCAAATAATGCCATACTGTGCCCAGATAATAATGCCATACAGTGCCCAGATAACAATGCCATACAGTGCCCAGATAATAATGCCATGCAGTGCCCAGATAATAATGCCATACTGTGCCCAGATAATAATGCCATACAGTGCCCAAATAATGCCATACTGTGCCCAGATAACAATACCATACAGTGCCCAGATAATAATGCCATACTGTGCCCAGATAACAATACCATACAGTGCCCAGATAATAATGCCATACTGTGCCCAGATAATAATGCCATGCAGTGCCCAGATAATAATGCCATACTGTGCCCAGATAATAATGCCATACAGTGCCCAGATAATAATGCCATACAGTGCCCAAATAATGCCATACTGTGCCCAAATAATGCCATACTGTGCCCAGATAATAATGCCATACAGTGCCCAGATAACAATGCCATACAGTGCCCAGATAATAATGCCATGCAGTGCCCAGATAATAATGCCATGCAGTGCCCAGATAATAATGCCATACTGTGCCCAGATAATAATGCCATACAGTGCCCAAATAATGCCATACTGTGCCCAGATAACAATACCATACAGTGCCCAGATAATAATGCCATACTGTGCCCAGATAACAATACCATACAGTGCCCAGATAATAATGCCATACTGTGCCCAGATAATAATGCCATGCAGTGCCCAGATAATAATGCCATACTGTGCCCAGATAATAATGCCATACAGTGCCCAAATAATGCCATACTGTGCCCAAATAATGCCATACTGTGCCCAGATAACAATACCATACAGTGCCCAGATAATAATGCCATACTGTGCCCAGATAACAATACCATACAGTGCCCAGATAACAATGCCATACTGTGCCCAGATAACAATACAATACAATGCCCATATAATAATGCCATACTGTGCCCAGATAATAATGTCATACTGTGCCCAGATATTAATGCCATACAGTGCCCAGATAATAATGCCATACTGTGCCCAGATAATAATGTCATACTGTGCCCAGATAATAATGCCATACAGTGCCCAGATAACAATGCCATGCAGTGCCCAGATAACAATGCCATACTGTGCCCAGATAATAATGCCATACTGTGCCCAGATAACAATACCATACAGTGCCCATATAATAATGCCATACAGTTCCCAGATAACAATGCCATACAGTGCCCAGTTAATAATCCCATAACGTGCCCAGCTAATAATGTCATACTGTGCCCAGATAATAATGCCATACTGTGCCCAGATAATAATGCCATACTGTGCCCAGATAATACCATGCAGTGCCCAGATAATAATGCCATACTTTGCACAGATAATAATACCATGCAGTGCCCAGATAATATTGCCATACTGTGCCCAGATAACAATGCCATACAGTGCCTATATAATAATGCCATACAGTGCCCATATAATAATGCCATACAGTGCCCATATAATAATGCCATACAGTGCCCAGATAACAATGCCATACAGTGCCCAGATAATAATGCCATACAGTGCCCAAATAATGCCATACTGTGCCCAGATAACAATACCATACAGTGCCCAGATAATAATGCCATACTGTGCCCAGATAATAATGATATACAGTGCCCAGATAATGCCACACTGTGCACAGGTAATAATGCTACACTGTGCCCAGATAATAGCACCATACAGTGTCCAGATAACAGTACCATACAGTGTCCAGATAACAGCACCATACAGTGTCCAGATAACAGCACCATACAGTGTCCAGATAACAGCACCATACAGTGTCCAGATAACAGCACCATACAGTGTCCAGATAATAATACCATACAGTGTCCAGATAACAGCACCATACAGTGTCCAGATAACAGCACCATACAGTGTCCAGATAATAATACCATACAGTGTCCAGATAACAGTACCATACAGTGTCCAGATAATAGCACCATACAGTGTCCAGATAATAGCACCATACAGTGTCCAGATAACAGTACCATACAGTGTCCAGATAACAGTACCATACAGTGTCCAGATAATAGCACCATACAGTGTCCAGATAACAGCACCATACAGTGTCCAGATAATAGCACCATACAGTGTCCAGATAATAATACCATACAGTGTCCAGATAATAATACCATACAGTGTCCAGATAACAGTACCATACAGTGTCCAGATAATAGCACCATACAGTGTCCAGATAATAGCACCATACAGTGTCCAGATAATAATACCATACAGTGTCCAGATAATAGCACCATACAGTGTCCAGATAACAGCACCATAGTGTCCAGATAACAGCACCATACAGTGTCCAGATAATAGCACCATACAGTGTCCAGATAACAGTACCATACAGTGTCCAGATAATAGCACCATACAGTGTCCAGATAACAGCACCATACAGTGTCCAGATAATAATACCATACAGTGTCCAGATAATAGCACCATACAGTGTCCAGATAATAATACCATACAGTGTCCAGATAATAGCACCATACAGTGTCCAGATAATAGCACCATACAGTGTCCAGATAATAGCACCATACAGTGTCCAGATAATAATACCATACAGTGTCCAGATAACAGCACCATACAGTGTCCAGATAATAGCACCATACAGTGTCCAGATAATAATACCATACAGTGTCCAGATAATAGCACCATACAGTGTCCAGATAATAGCACCATACAGTGTCCAGATAATAATACCATACAGTGTCCAGATAATAGCACCATACAGTGTCCAGATAATAGCACCATACAGTGTCCAGATGACAGTACCATAAGGTTCCCAGATGACAATGCCATACAGGGCCCAGATAACAATGCTGTTATGGAACACCCCTTTAAGTAAAGGCATCTAAATTAATTGGGGCACCCTTATCAAATTATTATACCTTTAGACAAAGACAGGATGATGCCATAGCACCCTAGTTACCTTAGCAATTTGCTGGTTGCTATGGAAAGTGAATCATAACAATGGAGAGGTTACCGCTGAATAGCTGAGGGCTTCTGTCAGAACTTCTTAATGACTTAAAAAAATAACACGTTAAAAGTAATTTGGAAAACATTTTCAAGGACTGGAAATTTTAGACAGTGCAAGTTTTTTTTTTCCCCTCAGCATCTTTAACGTGACATCCCGGAAAGATAAATCCCTCCTCCTGATCGTCAGGGGAGTGACAACCACTTGTGGCTATCATTCCAATGCCTGAAGGGGGTCACAGACCTGAAGTGACCTATAAATGCAGGGTCACATACCACAGTGCTCTGCCTGTGTGTCAGTCCTTACCATACTGCTGACATTCTACTCATGCAACAGGGGGCTCAGGCTGAGCTAAAACGTTAAAGGTTATATATTTATCTGTATGAGAAAACTAGATGACTACAGGCATGCCAGAGGGTCATTATAGTGCTTTATTTTCTCTACACAGCGCCACTCTTGTTCTAAGGCTGTGTTAGGTATTGCGGTTTATCACCATGGAAAGAAGAATGACTGTAATTACAATGTTGCAGAATTAAAATAACAGTTTTATAGTTGAATTCATTTTATCCAACACGACTTCGGCCCATATTATCAAAGGGGGGCAAAAACTTTCTGCCCCTCCCCCTTCGCCAAACTAACGACAGATCATCAATAATCTGACCATTGCACCAATTATCTGCTTATACGGACAACACATCTGATGGAGATCTGTCACTTGTATTAGACAAATTGTCCACTTTGCCAAAATCCTGCACAATTAATGATTTTTTTTGCAAAATTTATACCTAAATTATGTACTTCTCCGTGTTATTAGTGCTAAATATTGGGGGTTTTACCCCCTCCTCCATGTGAAGTGATGTAATACATGCATGCGCTGAGCACTTCCCGCATCCAAAACATGTCCCGGGTAAGAAAGGCACACAAAAAAGTTATCAAAATTCAACATTTTTCCAATTACGTTTAATGAAATAATCAAAAGAATTTGTAAAACTCCTAAAAAAAAAAGTTTGACCGTTGTTGGAAATTCTCTTAAAAACTTTTGAACATTTATGCCAAAGTCTCACAGTTAAGTGTTTTTAGAAGTTTGAATGCTCTTTGAAAAATTTGCCAAAACTGCAGATTTTGAAGAATTTCCCCCTAAATTTTCAACTTCCTGACAACTTTCTGTACTCGCCATCATCACCATTGTTCCTGCAACATCTCACTGTTTGTCATTCTGAGCACACAGTCCCTGCAGCCAAAAAGTTTCCTACTGACCTGTGGATGAAGAGTGGGAGTCCAGGGGGGTCTCCGCAGTTCCCTCACTTTCACCCTCAACTTTTTGCTTTATGGAAAATCCTCCAGCCGCCTTTTTTCCGGGGTTTTTTTAGGTTCTGTTCTGTAATAATCAGAGAGATCTTCCAAAAGTTTGACTGTGATTTTACATCACATCCCCCTTCCGGCTGGAGACAAGGAGAGGAGGAGGAGGAGGAGGAGAGGGAGGAGGGAAGGAGGGAAAGACAGAGGGGGGCTGCTGCATCTGCTTTGCCTCTTAAAGGTACAGGTCACTTGAAAAAGTTCTGGAAAAGATTTTCCGCAGGAGGCAACATCTTATTCAAATATATACATTGACACGTTCTTGCAAATCACAATGTATCGTATTATAATGTTCCGAACTTCTCTTTTGAACCATTTTCCACAGTCACAATTATATAGACAGGCAGTGTTATGCTACATCTCATAGGATACACTGAAGACTCTGCACACAGCACACACAGATAGTATAGACAGGCTGTGTGATGTCACATCTCATAGGATACACTGGAGACCCTGCACACAGCACACAGATAGTATAGACAGGCAGTGTGATGTTACATCTCATAGGATACACTGAAGACTCTGCACACAGCACACACAGATAGTATAGACAGGCAGTGTGATGTTACATCTCATAGGATACACTGGAGACTCTGCACACAGCACACAGATAGTATAGACAGGCAATGTGATGTTACATCTCATAGGATACACTGGAGACCCTGCACACAGCACACACAGATAGTATAGACAGGCAGTGTGATGTTACATCTCATAGGATACACTGGAGACTCTGCACACAGCACACAGATAGTATAGACAGGCAATGTGATGTTACATCTCATAGGATACACTGGAGACCCTGCACACAGCACACACAGATAGTATAGACAGGCAGTGTGATGTTACATCTCATAGGATACACTGAAGACTCTGCACACAGCACACAGATAGTATAGACAGGCAGTGTGATGTCACATCTCATAGGATATACTGGAGACCCTGCACACAGCACACACAGATAGTATAGACAGGCAGTGTGATGTCACATCTCATAGGATACACTGGAGACTCTGCACACAGCACACCCAGATAGTATAGACAGGCAGTGTGATGTTACATCTCATAGGATACACTGGAGACTCTGCACACAGCACACAGATAGTATAGACAGGCAGTGTGATGTTACATCTCATAGGATACACTGGAGACCCTGCACACAGCACACACAGATAGTATAGACAGGCAGTGTGATGTTACATCTCATAGGATACACTGGAGACCCTGCACACAGCACACAGATAGTATAGACAGGCAGTGTGATGTCACATCTCATAGGATATACTGGAGACCCTGCACACAGCACACACAGATAGTATAGACAGGCAGTGTGATGTCACATCTCATAGGATACACTGGAGACTCTGCACACAGCACACACAGATAGTATAGACAGGCTGTGTGATGTCACATCTCATAGGATACACTGAAGACTCTGCACACAGCACACACAGATAGTATAGACAGGCTGTGTGATGTCACATCTCATAGGATACACTGGAGACCCTGCACACAGCACACAGATAGTATAGACAGGCAGTGTGATGTTACATCTCATAGGATACACTGGAGACCCTGCACACAGCACACACAGATAGTATAGACAGGCAGTGTGATGTTACATCTCATAGGATACACTGAAGACTCTGCACACAGCACACAGATAGTATAGACAGGCAGTGTGATGTCACATCTCATAGGATATACTGGAGACCCTGCACACAGCACACACAGATAGTATAGACAGGCAGTGTGATGTCACATCTCATAGGATACACTGGAGACTCTGCACACAGCACACCCAGATAGTATAGACAGGCAGTGTGATGTTACATCTCATAGGATACACTGGAGACTCTGCACACAGCACACAGATAGTATAGACAGGCAGTGTGATGTTACATCTCATAGGATACACTGGAGACTCTGCACACAGCACACACAGATAGTATAGACAGGCTGTGTGATGTCACATCTCATAGGATACACTGGAGACCCTGCACACAGCACACAGATAGTATAGACAGGCAGTGTGATGTTACATCTCATAGGATACACTGGAGACCCTGCACACAGCACACACAGATAGTATAGACAGGCAGTGTGATGTTACATCTCATAGGATACACTGAAGACTCTGCACACAGCACACAGATAGTATAGACAGGCAGTGTGATGTCACATCTCATAGGATATACTGGAGACCCTGCACACAGCACACACAGATAGTATAGACAGGCAGTGTGATGTCACATCTCATAGGATACACTGGAGACTCTGCACACAGCACACCCAGATAGTATAGACAGGCAGTGTGATGTTACATCTCATAGGATACACTGGAGACTCTGCACACAGCACACAGATAGTATAGACAGGCAGTGTGATGTTACATCTCATAGGATACACTGGAGACCCTGCACACAGCACACACAGATAGTATAGACAGGCAGTGTGATGTTACATCTCATAGGATACACTGGAGACCCTGCACACAGCACACAGATAGTATAGACAGGCAGTGTGATGTCACATCTCATAGGATATACTGGAGACCCTGCACACAGCACACACAGATAGTATAGACAGGCAGTGTGATGTCACATCTCATAGGATACACTGGAGACTCTGCACACAGCACACACAGATAGTATAGACAGGCAGTGTGATGTTACATCTCATAGGATACACTGGAGACCCTGCACACAGCACACACAGATAGTATAGACAGGCAGTGTGATGTCACATCTCATAGGATACACAGGAGGATCTGCACACAGCACACACAGATAGTATAGACAGGCAGTGTGATGTCACATCTCATAGGATACACTGGAGACCCTGCACACAGCACACAGATAGTATAGACAGGCAGTGTGATGTTACATCTCATAGGATACACTGGAGACTCTGCACACAGCACACACAGATAGTATATACAGGCAGTGTGATGTTACATCTCATAGGATACACTGGAGACTCTTCACACAGCACACAGATAGTATAGACAGGTAGTGTGATGTCACATCTCATAGGATACACTGGAGACTCTGCACACAGCACATACAGATAGTATAGACAGGCAGTGTGATGTCACATCTCATAGGATACACAGGAGGATCTGCACACAGCACACAGATAGTATAGACAGGCAGTGTGATGTCACATCTCATAGGATACACTGGAGACTCTGCACACAGCACACACAGATAGTATAGACAGGCAGTGTGATGTTACATCTCATAGGATACACTGGAGGCTCTGCACACAGCACACACAGATAGTATAGACAGGCAGTGTGATGTCACATCTCATAGGATACACTGGAGACTCTGCACACAGCACACAGATAGTATAGACAGGCAGTGTGATGTCACATCTCATAGGATACCCTGGAGACTCTGCACACAGCACACACAGATAGTATAGACAGGCAGTGTGATGTCACATCTCATAGGATACACTGGAGACCCTGCACACAGCACACACAGATAGTGTAGACAGGCAGTGTGATGTTACATCCCATAGGATACACTGGAGGCTCTGCACACAGCACACAGATAGTATAGACAGGCAGTGTGATGCTACATCTCATAGGATACACTGGAGACCCTGCACACAGCACACACAGATAGTATAGACAGGCAGTGTGATGTTACATCTCATAGGATACACTGGAGACTCTGCACACAGCACACACAGATAGTATAGACAGGCAGTGTGATGTCACATCTCATAGGATACACTGGAGACCCTGCACACAGCACATACAGATAGTATAGACAGGCAGTGTGATGTCACATCTCAGGATACACTGGAGACTCTGCACACAGCACACACAGATAGTATAGACAGGCAGTGTGATGTCACATCTCATAGGATACACTGGAGACCCTGCACACAGCACACAGATAGTATAGACAGGCAGTGTGATGTCACATCTCATAGGATACACTGGAGACCCTGCACACAGCACATACAGATAGTATAGACAGGCAGTGTGATGTCACATCTCATAGGATACCCTGGAGACTCTGCACACAGCATACAGATAGTATAGACAGGCAGTGTGATGTCACATCTCATAGGATACACTGGAGGCTCTGCACACAGCACACACAGATAGTATAGACAGGCAGTGTGATGTCACATCTCATAGGATACACTGGAGACCCTGCACACAGCACATACAGATAGTATAGACAGGCAGTGTGATGTCACATCTCATAGGATACCCTGGAGACTCTGCACACAGCACACACAGATAGTATAGACAGGCAGTGTGATGTTACATCTCATAGGATACACTGGAGGCTCTGCACACAGCACACACAGATAGTATAGACAGGCAGTGTGATGTCACATCTCATAGGATACACTGGAGACTCTGCACACAGCACACAGATAGTATAGACAGGCAGTGTGATGTCACATCTCATAGGATACCCTGGAGACTCTGCACACAGCACACACAGATAGTATAGACAGGCAGTGTGATGTCACATCTCATAGGATACACTGGAGACCCTGCACACAGCACACACAGATAGTGTAGACAGGCAGTGTGATGTTACATCCCATAGGATACACTGGAGGCTCTGCACACAGCACACAGATAGTATAGACAGGCAGTGTGATGCTACATCTCATAGGATACACTGGAGACCCTGCACACAGCACACACAGATAGTATAGACAGGCAGTGTGATGTTACATCTCATAGGATACACTGGAGACTCTGCACACAGCACACACAGATAGTATAGACAGGCAGTGTGATGTCACATCTCATAGGATACACTGGAGACCCTGCACACAGCACATACAGATAGTATAGACAGGCAGTGTGATGTCACATCTCAGGATACACTGGAGACTCTGCACACAGCACACACAGATAGTATAGACAGGCAGTGTGATGTCACATCTCATAGGATACACTGGAGACCCTGCACACAGCACACAGATAGTATAGACAGGCAGTGTGATGTCACATCTCATAGGATACACTGGAGACCCTGCACACAGCACACAGATAGTATAGACAGGCAGTGTGATGTTACATCTCATAGGATACACTGGAGACTCTGCACACAGCACACACAGATAGTATATACAGGCAGTGTGATGTTACATCTCATAGGATACACTGGAGACTCTTCACACAGCACACAGATAGTATAGACAGGTAGTGTGATGTCACATCTCATAGGATACACTGGAGACTCTGCACACAGCACATACAGATAGTATAGACAGGCAGTGTGATGTCACATCTCATAGGATACACAGGAGGATCTGCACACAGCACACAGATAGTATAGACAGGCAGTGTGATGTCACATCTCATAGGATACACTGGAGACTCTGCACACAGCACACACAGATAGTATAGACAGGCAGTGTGATGTTACATCTCATAGGATACACTGGAGGCTCTGCACACAGCACACACAGATAGTATAGACAGGCAGTGTGATGTCACATCTCATAGGATACACTGGAGACTCTGCACACAGCACACAGATAGTATAGACAGGCAGTGTGATGTCACATCTCATAGGATACCCTGGAGACTCTGCACACAGCACACACAGATAGTATAGACAGGCAGTGTGATGTCACATCTCATAGGATACACTGGAGACCCTGCACACAGCACACACAGATAGTGTAGACAGGCAGTGTGATGTTACATCCCATAGGATACACTGGAGGCTCTGCACACAGCACACAGATAGTATAGACAGGCAGTGTGATGCTACATCTCATAGGATACACTGGAGACCCTGCACACAGCACACACAGATAGTATAGACAGGCAGTGTGATGTTACATCTCATAGGATACACTGGAGACTCTGCACACAGCACACACAGATAGTATAGACAGGCAGTGTGATGTCACATCTCATAGGATACACTGGAGACCCTGCACACAGCACATACAGATAGTATAGACAGGCAGTGTGATGTCACATCTCAGGATACACTGGAGACTCTGCACACAGCACACACAGATAGTATAGACAGGCAGTGTGATGTCACATCTCATAGGATACACTGGAGACCCTGCACACAGCACACAGATAGTATAGACAGGCAGTGTGATGTCACATCTCATAGGATACACTGGAGACCCTGCACACAGCACATACAGATAGTATAGACAGGCAGTGTGATGTCACATCTCATAGGATACCCTGGAGACTCTGCACACAGCATACAGATAGTATAGACAGGCAGTGTGATGTCACATCTCATAGGATACACTGGAGGCTCTGCACACAGCACACACAGATAGTATAGACAGGCAGTGTGATGTCACATCTCATAGGATACACTGGAGACCCTGCACACAGCACATACAGATAGTATAGACAGGCAGTGTGATGTCACATCTCATAGGATACCCTGGAGACTCTGCACACAGCACACACAGATAGTATAGACAGGCAGTGTGATGTTACATCTCATAGGATACACTGGAGACTCTGCACACAGCACACACAGATAGTATAGACAGGCAGTGTGATGTTACATCTCATAGGATACACTGAAGACTCTGCACACAGCACACAGATAGTATAGACAGGCAGTGTGATGTCACATCTCATAGGGTATACTGGAGACCCTGCACACAGCACACACAGATAGTATAGACAGGCAGTGTGATGTCACATCTCATAGGATACACTGGAGACTCTGCACACAGCACACACAGATAGTATAGACAGGCAGTCTGATGTTACATCTCATAGGATACACTGGAGACTCTGCACACAGCACACAGATAGTATAGACAGGCAGTGTGATGTTACATCTCATAGGATACACTGGAGACCCTGCACACAGCACACACAGATAGTATAGACAGGCAGTGTGATGTCACATCTCATAGGATACACAGGAGGATCTGCACACAGCACACACAGATAGTATAGACAGGCAGTGTGATGTTACATCTCATAGGATACACTGGAGACTCTGCACACAGCACACAGATAGACAGGCAGTGTGATGCTACATCTCATAGGATACACTGGAGATTCTGCACACAGCACACAGATAGTATAGACAGGCAGTGTGATGCTACATCTCATAGGATACACTGGAGACTCTGCACACAGCACACACAGATAGTATAGACAGGCAGTGTGATGTCACATCTCATAGGATACACTGGAGACCCTGAACACAGCACACAGATAGTATATACAGGCAGTGTGATGTCACATCTCATAGGATACACTGGAGACTCTGCACACAGCACACAGATAGTATAGACAGGCAGTGTGATGTCACATCTCATAGGATACACTGGAGGCTCTGCACACAGCACACACAGATAGTATAGACAGGCAGTGTGATGTTACATCCCATAGGATACACTGGAGGCTCTGCACACAGCACACAGATAGTATAGACAGGCAGTGTGATGCTACATCTCATAGGATACACTGGAGACCCTGCACACAGCACACAGATAGTATAGACAGGCAGTGTGATGTCACATCTCATAGGATACACTGGAGACCCTGCACACAGCACACAGATAGTATAGATAGGCAGTGTGATGTTACATCTCATAGGATACACTGGAGACTCTGCACACAGCACACACAGATAGTATAGACAGGCAGTGTGATGTTACATCTCATAGGATACACTGGAGACCCTGGACACAGCACACAGATAGTATAGACAGGCAGTGTGATGTTACATCCCATAGGATACACTGGAGGCTCTGCACACAGCACACAGATAGTATAGACAGGCAGTGTGATGCTACATCTCATAGGATACACTGGAGACCCTGCACACAGCACACACAGATAGTATAGACAGGCAGTGTGATGTTACATCTCATAGGATACACTGGAGACTCTGCACACAGCACACAGATAGTATAGACAGGCAGTGTGATGCTACATCTCATAGGATACACTGGAGACTCTGCACACAGCACACACAGATAGTATAGACAGGCAGTGTGATGTCACATCTCATAGGATACACTGGAGACCCTGCACACAGCACACAGATAGTATATACAGGCAGTGTGATGTCACATCTCATAGGATACACTGGAGACTCTGCACACAGCACACATATAGTATAGACAGGCAGTGTGATGTCACATCTCATAGGATACACTGGAGGCTCTGCACACAGCACACACAGATAGTATAGACAGGCAGTGTGATGTTACATCCCATAGGATACACTGGAGGCTCTGCACACAGCACACAGATAGTATAGACAGGCAGTGTGATGCTACATCTCATAGGATACACTGGAGACCCTGCACACAGCACACACAGATAGTATAGACAGGCAGTGTGATGTCACATCTCATAGGATACACTGGAGGCTCTGCACACAGCACACACAGATAGTATAGACAGGCAGTGTGATGTTACATCCCATAGGATACACTGGAGGCTCTGCACACAGCACACAGATAGTATAGACAGGCAGTGTGATGCTACATCTCATAGGATACACTGGAGACCCTGCACACAGCACACACAGATAGTATAGACAGGCAGTGTGATGTCACATCTCATAGGATACACTGGAGACCCTGCACACAGCACACAGATAGTATAGACAGGCAGTGTGATGCTACATCTCATAGGATACACTGGAGACCCTGCACACAGCACACACAGATAGTATAGACAGGCAGTGTGATGTCACATCTCATAGGATACACTGGAGACCCTGCACACAGCACACAGATAGTATAGACAGGCAGTGTGATGTTACATCTCATAGGATACACTGGAGACTCTGCACACAGCACACACAGATAGTATAGACAGGCAGTGTGATGTTACATCTCATAGGATACACTGGAGGCTCTGCACACAGCACACACAGATAGTATAGACAGGCAGTGTGATGTTACATCCCATAGGATACACTGGAGGCTCTGCACACAGCACACAGATAGTATAGACAGGCAGTGTGATGCTACATCTCATAGGATACACTGGAGACCCTGCACACAGCACACACAGATAGTATAGACAGGCAGTGTGATGTCACATCTCATAGGATACACTGGAGACCCTGCACACAGCACACAGATAGTATAGACAGGCAGTGTGATGTTACATCTCATAGGATACACTGGAGACTCTGCACACAGCACACAGATAGTATAGACAGGCAGTGTGATGTTACATCTCATAGGATACACAGGAGGATCTGCACACAGCACACACAGATAGTATAGACAGGCAGTGTGATGTTACATCTCATAGGATACACTGGAGACTCTGCACACAGCACACAGATAGTATAGACAGGCAGTGTGATGTCACATCTCATAGGATACACTGGAGACTCTGCACACAACACACACAGATAGTATAGACAGGCAGTGTGATGTTACATCTCATAGGATACACTGGAGACCCTGCACACAGCACACAGATAGTATAGACAGGCAGTGTGATGTTACATCTCATAGGATACACTGGAGACTCTGCACACAGCACACAGATAGTATAGACAGGCAGTGTGATGTTGCATCTTATAGGATACACTGGAGACTCTGCACACAGCACACACAGATAGTATAGACAGGCAGTGTGATGTTACATCTCATAGGATACACTGGAGACTCTGCACACAGCACACAGATAGTATAGACAGGCAGTGTGATGTCACATCTCATAGGATACACTGGAGACTCTGCACACAGCACACAGATAGTATAGACAGGCAGTGTGATGTTACATCTCATAGGATGCACTGGAGACCCTGCACACAGCACACAGATAGGATAGACAGGCAGTGTGATGTTACATCTCATAGGATACACTGGAGACCCTGCACACAGCACACAGATAGTATAGACAGGCAGTGTGATGTTACATCTCATAGGATACACTGGAGACTCTGCACACAGCACACACACATAGTATAGACAGGCAGTGTGATGTTACATCCCATAGGATACACTGGAGACTCTGCACACAGCACACAGATAGTATAGACAGGCAATGTGATGTTACATCTCATAGGATACACTGGAGACCCTGCACACAGCACACAGATAGTATAGACAGGCAGTGTGATGTTACATCTCATAGGATACACTGGAGACCCTGCACACAGCACACAGATAGTATAGACAGGCAGTGTGATGTTACATCTCATAGGATACACTGGAGACTCTGCACACAGCACACAGATAGTATAGGCAGACAGTGTGATGTCACATCTCATAGGATACCCTGGAGACTCTGCACACAGCACACACAGATAGTATAGACAGGCAGTGTGATGTTACATCTTATAGGATACACTGGAGACTCTACACACAGCATACACAGATAGTATAGACAGGCAGTGTTGTCACATCTCATAGGATACACTGGAGACCCTGCACACAGCACACAGATAGTATAGACAGGCAGTGTGATGTTACATCTCATAGGATACACTGGAGACTCTGCACACAGCACACACAGATAGTATAGACAGACAGTGTGATGTTACATTTCATAGGATACACTGGAGGCTCTGCACACAGCACACACAGATAGTATAGACAGGCAGTGTGATGTCACATCTCATAGGATACACTGGAGACTCTGCACACAGCACACAGATAGTATAGACAGGCAGTGTGATGTTACATCTCATAGGATACACTGGAGACCCTGCACACAGCACACAGATAGTATAGACAGGCAGTGTGATGTCACATCTCATAGGATACACTGGAGACCCTGCACACAGCACACAGATAGTATAGACAGGCAGTGTGATGTCACATCTCATAGGATACACTGGAGACTCTGCACACAGCACACAGATAGTATAGACAGGCAGTGTGATGTTGCATCTTATAGGATACACTGGAGACTCTGCACACAGCACACACAGATAGTATAGACAGGCAGTGTGATGTTACATCTCATAGGATACACTGGAGACCCTGCACACAGCACACAGATAGTATAGACAGGCAGTGTGATGTCACATCTCATAGGATACACTGGAGACCCTGCACACAGCACACAGATAGTATAGACAGGCAGTGTGATGTTACATCCCATAGGATACACTGGAGACTCTGCACACAGCACACAGATAGTATAGACAGACAGTGTGATGTTACATCTCATAGGATACACTGGAGACTCTGCACACAGCACACATATAGTATAGAAAGGCAGTGTGATGTTACATCTCATAGGATACACTGGAGACCCTGCACACAGCACACAGATAGTATAGACAGGCAGTGTGATGTCACATCTCATAGGATACACTGGAGACCCTGCACACAGCACACAGATAGTATAGACAGGCAGTGTGATGTCACATCTCATAGGATACACTGGAGACTCTGCACACAGCACACAGATAGTATAGACAGGCAGTGTGATGTTGCATCTTATAGGATACACTGGAGACTCTGCACACAGCACACACAGATAGTATAGACAGGCAGTGTGATGTTGCATCTTATAGGATACACTGGAGACTCTGCACACAGCACACAGATAGTATAGACAGGCAGTGTGATGTCACATCTCATAGGATACACTGGAGACTCAGCACACTGCACACATATAGTATAGACAGACAGTGTGATGTTACATCTCATAGGATACACTGGAGACTCTGCACACAGCACACAGATAGTATAGACAGGCAGTGTGATGTCACATCTCATAGGATACACTGGAGACCCTGCACACAGCACACAGATAGTATAGACAGGCAGTGTGATGTTACATCTCATAGGATACACTGGAGACCCTGCACACAGCACACAGATAGTATAGACAGGCAGTGTGATGTTACATCTCATAGGATACACTGGAGACTCTGCACACAGCACACAGATAGTATAGGCAGGCAGTGTGATGTCACATCTCATAGGATACCCTGGAGACTCTGCACACAGCACACACAGATAGTATAGACAGGCAGTGTGATGTTACATCTTATAGGATACACTGGAGACTCTGCACACAGCACACAGATAGTATAGACAGGCAGTGTGATGTCACATATCATAGGATACACTGGAGACTCAGCACACTGCACACATATAGTATAGACAGACAGTGTGATGTTACATCTCATAGGATACACTGGAGACTCTGCACACAGCACACAGATAGTATAGACAGGCAGTGTGATGTCACATCTTATAGGATACACTGGAGACCCTGCACACAGCACACAGATAGTATAGACAGGCAGTGTGATGTTACATCTCATAGGATACACTGGAGACCCTGCACACAGCACACAGATAGTATAGACAGGCAGTGTGATGTCACATCTCATAGGATACACTGGAGACTCTGCACACAGCACACAGATAGTATAGACAGGCAGTGTGATGTTACATCTCATAGGATACACTGGAGACCCTGCACACAGCACACAGATAGTATAGACAGGCAGTGTGATGTTACATCTCATAGGATACACTGGAGACTCTGCACACAGCACACAGATAGTATAGACAGGCAGTGTGATGTTGCATCTTATAGGATACACTGGAGACTCTGCACACAGCACACACAGATAGTATACACAGGCAGTGTGATGTTACATCTCATAGGATACACTGGAGACTCTGCACACAGCACACAGATAGTATAGACAGGCAGTGTGATGTCACATCTCATAGGATACACTGGAGACCCTGCACACAGCACACACAGATAGTATAGACAGGCAGTGTGATGCTACATCTCATAGGATACACTGGAGACCCTGCACACAGCACACACAGATAGTATAGACAGGCAGTGTGATGTTACATCTCATAGGATACACTGGAG
Source organism: Engystomops pustulosus (assembly GCF_040894005.1). NCBI lineage: Eukaryota > Metazoa > Chordata > Amphibia > Anura > Leptodactylidae > Engystomops > Engystomops pustulosus. The sequence goes on from NC_092419.1 coordinate 104,981,543, forward strand.
ACTCTGCACACAGCACACAGATAGTATAGACAGGCAGTGTGATGCCACATCTCATAGGATACACTGGAGACTCTGCACACAGCACACAGATAGTATAGACAGGCAGTGTGATGTTGCATCTCATAGGATACACTGGAGACCCTGCACACAACACACAGATAGTATAGACAGGCAGTGTGATGTTACATCTCATAGGATACACTGGAGACCCTGCACACAGCACACAGATAGTATAGACAGGCAGTGTGATGTTACATCTCATAGGATACACTGGAGACTCTGCACACAGCACACACATATAGTATAGATAGGCAGTGTGATGTTACATCCCATAGGATACACTGGAGACTCTGCACACAGCACACAGATAGTATAGACAGGCAATGTGATGTTACATCTCATAGGATACACTGGAGACCCTGCACACAGATAGTATAGACAGGCAGTGTGATGTTACATCTCATAGGATACACTGGAGACTCTGCACACAGCACACACATATAGTATAGACAGGCAGTGTGATGTTACATCTCATAGGGTACACTGGAGACTCTGCACACAGCACACAGATAGTATAGACAGGCAGTGTGATGTCACATCTCATAGGATACACTGGAGACTCTGCATACAGCACACAGATAGTATAGACAGGCAGTGTGATGTTACATCTCATAGGATACACTGGAGACCCTGCACACAGCACACAGATAGTATAGACAGGCAGTGTGATGTTACATCTCATAGGATACACTGGAGACCCTGCACACAGCACACAGATAGTATAGACAGGCAGTGTGATGTTACATCTCATAGGATACACTGGAGACCCTGCACACAGCACACAGATAGTATAGACAGGCAGTGTGATGTTACATCTCATAGGATATACTGGAGACCCTGCACACAGCACACAGATAGTATAGACAGGCAGTGTGATGTTACATCTCATAGGGTACACTGGAGACTCTGCACACAGCACACAGATAGTATAGACAGGCAGTGTGATGTCACATCTCATAGGATACACTGGAGACTCTGCATACAGCACACAGATAGTATAGACAGGCAGTGTGATGTTACATCTCATAGGATACACTGGAGACTCTGCACACAGCACACACAGATAGTATAGACAGGCAGTGTGATGTCACATCTCATAGGATACACTGGAGACTCTGCACACAGCACACAGATAGTATAGACAGGCAGTGTGATGTCACATCTCATAGGATACACTGGAGACTCTGCACACAGCACACAGATAGTATAGACAGGCAGTGTGATGTCACATCTCATAGGATACACTGGAGGCTCTGCACACAGCACACAGATAGTATAGACAGGCAGTGTGATGTTACATCTCATAGGATACACTGAAGACTCTGCACACAGCACACAGATCGCACACTTCAGTTGTTAGTTAGAAATAAGTAGATTTGTTCTGTGATTTATTTGTAGCAGCACATAATATTTTTGGAGCCAGTGTTGGGATTTATCTGTAAATCTCTATAGCAGGGTCAGCGCGGAGCGGAGCAGCGGGGTCTTCATGGCTCTGTATATAGGGGGGTGTCTGTGATACAGATCCCCCGCTGGCTTTCATGTGCTGCTATCAGCCTTTGTTTGAGAACACTGAGGTCACATCATATAATCAGCACCATTATAATCTCCCAGGATGCCTCGCTGTCTGGATCCAAAACCTTCACACAATTCCCATCATAGAAATTCACGAGAACCCGATTCCTGCTGATTTTGCCAAAATGAATTCAATTTGCAGGCAGCAATAAAAGTTAATGAAAAAATTTCCTACTTGGACGGAGCAGTTGCAGTGTTATCTAGATGAAGCAACGTTGAAATGTCTCTCCCTGCTGGATTTAAAGGGGAATTTCACTGAAAACCTAAAAATGGCCATATATATGACACATTCAGCATGAGTTTGGGGATTTTATATGTTCTTCTTCTAGAAATGTTGATATTTCTCTTTGTTTTGCTACGACAGTCATTTTGGATCCCGGACGAGCCCCCAATATAACCGAACATCTGTTTATACTAATGTATAGAAAAAATGTTAGCGACAATAAATTGTCACCTGTGCATCGATTTCTTAGTAAATTGTTACTTTGTTATTAATATCATGTACTGCTGATTACTTGAATCTCTGAAAAGATGATGTACAACTGATGTGATTGATATTTTATTTCCTCCTTTTACCATCATATCCTCCACCTTCTTATGACAATTTTAATAGTGTTCTGTCGTTCCCCCAGAGATCAGAGTTATACTCCTGCAGTGGTAATGGTCAATTTGCCTTTCCCATGTAGGCAGTAGACAGTGGTCGCGACACAAATCGGGGGGGCGGGCCGTCGGACAATCCGACGGATTCGGACAACGCGTGGGATTTAACAAAGCAATTTGTGTCGCAAGCCAAGCACTTACATGCACCGGGAGGAATATGGTGAACTCCGGACCTGATCGGGGAAGCGACACATGTAGGAACTCGGACGCGTGATCTTCATTAATCGCGGCAGATGTGGATTCCGGGGAACAATGCACCTCGGGGATTGTGCAGGGACCAGGTAAGTAAATGTGCCCCATGGAGTTTACGAATGTGCATTGCCATCTGCCTCGATTCACTAAGAACGTGCGCCCGATATCCTGCATTTGTTGCTTCCCGCGCTCTGTCCGAATCAGTCGGATCATCCCATGGCCAGCCCCCCATTTTCTGACGCATGAAAGCCAGCGCAGCTGCCTCAAAATCAGATCGCGTGCGACACAATCCCCAGTTAAATACCTATCCCAGCAGCGCAAATCCCGAAAATGTCAGAAAAACTGACGATAGTGCGGCCGCTGACCCTTAGTGAATAATTCCCATGGTGTGTGACACAATTCTGTTAGACGCTGCATGATAAATGTGTAGCACTGTCTAACTGGGCACCAGAACGTCCCTTTCAGTGCAGAAATAGTGCAGCCATGACACTTACTGTATGTGCAAGCAGTTTGTGCTGAAAAAAATGTACAAAGTCAGACACAAAACTGGGCTTTAATAAATCTGGGCCACTGTGCCTTCACCAGTAGCCAATTGTCATGGTCACAGTGCTGCCCCCAGTAGTCGCAAGGCTACCCCCAATAGTGCCAATGCTGTCACCAGTACTCAATGCTGCCTACAGACGTCACAGTGCTGCCCCCACTAGTCACACTGCTGCTCCAAGTAGTCACAATGGTGTCCCTAGTAGCCAGTGCTGACTCCAGTAGCCAGTGCTGCCTCCTAGTAGCCAGTGCTGCCTCCAGTAGCCAGTGCTGTCTCCAGTAGCCAGTGCTGCTCTTAGTAGCCAGTGCTGCCCCCAAACAGCCGGTGCTGCCCCCAGTAGCCAGTGCTGCCCCCCCAGTAGCCAGTGCTGCCCCCCCCCAGTAGCCAGTGCTGCCCCCCAGTAGCCAGTGCTGCCCCCCAGTAGCCAGTGTTGCCCCCCCAGTAGCCAGTGCTGTGATGCACGGAAGCTGAGAGCTCCTGTGCTCCACTGCCTCAGGTACGGGGTTGGGAGCCAGCAGTTTAGGCCAGATCCCGCCCCTAGAGTCGATTGTGGAACAGGCGCTGGGTGAATGTACCCAATGCACCACCCCACCTCGCTGGAGGGGAGTGGGCGCAATGTCCTCCTCTCCCAGCCACACCCTTCTACTGTCTGTCCACCCTAGGCACTGTGCCCCAGTTGCCTAGGCATAAATATGGCCTACTAAGATTGCATCTATCTAACAAATAAGTGCTGATTTAATCCATTTCCAAGTAACAAAATAACACTTTCTCTAATTCACTGTTACAAAAATACAGCATTTCACAGCATTCCAACCAGTCTCTATCAGTCCTCGTGTTTACAGTTTTGAAAATCTATGGTCGGGCAGGGCAGATTTTTCTCATGAATAGCTTCTCCTGTCTGCAGGATGCAGTGTGATCTCTGCACCTCCCCCCCCCCCCCCCCTTCATTACAAGACCGGCTCAGACACAGGCACTTCCTTCCAGCAAGCAGCAGCATGTACAGAACTACTCTACAAGCTATAGACAAGATAAGGTCTTTATAGCAGGTGAAGGAGGTATGTAGCAGAGCTGACGGTGTGTTTGTTATAGGTGAGTTAGCAGAGTGTTATTGTGTGTTATATCCATCTCATGGATCTCATCATCTCTGATCTGTCATCTTTCTTTCTACACTCACCGGCCACTTTATTAGGTACACCATGCTAGTAACAGGTTGGACCCCCTTTCGCCTTCAGAACTGCCTCAATTCTTCGTGGCATAGATACAACAAGGTGCTGGAAGCTCCTCAGAGATTTTGGTCCATATTGACATGATGGCATCACACAGTTGCTGCAGATTTGTCGGCTGCACATCCATGATGCGAATCTCCCGTTCCACCACATCCCAAAGATGCTCTATTGGATTGAGATCTGGTGACTGTGGAGGCCATTTGAGTACAGTGACCTCATTGTCATGTTCAAGAAACGAGTCTGAGATGCTTCCAGCTTTATGACATGGCGCATTATCCTGCTGAAAGTAGCCATCAGATGTTACAGGGTACATTGTGCTCATAAAGGGATGGACATGGTCAGCAACAATACTCAGGTAGGCTGTGGCGTTGTACCAAGGGGCCCAAAGACACCATGACACCACCACCACCAGCCTGACCCGCTGATACAAGGCAGGATGGATCCATGCTTTCATGTTGTTGACGGCAAATTCTGACCCTACCATCCGAATGTCGCAGCAGAAATCGAGACTCATCAGACCAGGCAACGTTTTTCCAATCTCCTACTGTCCAATTTCGATGAGCTTGTGCAAATTGTAGCCTCAGTTTCCTGTTCTTAGCTGAAAGGAGTGGCACCCGGTGTGGTCGTCTGCTGCTGTAGCCCATCTGCCTCAAAGTTGGACGTACTGTGCGTTCAGAGATGCTCTTCTGCCTACCTTGGTTGTAACGGGTGGCAATTTGAGTCACTGTTGCCTTTCTATCAGCTCGAACCAGTCTGCCCATTCTCCTCTGACCTCTGGCATCAACAAGGCATTTCCGCCCACAGAACTGCCGCTCACTGGATGTTTTTCTTTTTCGGACCATTCTCTGTAAACCCTAGAGATGGTTGTGCGTGAAAATCCCAGTAGATCAGCAGTTTCTGAAATACTCAGACCAGCCCTTCTGGCACCAACAACCATGCCACGTTCAAAGGCCTCAAATCACCTTTCTTCCCCATACTGATGCTCGGTTTGAACTGCAGGAGATTGTCTTGATCATGTCTACATGCCTAAATGCACTGAGTTGCCGCCATGTGATTGGCTGATTAGAAATTAAGTGTTAACAAGCAGTTGGACAGGTGTACCTAATAAAGTGGCCGGTGAGTGTATGTGTCAGATACTAGCGAATGTTCAGAAGGTAAATGAAAGTGTATATAACCCTGTACCCTGATAATCTAAGCACATTGTCAGCTCACAGCATCTCATAGCACTAGAGGAATCATGAAGTATCTGCTCAGAGAGTCCCTGCTCACACTCTGGAATGTTACACTGACCATCACTGAGTGATAGGAGCTAAAAAAAGCAATAAAACTGAGTAAAATTGTAAAGTAAGGGGTTAAAAATTATCTTGATTTTGTACACATCACTAGGGGGTTATAATTTGAGAACTTTCTTTCAAGCGCCTAGGCCATAGAATGCAGCTGGTAGATGTTTGGAGGTTGCTTAATCTTCAGGTACGAGATTACACATATTTCCCTCCAGCCCACCAGTCCTACAGCAGAATTGACTTGTTTCTCATAAGCCACCACACTTTATCCTGACAACCAGGATGGTTTGGTCTGACCATTCTTACATTACAATTGATAACCTTTCTTCTAGACCTTGGTTCTGGAGGTGGAATTTACTTCTGGATCAGTATGTTTGTCCAAGATCTGCTTAACCATAGAGATGTTCTCCTCAGTCCAACCATCGGATCAGCACTCGCCCACCGGCTAAGTGGGAGCAATTCAAAAGAATTCGTCCACCCAAGGTCTAGCAACTCCTATATCCTGCCTATTTGTTCTCATGGTGGGAGTGTTATCCATCACCCCATCCAAATAGCTGAATCCTTCAGAGCTTATTATCAAAATCTGTCATCTATAAAGGGCCGGTTAATGATATGTCTCCCACTGACAGACATAATAAACTCATGTCCTATGTTCAGGAAACGGCCCTGCCAACTATCTCGGCCAAGACCTGGGATACCCTGGGAGCCCCGTTCACAGAGGAAGAAGTTGTGCAAACTATTAAACAACCCCCATCAGGTAAAGTTCCAGGTCCTGATGGGTTCACACCAAGGTTTGTAGGAATTTCTGACTCCGCTCCCTCGCCGGTCAATCTTTCAATGTATTCATTACGGTTATCCCTAAACCAAGGAGAGACTCCTCATAGTGTTCCAACTAGCACCCGATAAGCTGTACACCAAGTGCTTAGCGAATTGCTTAAAGGGAACCTACCACCACAAATCTACCTATAAAGGTAGATCGGGTGGTAGGTGGATCAATAGGACGTGAGGATAGCCCTTTTAAGGGCTAATCCTCACATCCCCGCACTTTTTTAGTAACTTTTATTAGACTTTTACGCAAATTTTATTATGCGGCTACTGGGGCGTGGAGTAGCCGCATCTGAGGTTACATGGCATGGCTACGCGCCGAAGATGGTGAGTAGGAGGAGAAAAGAGGTAACAGGGCGTGGAGTAGCCGCGCCATGTAAACTCAGATGCGGCGACTCCACGCCCCAATAAAAGTTACTAAAAAAGTGCGGGGACGTGAGGATTAGCCCCTAAAAGGGCTATCCTCGCGTCCCATTGATCCACCTACCACTCGATCTACCTTTATAGGTAGATTTGTGGTGGTAGGTTCCCTTTAAGCCTGGTGATCCCTAGTATCATTTGGATCGGGATGGATTTGTCCCAGGCAGAGAGGCGAGGGACAACACGAACAAGACTCTTCTCCTCATATCGAAGGCTCAATCAGGGTGTTCTGCTCTGTCTCTTCGACAGCGTCCACTGGGGCTTCCAAGAGCAGATTGGCTTAGGACCAGCTTTCACCACTTGGGTACATTTTCTGTATCAATTGGCGGCGGTCCTTTTGTTTGTAGTTTGTGTCTCAAAACAATGGGGCAGATTTACTTACCCGGTCCATTCAAGATCCAGCGGCGCATTCTATGTGGACGATTTGGGTTCTGCCGGGATTCACTAAGGTAGTTCCCCGGATGTCCACCAGGTGTCGCTGCTGCGCTGAATTCCCTCGGAGTGCACTGAAGTTCACCAAGCCAGGCGGGTTTTCTGACGGCCACGCCCCCTGATTTCCGCCGCGTGCATGCCGCCGCCGATGCGCCGCAATCCGATCGCGTGTGCCAAAATCCCGGGGCAATTCAGGGAAAAACGGCGCAAATCGGTAAAATTCGGGTAAAACTACGTAAAAACTCGATTCGGGCCCTTAGTAAATGACCCCCAATGGGTCAATATTAAAAAATGTAATTTACCTTGGCTCCTCCCCCTGACTTGGCACAAGATTGTCCACTACATGTTTTTTGACCTATGGGACAAATTCTTGCATAAAGGTATCCACTCCACCTAACTGAGCCCTGTCTCCTATTTTCCAGAATCCAATGTTCCCCAAATAGGTTTCTGTTTTGGTCCTCCACCTGGAACATCAGGGTTCGTGATGTTCTCCAGAACTTCTCTCTGCCTACCTGGTCAGATTTGAAGGTGGCCCACCCTGGTGTCCATATGTCATGGTTAGCTAATTTTCATCCATCCTCCCTTTTCAATACCAGTTTGCTAGGGATTTGATCCCCTTTAAGTCCTTTGTGAGTATCTTCTTCTCCGACTCATCCTCTCAGAGATCTACCAGATGCTAATTAATTCTCACAATCCCGTTTTACGGAGACGTGGACTGAGGAATTACCGTCCCTTCTCACTCCTGAGGGATCGGACCAGGCCTTCTTGTTATCCCATAAATAATGTTGCCATGCGCAGCCTAAGAGGAGAATTACAAGCTCCTCACGAGGTGGTACCGGTATCCAGCTCTTCTTCACCGGCTCTATCCCACACTTCCCCGACTCTTGTTGGTGACGCAAGTCTGGCTCAGTGACAATACTGCACATTTGTTGGGATTGTCATAAGCTGAAACCTCTTTGGGATGTATTCCCAGACGAGCGGCCAAACTGTTACGGCAAACCCAAACCCTTGTAAATCATCCCTGATCCTATCAAACTGGTGAAACTCGCGCAGCGATCCCCGCGCACTGGTGTAGTCTACATCCTCCCAGTATATTAGAATGGGTGGCAACCCTGGAGAGATGTCCAGATGTCTCAACCTTTCCGCGATCTCCTTGGTAGGTGCCTCTCTGGTGAGCCTCCTTTATTACCCGCTTCCCTCCTCTATCTCCTCGGAAGTAGCCATTCTGCTCCTTCGGCTACTTCCCTAGGTCACTGTATTTTTCCTTGTCTTGTCTACATTTTCTATTGAAGTTGTAATTGGTTCAATTCCCCCCATCCATTTCTTGTATTCTGTTCCCCACAATAATGCAGATTTCTTTTTCCTCTGACGTATTAATTATAATGGGGCAGATTTACTTAACCGGCCCATTCGCGATCCAGCGGCGCGTTCTCTGAACAGGATCCGGGTCTGGACGGGATTTATGAAGGTAGTTCCTCCGCCGTCCACCAGGTGGCGCTGCTGCGCTGAAAATCAACTGAACGCACCGGAATACACCGAGCTGGACCAGGTGAAGGTAAGCGCGTCCCAAGCGACACAATTTCGTTTTTTAAATGCGGCGGTTTTTCCGAATACGTCGGGTTTTCGTTCAGCCACGCCCCCTGATTTACGTCGCGTGCATACCAGCGCCGATGCGCCACAATCCGATCGCGTGCGCTAAAATCCCGGGGCAATTCAGGGGAAATCGGCGCAAATCGAAGATATTCGGGTAACACGTCGGGAAACCGCGAATCGGGCCCTTAGTAAATGACCCCCAATAAGTAAAATACTTACATGTCATAAAACTTTCTAGAGTCCTTAAGCCCCTCATGCCACCCCCGCCCCAATTGAAGAAATGTTTACATATGGCAAATTAATAAAATTAAATGTGGGTGCCCAGATGGGAATAACCCTTTAATTATGTGGTTTCTGTGAACCTTTTCATAATCTCCTAAAATTAGTAATGTGTCACAACAGATTAATTAGTGAGTAACATTAGAGATGAGTCACAGAAACGTGTAATCGTATAGGGAGGATCCACGCTCAGGATAGTGTCTGGGCAGAGAGGGGCAAGAAGGGGGATCACTGGGTTGTGTAAAGGTATCAACTGTCAGCGTGTCCTTGTCCTGCCCCCCCAAGTGTCAGCATGTCCTTGTCCTGTCCCCCAAGTGTCAGCGTGTCCTTGTCCTGTCCCCCAAGTGTCAGCGTGTCCCTTTCCTGCCCCCCCAAGTGTCAGCGTGTCCCTTTCCTGTCCCCCCAAGTGTCAGCGTGTCCCTGTCCTGTCCCCCAAGTGTCAGCGTGTCCCTTTCCTGTCCCCCCAAGTATCAGCGTGTCCCTGTCCTGTCCCCCCAAGTGTCAGCGTGTCCCTGTCCTGTCTCCCAAGTGTCAGCGTGTCCCTGTCCTGTCCCCCAAGTGTCAGCGTGTCCCTTTCCTGTCCCCCCAAGTATCAGCGTGTCCCTGTCCTGTCCCCCCAAGTGTCAGTGTGTCCCTGTCCTGTCTCCCAAGTGTCAGCGTGTCCCTGTCCTGTCCCCCCAAGTGTCAGCGTGTCCCTGTCCTGTCCCCCAAGTGTCAGCGTGTCCCTGTCCTGTCCCCCCAAGTGTCAGTGTGTCCCTGTCCTGTCCCCCCAAGTGTCAGCGTGTCCCTGTCCTGTCCCCCCAAGTGTCAGCGTGTCCCCGTCCTGTCCCCCCAAGTGTCAGCGTGTCCCTGTCCTGTCCCCCCAAGTGTCAGCGTGTCCCTGTCCTGTCCCCCAAGTGTCAGCGTGTCCCTTTCCTGTCCCCCCAAGTGTCAGCGTGTCCCTGTCCTGTCCCCCAAGTGTCAGCGTGTCCCTTTCCTGTCCCCCCAAGTATCAGCGTGTCCCTGTCCTGTCCCCCCAAGTGTCAGTGTGTCCCTGTCCTGTCTCCCAAGTGTCAGCGTGTCCCTGTCCTGTCCCCCAAGTGTCAGCGTGTCCCTTTCCTGTCCCCCCAAGTATCAGCGTGTCCCTGTCCTGTCCCCCCAAGTGTCAGTGTGTCCCTGTCCTGTCTCCCAAGTGTCAGCGTGTCCCTGTCCTGTCCCCCCAAGTGTCAGCGTGTCCCTGTCCTGTCCCCCAAGTGTCAGCGTGTCCCTGTCCTGTCCCCCCAAGTGTCAGTGTGTCCCTGTCCTGTCCCCCCAAGTGTCAGCGTGTCCCTGTCCTGTCCCCCCAAGTGTCAGTGTGTCCCTGTCCTGTCCCCCAAGTGTCAGCGTGTCCCTGTCCGGTCTCCCAAGTGTCAGCGTGTCCCTGTCCTGTCCCCCCAAGTGTCAGTGTGTCCCTGTCCTGTCCCCCAAGTGTCAGCGTGTCCCTGTCCTGTCCCCCAAGTGTCAGCGTGTCCCTGTCCTGTCCCCCCAAGTGTCAGCGTGTCCCTGTCCTGTCCCCCCCAGTGTCAGCGTGTCCCTGTCCGGTCCCCCAAGTGTCAGCGTGTCCCTGTCCTGTCCCCCCAAGTGTCAGCGTGTCCCTGTCCTGTCCCCCCCAGTGTCAGCGTGTCCCTGTCCTGTCCCCCAAGTGTCAGCGTGTCCCTGTCCTGTCCCCCCCAGTGTCAGCGTGTCCCTGTCCTGTCCCCCAAGTGTCAGCGTGTCCCTGTCCTGTCCCCCCAAGTGTCAGCGTGTCCCTGTCCTGTCCCCCCCAGTGTCAGCGTGTCCCTGTCCTGTCCCCCAAGTGTCAGCGTGTCCCTGTCCTGTCCCCCCAAGTGTCAGCGTGTCCCTGTCCTGTCCCCCCCAGTGTCAGCGTGTCCCTGTCCTGTCCCCCCAAGTGTCAGTGTGTCCCTGTCCTGTCCCCCCAAGTGTCAGCGTGTCCCTATCCTGTCCCCCCAAGTGTCAGCGTGTCCCTGTCCTGTGCCCCAAGTGTCAGGGTACCAAGTGGAGGTACTGTAACTTGGCTACTGTGGGGGTACTATGACTAGATTAGCTTCCATATTGTCACTGTGACTATAATGGCTACTGTAGGTGCATTATGACTAAAATCCTTTGTGTCACTAAATCTGTAAAGAAGAATCGTAGCTGGAAGAAGCTGACATGGCAGCCAGGTAAAAGAATAGAAGAAGTCCTTCGATCGAAGGTGTCATCTGTCACTCATTTTACAGTAAGTGCTGGGGTGACCTATGAGCTTACAATTTTGCAGTGCGTTGACTCTCTGTTATCTTCTTCTGTAAAGGAGATTTACATGGAGACAGTCTCATAATACATCAGAAAGTGATAAATCTGGCGCATTAAAAGAATATCATCTCACTCTGCTTGTTTCTGGTCCTGTGTCTAAGTAGTAAGCTTGATATATGTGTTGTATCTGTTTAGTGAACCTGGTTCTGGTAACATATCTATGTAGTAATGTTTGTTCTGGTACTGGATCTGTGTTGTAGATTGGTTTTGGTACAGTCTCCATATAATACATTTAGATATTGTTACATCTGTGTCTTGGTCATACGTTTAGGCTGTGAAGATGCTGAATTCTCTCTGGTTCTTTTCCCTGAGCAGTCTGAACAGTTCTCTGTGGCTGAACAGCTGGTTGAATCTACCCCACACGGCTCTCTGCAAACTGAACCAGCAAGGGTTAATGCTCTCATTCTCAGAGCGTTGCCCCTCTCATTCCCTACTCTAATAAATTCCCTGTCTGCACTATCCTAATTGCTGGTTAAAGATTTTCTTGCGAGCTTTCTTGCCTGCACTTCACTTGCTATGTGTCTATTCTTCTGTTTTTTCGATATTTGGCTTACGCTCTTGACTATTCTTCTCTGTATACGATTCTGAACTTTATATGCTACCTTTCTTGTGACCCAAAATGTCTACCTCCGCTCCTCATCTTCGTGGTTGTCCCGTATCGCCTAGGATACAAGCAAACACAAGCAGGTAGGGCTGGAGTTTGAGGGTCCATTGTCCTGTCTCTTGTCCCTGAGTCCAGTGTCCCCATTATCTTATAGTTTCTATGCAACAACTTTTGTAATAAATTTTTCTATGCAATAAACTTCAGATCATTTAAAAAATCTAGACCTCTGGGGAGGCCACAATCTCTTTGCAGCGCAGGACACATGATAGTCTTAAACTTAAACTACTAATCTAAGATATCGCAAGTATAAGATGGGAAACTAGTAAGGGGAAGGGGGAACCACACATTTGCAAGTCAGGGGCCCTGAGATTTCTAGTGGTAGCCCTGCCCCAAAAAGTCAGTGTGTTATTGTCTTGTCCCCTAAATTTTTATTGCTTTTCCTGTGGGTTGAGTTGGTTCTGATATTCCTAGAGTAATGCCTGCTGCAGTTCCTCTTCCCACCAGCAGATGTCAGTGACACACCAGTATATAGCTGTATATCTCCAGCACTTCCAGCTGGTGGAGACTCATGACCTCATCCTGAAGTCTCCAGGGATCCCGGAGCCGAGAAACCCGGCATTAAGATTCCCTGCTATGAGATCATTCAGGGAATGAGCCATTAAGTAGTTTTCCAGAGCTGCTGTACACATATTAGTGTAAGAGGCGATGACACCCAGGAGAACGGAGGCCGTGGATGATGGGAGTTGTAGTTCTTGCTTAGCATAACACTGCGGTAATCGTGTACCAGAATTCCTACATGTGTAAATGTCGCCATCTAGTGGCCAGATTTCCATGGAGTTGTAATTTTTCTCCAAATTTTACTTCCTGAATCCCTTTACCACAGATTCCGGATATATCTTATCTTTCTCTATTTCCCATTCAATAAAAATGCTCAATAGTTTTCACACTTTTTTCTCTCAAAAGTTTGTATTTTTAGTAAAATTAGCAAGAAATGGGAAATGATGCAATAGTTGAGACCTCAGGGCTGGCACAGATGAGAGATGAAGCGTGTGTGCACTTTCTCTTCCCCATTCTTTTGAGAAACGGAAAAAATGTATCCGGAGGGACGAAGGACTGGATATACATAGTAGCCCCGGTGCAGTTTGCCTGTGTAGTGTACAGTGGGCACTGCATTCATGAATTCTGTTCTTTATGAATCTGACGCCCCCTGCTGCTCGGGAGGTGGGAACCAGTTTTTTTTGGTGCACTTTCTTCATGCTGCAGAATTGTGGTGCAGACACTTTATATATCCATGTGCAGGCACTAAAAAGATTCAAGTATCAACGTGTCCCTGTTATGTCCCCCAAGTGTCAGCGTGTCCCTGTCCTGTCCCCCAAGTGTCAGCGTGTCCCTGTCCTGTCCCCCCAGTGTCAGCGTGTCCCTGTCCTGTCCCCCAAGTGTCAGCGTTTCCTGTCCTGTCCCCCAAGTGTCAGCGTGTCCCTGTCCTGTCCCCCAAGTGTCAGCGTGTCCCTGTCCTGTCCCCCAAGTGTCAGCGTGTCCCTGCCCTGCCCCCTCCAAGTGTCAGCGTGTCCCTGTCCTGTCCCCCAAGTGTCAGCGTGTCCCTGTCCTGTCCCCCCAAGTGTCAGCGTGTCCCTGTCCTGTCCCCCCAAGTGTCAGCGTTTCCCTGTCCTGTCCCCCCAAGTGTCAGCGTGTCCCTGTCCTGTCCCCCAAGTGTCAGCGTGTCCCTGTCCTGTCCCCCCAAGTGTCAGCGTGTCCCTGTCCTGTCCCCCCAGTGTCAGCGTGTCCCTGTCCTGTCCCCCCAAGTGTCAGCGTGTCCCTGTCCCCCAAGTGTCAGCGTGTCCCTGTCCTGTCCCCCAAGTGTCAGCGTGTCCCTGTCCTGTCCCCCCAAGTGTCAGTGTGTCCCTGTCCTGTCCCCCAAGTGTCAGCATGTCCCTGTCCTGTCCCCCAAGTGTCAGCGTGTCCCTGTCCTGTCCCCCCCAAGTGTCAACGTGTCCCTGTCCTGTGCCCCCCAAGTGTCAGCATGTCCCTGTCCTGTCCCCCCAAGTGTCAGCGTGTCCCTGTCCTGTCCCCCCAAGTGTCAGCGTGTCCCCGTCCGGTCCCCCCAAGTGTCAGCGTGTCCCTGTCCTGTCCCCCAAGTGTCAGCGTGTCCCTGTCCTGTCCCCCCAAGTGTCAGCGTGTCCATGTCCTGTGCCCCCAAGTGTCAGCGTGTCCCTGTCCTGTCCCCCAAGTGTCAGCGTGTCCCTGTCCTGTCCCCCCCAAGTGTCAACGTGTGCCTGTCCTGTCCCCCCCAAGTGTCAGCATGTCCCTGTCCTGTCCCCCCAAGTGTCAGCGTGTCCCTGTCCTGTCCCCCCAAGTGTCAGCGTGTCCCCGTCCTGTCCCCCCAAGTGTCAGCGTGTCCCTGTCCTGTCCCCCCAAGTGTCAGCGTGTCCCTGTCCTGTCCCCCAAGTGTCAGCGTGTCCCTGTCCTGTCCCCCCAAGTGTCAGCGTGTCCATGTCCTGTGCCCCCAAGTGTCAGCGTGTCCCTGTCCTGTCCCCCAAGTGTCTGCGTGTCCCTGTCCTGTCCCCCAAGTGTCAGCGTCCTTTTTGTTGGATGGTCTCTTCCTGACTGTGACCTCTGCAGGTTCTGTACTGTAGTACTGGATTGGGGCAGCAGTTGCTGTGGATCTTGCTGGTTAAGATTGCACTGGGGTCAAGCAGCTGCTGAAAAGCACTTAATTTCCTATCATGGTGATGTAGCCATTGAGCAGACTACAGTGTTGGGAGGTAGTTTTTTGGCATTAGAAGTGTAAAAGGCCTGATACCATCATACTGTTATCAGTGACATGTCTCCTTGTGTAATACAAGGGAAAGCTTTTTCCTCCTTACTTTGCATATTGCAGGCTGTTTCTATTCTCCTATTATAAAGGATAGGTGACTGTTTTTCCTAAAAGGGGTTTTCTGAGCAAATATATCAAGGACCTATACAGGAAGCAGATAGCTCCATTCTCTATGAAGTGGCTGAAGGTATTCACTGCATTCACATGAATGTGCAGTAATGTGCTCTTACCACTGCACTGAGAATGGCGCTGTCAACTTCCCCCTCCATTATCTGTATTAAATGCTGAGAATAGTGAATCTTTTGGACCCCCACCAATCTTTACAAAAGTAAAGGGTCTTTCTCTGGATCAACACTATAGGATCCAAGGTCCTGCATCTTTTTGGCCTTTTACCTATATATTTAAGATTAAGATTTGGCAGGTTTTCCACTTCCCCTTAGCCATAACATGTCATCATGCTGGGAATTAATTAATTTGATTATGGACCAAGCATCTTCCTCTTACCAGGCAATAGCGGAAGTATTTGCACATATTCCTTGTTTAATCATACGGGGGAAACTAAGATGAAGAGGATGAAGCTTGTAATCTGGGTGAAACGTTGCCAATTTATGATCTCATTCCACTTACGTGGCATATACCACTTCATACACTGCTGCTGCTATTTCTGATGGGGTGATGACCGTCCCCATAGCCGGACCTTCAATGTTCTCAATCCTTGTATCTTACAATTGTGTCTCCATTTACATGGTCTATTTTGATCTGTTGGACTTCATCAAACCTCCAACCTTAAGGTCCTGCTTAGGGGTCAGACGTCATCCCCCCCATATGCAGGTCTTAGTCTTCGACCCTAGTAGTCTCAGCCTTTATATCTAACAGTGATGCCTCCATTTATTTGGTTTCTTGACAGTTAGAGGACTGCCGGTTGATCTCTTCGGCCATTAAACCTCCAACCTAAAGGTCCTGCTATGGGGTCAGACATCATCCCTCCATATGCAGGTCTTAGTTTTAGACCCTAGTAGTCTCATCCTTTATATCTAACAGTGATCCCTCCATTTATTTGGTTTCTTGACAGTTAGAGGACTGCCGGTTGATCTCTTTGGCCATTAAACCTCCAACCTAAAGGTCCTGCTATGGGGTCAGACATCATCCCTCCATATGCAGGTCTTAGTTTTAGACCCTAGTAGTCTCATCCTTTATATCTAACAGTGATCCCTCCATTTATTTGTTTTCTTGATAGTTAGAGCACTGCAGGTTGATCTCTTTGGCCATTAAACCTCCAACCTAAAGGTCCTGCTATGGGGTCTGAGGTCACCCCTCAAGACACAACTTCTAACCTAGTAATTATAGGCCTGGTGAGATACATTGGTGGCTCATTTCATTTGGTTTTATACCAACTGTAGGACTGTTTATTAGTCTCCTGGACATCCAAACTCCAAAATCTTGTCCCACATACCCTCAGTTTCTGGAGCAGACAGTGTATGGTGGCCTATAGGGTTGTAGACACTTTATAAACTCTATAGGAGGCCCATACTATAACGGAGACCTTAGTCACCTATGTACATTGTTATTGGCTTTTTCTTTGCTTCAATAATTACCAGTTCACGGAGGATGTGGAAACCAAAAACTCATTAACCCTCATAAAGGAAATCCTGCAGTTATCAGTACCAACCGGGAAATGTTCCCGAGGACTCTTCAGCATTTTAGCAAGAACAATCCGGGTAATTTTATGCCTAAAATTCCCGTCAATAACGTCCTGAAAGAAGTGAATCTCCTGCCGTGGCGGCTCTTCCAGGCTCCTCGCTATCTGTGATTTATTGATGTCCATGAATCAGACCGGGTCAGGACATCACTAGTTACTTTCTCTAATTAATTACTAATATGTTGTAATTCTGGAATTCTAGTTATTTTTCATCAATCTGATGTACAGACGTTATACACAGCTTAACCGCTTCACGGCCTGGCAGATTCATGTATTCAATGTATTATTTCTGCATGTATAGGTGTGAATACTTCGGTATAGATAGTGATTGTGCGCATACAATACACACAGTGATGTCACAGTACAGGGATAACACACATAGTGATGTCACAGTACAGGGATAATACACACAGTGATGTCACAGTACAGGTATAATGCACACAGTGATGTCACAGTACAGGGATATTACACACAGTGATGTCACAGTACAGGGATATTACACACAGTGATGTCACAGTACAGGAATATTACACATAATGATGTCACAGTACAGGGATAATACACACAGTGATGTCACAGTACAGGGATATTACACACAGTGATGTCACAGTACAGGGATATTACACACAGTGATGTCACAGTACAGGAATATTACACATAGTGATGTCACAGTACAGGGATAATACACACAGTGATGTCACAGTACAGGGATAACACACATAGTGATGTCACAGTACAGGGATAATACACACAGTGATGTCACAGTACAGGGATAACACACATAGTGATGTCACAGTACAGGGATAATACACACAGTGATGTCACAGTACAGGGATAACACACATAGTGATGTCACAGTACAGGGATAATACACACAGTGATGTCACAGTACAGGGATATTACACACAGTGATGTCACTATACAGAGATAATACACACAGTGATGTCACAGTACAGGTATAATACACACAGTGATGTCATAGTACAGGGATAATACACACAGTGATGTCACAGTACAGGGATATTACAAACAGTGATGTCACAGTACAGGGATAATACACACAGTGATGTCACAGTACAGGGATAATACACACAGTGATGTCACAGTACAGGGATAATACACACAGTGATGTCACAGTACAGGGGATAATACACACAGTGATGTCACAGTACAGGGGATAATACACACAGTGATGTCACAGTACAGGGATAATACACACAGTGATGTCACAGTACAGGGATAATACACACAGTGATGTCACAGTACAGGATAATACACACAGTGATGTCACAGTACAGGGGATAATACACACAGTGATGTCACAGTACAGGGATAATACACACAGTGATGTCACAGTACAGGCATAATACACACAGTGATGTCATAGTACAGAGATAATACACACAGTGATGTCACAGTACAGGGATAATACACACAGTGATGTCACAGTACAGGGATAATACACACAGTGATGTCACAGTACAGGATAATACAAACAGTGATGTCACAGTACAGGGATAATATACACAGTGATGTCACAGTACAGGGATAATATACACAGCGATGTCACAGCACAGAGATAATACACACAGTGATGTCACAGTACAGGGATAATACACACAGTGATGTCACAGTACAGGGATAATACACACAGTGATGTCACAGTACAGGATAATACACACAGTGATGTCACAGTACAGGGATAATACACACAGTGATGTCACAGTACAGGATAATACACACAGTGATGTCACAGTACAGGGATAATACACACAGTGATGTCACAGTAGAGGGATAATACACACAGTGATGTCACAGTACAGGGGATAATACACACAGTGATGTCACAGTACAGGGATAATACACACAGTGATGTCACAGTACAGGCATAATACACACAGTGATGTCACAGTACAGAGATAATACACACAGTGATGTCACAGTACAGGGATAATACACACAGTGATATCACAGTACAGGGATAATACACACAGTGATGTCACAGTACAGGATAATACAAACAGTGATGTCACAGTACAGGGATAATATACACAGTGATGTCACAGTACAGGGATAATATACACAGCGATGCCACAGCACAGAGATAATACACACAGTGATGTCACAGTACAGGGATAATACACACAGTGATGTCACAGTACAGGGATCATATACACAGTGATGTCACAGTACAGGACAATACACACAGTGATGTCACAGTACAGGGATAATACACACAGTGATGTCACAGTACAGGGATAATACACAGTGATGTCACAGTACAGGGATAATACACACAGTGATGTCACAGTACAGGGATAATACACAGTGATGTCACAGTACAGGGATAATACACACAGTGATGTCACAGTACAGGGATAATACACACAGTGATGTCACAGTACAGGTGTAATGGGGGCTAATGTTTGGAAAATTTTAATCAGCAGTGTGGCAGAATCTTAGGCAGGCAGTGGCAATAATTATAATACCATCAGTTGCAATAGGGATAGATAGTATCAGACCTAGATCACACCTAGACCGTTCAGTCCACTATATCTCTAACTATAGGACTAGGATCTCCATACAGTATTTATAACAATACAGCCTGCTACCACAGCGGCCCCTGCTGGGGCAGTACAGGCAACACTGTTATTCATGGTCTAGGACAGTGATGGCTAACCTATGGCACTGGTGCCAGAGGTGGCACTCGGAGCCCTTTCTGTTGGCACTCAGGCCATCACCAGAGATGACTCCAGGTATCTCCCTGCAGTCCCAGACAGCCCAGGACTTGCTGTGCACAGAGCTATTTTAAAGTGACAGCTCTACCTGGGACTATTTCCTGCTTTATCGGTGTCCTCAGGGGCTGGTATCAATGAAAACTGTGACAGAGAAGGGAGTATAAAATTTAAATTAAAATTTTAAAAAACTACATTCCTGTGTTGGCACTTTGCGATAAATAAGCGGGTCTTTGTTGTAGTTTGGGCACTCGGTCTCTAGAAGATTTGCCATCACTGGTCTAGGTGGTCATTTTAGGGCTCTAATCCATACAATAAGATACATTACTGTAGCAGACAATACTGCTTAGGACAGTCCTCTTTATCTGGCCAATAGTGGACTTATGGCAATTATTGTAGGTGGATATGGACCCCGTATTGTGCCCACTATCTCACATTTCATACCACTGACCACCTGCAAACTGCCTATGACCCAGTTCACACTGTGCTTTTAATCCACTGTTTGTCCTGTGCATCTAGTGGTTTGTGCCACAACAGCTTGTAATATAGTGCAATCTTTTTTAAGAATCCCTAATAAAAGTGATGTTTTACTTTATTTTTTCATTTGTCCGGATATGGGTTAATCTTGACTGCCCAAAGGCAGTTTTGTAAAATATTTCCTCTGAGTCTAATCCCTGCCGTGACAATAAGGTCCATTGTTTGTTGTATAGAATACAGTACAGGTATAATACACAGTGATGGTTCATGTCTATAGCTGTGTTACAATGCGGCTCTGTAGGCCATTAGCAGACAATATTCTTGTGTTGATTTATTACGGTTTCCTGGACATTCCTCCCTATTACCTATAATTATCTATAATTTTAGAAACAAAAACAGCCGTAAACCCTCATTATCCCAGCGCGACCAGTAAAACGTGACCCGAGATGGATCTACAAACTGCTGACCAACACTTTCCCCTCCTGCTCACTCCTTCCCTCCGGCTATTTCTGTCTCTTTATTGAGTAAGCTCTGAATTTTTCTTGTGGCCGGCAGCCAAGCAGGATCCTCACGCTCGGCCTCCGCAAACAGCAGGGATTTCATGTATCTAAAAAAAAAACCTGTCTTAATGGGATATTAAAAAAACAAAATAATCAAAAGATGTTCTGACGTCACATGAGCGCGGAATATGTGAGGCCTGGATTATAAAACTGTCAGCCCTGGGGTGACATCACGGGGCTCTCAGACCGCTACTCATCAGTGTCTCCAGATGAAGGATACGTCGCGCCCCGATGGTGGAGGGGATATTAAGACATTTTTCCTTCCCTAAAATAGTAAAAATTATTTTAGTCCAACACCAGAAATTCCAAAAATCCAACAAGGAACAAAAATTATTCCTATGCTGGAAAGATCAAACGTCCATTAATTCCAGGGTATTGGCAGAAAGAACTTGGAATATCCCAAAATTCTAAATCCAGAATTCTAAATGCAAAATTTAAAAAACGGTTCCTTTCAAAATTCAAATCTAGCGACAGTTTTAAGCAGAAGTTAAAGTTTGTGTGCCAAATAATCGGAATGTAACATAAATGTAACAGTTAGTGGATTAGCAGGAGGGGAATTTAGCCTCATATAGAAGAATCACGTGTGGCGTTTGAATTGCGTTTCCGCATCCGGCCACGCCCCCTCCCTTTGCGTTTGAATTGCATTTCACGACCTTCTGGTCTGGCAATGGTGATCAGCCAGGATGGTCACATGATGTATCACAGGTCACGTATGATGTGTATAGTAATTGTATAATTAGAACTTCTGCGTCTGATGTATTAAAGGGGGTCTACCAGCTTGCGAATGAGCCCCCCATCAATAATCAGTTTCTTGTAGGGCACATTATAACCTTTCCAGGCAAACCTTTCCGATTTTAAAAAGATCTTTCATTTTACAGAAATTTCCGTTTTTATCTTTATGCAAATTAGCTTCTCCGTGCACTAGGGGCGGGGCCATTAATGCTGGGGCCCCATTTTATCTTTCTACCCCTTTTTTCTACTCTACTTAAGAACACCCAACTTACAAACGGACTTCTAGATTTTGGTAATTTATTGTACTTTAGCCTTAGGCTACTAAAAACAGCTGTAACAGTTATCACAGGCGTCTGTAATGAAGCTTTATTGTCAATCCTGGTTATGGTTATGACAACCCAACATTTTTAAAATGCAATAGTCATAGAGACCCCAAAAATTTAGCTTGGAGCTACAATTATAAAATATACAGTTCCGACTTATAACTTAAGAACAAACCTTCAGAACCGATCTTGTACGTAACCCGGGGACCACCTCTATAGGGGATGTCGTTAATTGTGTAACGGTCAGTGCTGGGTGGTGCTAAGCAGAGTAAAAAAGACGATAAAGGGTGCACCAGTATTCTGGCTCCGCCTCCGATGCACTTAGAAGCTAATTTACATAGAAATAGTAAAAAAAAAATCTTAAAAATTAGTAATCACTGTTATATCTTGTGTACATAGTCAGGTAGTGTATAGGCCGTGGCTTATGGTTAACCATGCAGGGGCTGGAGTACATGATGAAACGAGGCCCTCAGTTCTTCTCACACAAGTCAGTATTAATCTTCTCGGGGCTCTTTCATCATCTCCAGATGACAGCACCCATTCGGAGTTTGCATAACTGGAACTTGGGGGCGTTTCTTCTTAAATATTTCTCTGTTGGCAGCGGAGAGCAGTTTTCTTGGGCCGGGAGCCAGCGCCTCGTCGTCATCATCATCTAACAAGTGGAAAATCTCACATCCGATAGAGAGTCCACATCTAATAGCGGTGACACCTATCCAGAGAGATACACAGGAGATTGTATACCGCCACCATAAATCAGGCCCCCCCCCCCTATACACAACCTTATGATAACACTATATGGATGGTTTACAGATGCGGGAGGAGATACAAGTGCAGTCCTCCGCTATGTCACCGGATGTTAGGAAATGTGGTCACCCGGTGGTTACTTATTGGTCAGGGATAGAGGGGAAGTTGATACCTCGGTTAATAATCATGACCGTGCAAATCCTCCTGCCCAATATTATGAAATGTGTCACAGTCATGGAATTAGTCAGGGTGAGCCGGGAGGAAATTATATTTGGACTACATTGAGGGGCCGGTAACATATTGAGACCAAAGGTGATGCAGAAGAGTCACAGAAATGGTTGCAGTTTTCTCTCAAAGGGGTTGTCTAGCGAGATCCGACAACTGGTACCCTAGATCATCAAGTGGCCTGTTTGAAATGCATTGACATTCCAGCTGCAATACCAGGCACTGCCACTATGCAATAAATGGCACTGTGCATCGTAGGAAGTGATGCAGTTCATTATTACTTTACAGGTCCCAGACAACCCCTTTAAGACCTGACAAAAATGAATTCTGATCCCTACCTTGCATCCTTCTCTAACACCCCATGTCTATGGCACCTATGCTACCCATGTCCCATCACTAGTCTTCATTCCCTCATGGTCACCAGAAGTAATGACAGAGAGATATCCCTTAAATAGATCCACCAATGGACTTCTGCATTAAAGGGAACCTGTCACCAGGGACCTCATTTTCACTAAAAACAGGTTGTTAAAGCCCCTTACAGCTGCATAACACATCTGTCTTTCTGCCTTCTCTAAGCATTTGCATTACAATATAATTGTGTTTTATAACTTACCTTGCATCCTGGCAGAATCATCTGTGTAGTCCCAGAGGTTGGTCTTTGGTTTAGATGCATTTCAAAAAACAACTTATGACTTGTCTGTGCTCTGCACTCCTCAGCTCTCAGGCCCCCACCTTTGAGGTGGGGGCTGAGAGCTGAGGAGTGAGCAGCATAGAGAAGTCACATGATGTTTTTTTTTATAGCCAATGTGATTGGCTATGATTGGTCAGGTGGACACTGAACCAGCAATTTGGCAATATGTTCAAGTCAGGCAGTCGAACCCAACCATCGGGGTCCGCTCATCTCTATTCACCACCTCACAAAAGTCTATGCCAGTTTTCATCAGTATTATTGGTACTTGATATTATTTTTTTTTACATTTTTTTTTAGCTCTTTTGTTGCTATTTTTAGCTGACAATCCAAGTAGAGAACACTTCAGACACTGATGCATCGTTGGCTGATTTATACATAGGACACAGAGAGAGCAGTGACGGGCTGAGGCTCCTGGCACCGAGCCCGGGTTATTCATCGCTTGCGTGAGAAGGAGATGGGTGACCCGGCAGATTGCAGCGAGACGCTTATCCCATCTTGCGCAATGTTTTTGGAATATCAGAAGCAGGACAAGTGACAAAGCTCTGTGACCGATAGATATTGTATTATTTCATCTCCCATCACTGAATGTGGGAGACCACATGAAAGAGAAGACGACTCATCAAAGGACCCCCGCCCACCCACCAAAAAATCTAAATTGGATCTTCTTACTATGACCAAATCCTTCATAATAACATGAACAAATACAAAGACGATATCACAAGGAGGAGAAAATCAAATACTCTCCTGCTGGGTCATGTTCAGATCCAGATTCCAAAATTTGACCCCATGAAAAAATTACTTTGGTAGACTGTGAGCGGATCATGGTGCCCATAAAGAAGAATTAGGAGGGGGGTCGTGAGGATCCAGAATGGAGAACTTGAAGTGTAGGTTAGAGAAGTATAATAAGAAGGTGCTCACAGAAGGTTGGATTGGATTAAAGGGGACTCCAGATGGAAAGCAGGGGGTTGGGACAAGCAGTATGAACAGAAGATGGGTCCTTAATGGTAAGAAGGTCAAGATGGGAACCAATGGAGGGTTTAGGGCAACAAAGAACCTAAAGTAGTGGTAAGGGGGTCAGGGGACACTTAATGGAGGGTACATGTTAGTGAGATGGGTAATATCAGAGTTTGGGATAAGGTTGACCATTAGTTAAGAGCTGGTGGATAAGACAACCCAAAGTAGACAATGGGGGGGCAACATTGATAAAAGAAGGGAGCAACTAAGGCAAGGGTAACAGAAGACTCAAGTTTGACTCCTCTTGATGGGTTTAAAAAAAGTAAAAAAGATAAGTTGGGGTAACAGGAGAAGTCAGTTCATTCTCCAAAATGGCAAAATGGAGGAACCAAGAATAGAAAGCTGGAGGTCAACTGGTCAACATCAAGGAGAGATTAAGGAAGAGCTACTCAGGTGCAAGAGCTCCAGAACGCCAAATGGGTAGATAAGTGGCCAGGAGACATAATTTGGTGGGGAGTGCAAGCCAGAAATAAAAACTTTGGACCAGAATGGTGAGATTTAGGGAGTTACTTGTGGGTCCAAAATTAGGGGGTTGGGCAGAATGTTGCCCTGGAGGATGAGATGGTAAAGGGATTGAGACGGATAGATTAGACAGTAGGGGGGCAGCAGTTGAGTCCCAGAGTGGGGGTAATAACGAGTACAGTGTAAGAGGGACAGGGCAGATAGTAGTTTAGGCACCTGGCGACAATGACTATGTAGCTATGATAGTAGGGGAAGGGGGGGACACATGATTAAACAGAATTGGGGCTGTTTGAGAATTGTCTTAGTTGAAGAATCCGGAAGTCATTGCACAGGTAAATGTTACATCCTCGCAGAACGGCACGTAGCTGTGTCTATGGGGAAGTTCATAAGAAGTTTGTAGATGTTTAGTCCTTGTAGAATGGGCCATAGGGGCGTCTATGGGGGTGAAGCTTCATATTTAGCCCTGGTATTTTCTATATATAGTCATGCTGGTATCTACAGGAAGATACACGGATCTATATATTGCGCGGCCCTTATTTACACCGAGCATTCTCCTATAAAAAAATAATCCCAACTTGTTTCTGATAAACCTAGTGACCTTGTGCCTTATCTACCTATTTATCTACCTTCTCATGCTTCAGTGAGGCCATGCGGTTTCTTTATTTCGCATTGGATGAGGAAGTTCAGTAGCATCAGGTTTTGGGCTTTGATATAAGGACAGGTTCGAAAAAGGGATATCAAGGTGAGGGGCCATTTTGGCCTTGAAAATGCCCCTAGGGACATTAGAGAAGCATCTATGGCTCCTTCATGTAATTATATTTTTTAGAAGTATTGGATTAATAATGCAGGGAAATATAGGAAATATAGGAGTCAGTGGTAGCTATAGGGGAGGCAGAGGCTGCAATAGGGGGTTCAGTAACCCTTGTGGCTGGAGTATTGTCAATGGGACATGGTTTTTGGGATGAGGCTGAGATCTTGCACCTAGGACCATGAAGCTGTATATCACTAATGACAGGTCTACATCTAGTATACTGCCCCCACATCTCCTCCCGCACACTCCCCTCAGTGTGGGTGTCCTGTGTGGGTGTACAAATCAGATGTAAAAAGGTAAAAATATTCAAGTAATTCTTGGAGACCTGAATGGGAATGATGAAATCCAAGGAAAAGACAAGATAGGAGTATAACACGAGTGTGAGGAGAGTAGCCAAAACACCGGCACTGCACCTGCAGACACTAATCCTATCCTGTGTGATACTGACTGCTGAGCTGTGTATCTAATCCTATCATGTGTGATACTGACTGCTGAGCTGTGTATCTAATCCTATCATGTGTGATACTGACTGCTGAGCTGTGTATCTAATCCTATCATGTGTGATACTGACTGCTGAGCTGTGTATCTAATCCTATCATGTGTGATACTGACTGCTGAGCTGTGTATCTAATCCTATCATGTGTGATACTGACTGCTGAGCTGTGTATCTAATCCTATCATGTGTGATACTGACTGCTGAGCTGTGTACCTAATCCTATCCTGTGTGATACTGACTGCTGAGCTGTGTATCTAATCCTATCATGTGTGATACTGACTGCTGAGCTGTGTATCTAATCCTATCATGTGTGATACTGACTGCTGAGCTGTGTATCTAATCCTATCATGTGTGATACTGACTGCTGAGCTGTGTATCTAATCCTATCATGTGTGATACTGACTGCTGAGCTGTGTATCTAATCCTATCCTGTGTGATACTGACTGCTGAGCTGTGTATCTAATCCTATCCTGTGTGATACTGTCTGCTGAGTTGTGTATCTAATCCCATCATGTGTGATACTGTCTGCTGAGCTGTGTATCTAATCCTATCATGTGTGATACTGTCTGCTGAGCTGTGTATCTAATTATATCCTGTGTGATACTGTCTGCTGAGCTGTGTATCTAATCCTATCATGTGTGATACTGTCTGCTGAGCTGTGTATCTAATCCTACCCTGTGTGATACAGTCTGCTGAGCTGTGTATCTAATCCTCTCCTGTGTGATACTGACTGCTGAGCTGTGTATCTAATCCTCTCCTGTGTGATACTGCCTGCTAATCTGTGTATCTAATCCTATCCTGTGTGATACTGTCTGCTGAGCTGTGTATCTGATCCTATCCTGTGTGATGCAGTCTGCTGAGCTGTGTATCTAATCATCTCCTGTGTGATACTGCCTGCTGAGCTGTGTATCTAATCCGATCCTGTGTGATACTGCCTGCTAATCTGTGTATCTAATCCTATCATGTGTGATACTGACTGCTGAGCTGTGTATCTAATCCTATCATGTGTGATACTGACTGCTGAGCTGTGTATCTAATCCTATCATGTGTGATACTGACTGCTGAGCTGTGTACCTAATCCTATCCTGTGTGATACTGACTGCTGAGCTGTGTATCTAATCCTATCATGTGTGATACTGACTGCTGAGCTGTGTATCTAATCCTATCATGTGTGATACTGACTGCTGAGCTGTGTATCTAATCCTATCATGTGTGATACTGACTGCTGAGCTGTGTATCTAATCCTATCCTGTGTGATACTGACTGCTGAGCTGTGTATCTAATCCTATCCTGTGTGATACTGTCTGCTGAGTTGTGTATCTAATCCTACCCTGTGTGATACAGTCTGCTGAGCTGTGTATCTAATCCTCTCCTGTGTGATACTGACTGCTGAGCTGTGTATCTAATCCTCTCCTGTGTGATACTGCCTGCTAATCTGTGTATCTAATCCTATCCTGTGTGATACTGTCTGCTGAGCTGTGTATCTGATCCTATCCTGTGTGATGCAGTCTGCTGAGCTGTGTATCTAATCATCTCCTGTGTGATACTGCCTGCTGAGCTGTGTATCTAATCCGATCCTGTGTGATACTGCCTGCTAATCTGTGTATCTAATCCTATCATGTGTGATACTGACTGCTGAGCTGTGTATCTAATCCTATCATGTGTGATACTGACTGCTGAGCTGTGTATCTAATCCTATCATGTGTGATACTGACTGCTGAGCTGTGTATCTAATCCTCTCCTGTGTGATACTGCCTGCTGAGCTGTGTATCTAATCCTATCCTGTGTGATACTGACTGCTGAGCTGTGTACCTAATCCTATCCTGTGTGATACTGACTGCTGAGCTGTGTATCTAATCCTATCATGTGTGATACTGACTGCTGAGCTGTGTATCTAATCCTATCATGTGTGATACTGACTGCTGAGCTGTGTATCTAATCCTATCATGTGTGATACTGTCTGCTGAGCTGTGTATCTAATTATATCCTGTGTGATACTGTCTGCTGAGCTGTGTATCTAATCCTATCATGTGTGATACTGTCTGCTGAGCTGTGTATCTAATCCTACCCTGTGTGATACAGTCTGCTGAGCT
This sequence comes from Engystomops pustulosus, assembly GCF_040894005.1. Classification (NCBI taxonomy): domain Eukaryota; kingdom Metazoa; phylum Chordata; class Amphibia; order Anura; family Leptodactylidae; genus Engystomops; species Engystomops pustulosus. The sequence continues at coordinate 105,009,417 of NC_092419.1, forward strand.
GTGTATCTAATCCTCTCCTGTGTGATACTGACTGCTGAGCTGTGTATCTAATCCTCTCCTGTGTGATACTGCCTGCTGAGCTGTGTATCTAATCCTACCCTGTGTGATACAGTCTGCTGAGCTGTGTATCTAATCCTCTCCTGTGTGATACTGACTGCTGAGCTGTGTATCTAATCCTCTCCTGTGTGATACTGCCTGCTAATCTGTGTATCTAATCCTATCCTGTGTGATACTGTCTGCTGAGCTGTGTATCTGATCCTATCCTGTGTGATGCAGTCTGCTGAGCTGTGTATCTAATCATCTCCTGTGTGATACTGCCTGCTGAGCTGTGTATCTAATCCGATCCTGTGTGGTACTGTCTGCTGTGCTCTGTATCTAATCATCTCTTGTGTGATACTGACTGCTGTGCTGTGTATCTAATACTATCATGTGTGATACTGTCTGTTGAGCTGTGTATCTAATCCTATCCTGTGTGATACTGTCTTCTGAGCTATGTATCTAATCCTATCCTGTGGGATACTGTCTGCTGAACTGTGTATCTAATCATCTCTTGTGTGATACTGTCTGCTGTGCTGTGTATCTAATACTATCATGTGTGATACTCTCTGCTGAGCTGTGTATCTAATCCTATCATGTGTGGTACTGTCTGCTGAGCTGTGTATCTAATCCTATCCTGTGTGATACTGTCTGCTGAGCTGTGTATCTAATCCTATCCTGTGTGATACTGCCTGCTGAGCTGTGTATCTAATCCTATCCTGTGTGATACTGTCTGCTGAGCTGTGTATCTAATCCTATCATGTCCCCAGCATAATAAAACATCATTGTACATTGTATAGCCCGTGGTGTTATGTGTGCACTAGATGGCGGTGTTATTTGGCAATGCATGTCAGTATAGTATAGTAGTATTTTATACACAGGTAGAGCCCCTTTTATCCAGGATAATCTAATATGACATCAAGAGGATGTGAAATATAAAAAGTTTAGAGTCATATACTGTACATATCTTCAATCCGAACCCCCATCGCATAAAGGGCAAATATTCCAAATATTCGGATGTGATCCGTCAGAGTCTTCAGTGACTGATGGAATGTGAATGTGACTGACAGCTTCATGATCTCTGCAAGAAGGATAAGATCTGACCTGGTGTCTGCAAAACACCTAAAAATAACAAAAATAGGGGCATAAATATATTATTCTAAAAAATCTTCGATGAGGCTTTAACCCTAGCAGCACCTCTTACTCAGTAGAACTATAGACACTCCCTAAGGTACCGCAGCCCCTCAAGCGCCAACAATGTCTAGGCTCCCTCAACCCACTGATGATGGGGGTCCTAGGAGTCAGACCTACACTCATATATCGCTCTGTATTAAATAGTGACCCCTCCAGGAATAGAAAATATATAATGTTACAAAGGCAGAAGAGCGGCAGGTGACCCCTCCCTCCTGACTACCACCATCAGTGGTCAAGATTCCGCTAGCCAATCAGGAGACCAGGAAAGCTGGACCGACAATGCATCCACAAACCAATGTTTTGTATGTTGTCATGCTGACTTTGTCAGAAGTTTGTGCCCCCACCTACCATGAGGCCATGTCGTGACAATCCCTTAAATGTGCCCTGTATATAGGAAACACAAAGCTATAGGGACATGTTCAGACTTATCCCCTTCCGCCCACGCTGAGGCTGCTCCTGTGTGTCCTACCCTCGCTGTTATGTGCGACGCCTCAGCCTCAAGTCTGAAGATGCATTATTACCGTAGAAAGTTATCCCCTCATCAATATCACAATTGTACAAATGGTTACAATGTATCCGTCACCGCTAATACGGTATAATACACCACATGTTGTTTACACCCCTGGGACCCCCACAAAGTATAACGCCCCCACTTACTAAGTGCTAGGTGCGGGAAGGGATAGGAGAGTCCAGAATATCATTTATCCCGTGTCCTGGGGGGATACATTGTGTACAGACATTGAGGGGGTAATAAGTCTCCTGCCAGGAACATCGCTGATGGGGAACCAATGTTTTCACTGATCACAGCCCAGGATCAGAGGGCGCGACAATGGGCCCAGGCCGGGTGCCAGCTCTTTCCTGGCAGGAGGGGGGCGACTCCCCCATATCACAGATTTTACATGCCCTTTCCAGTGCCAGGAATCCCCCTGTGTAATCCTTTATCAGAAATTCGGATTTCTCTGGTAAAGTTATATCTGATTGTAGGAAAGCTGGGTGGCAACCATTGTAGGTGACATTACAGCTCACTGTGCTCTGCTGCTTAAATCCACATAGTTATGCAGTAAAACATGGTCTTTTCTATACTATTGCATAAGCAGCCTGCAGAATCCTGGGAAAGCTGGGTGACAGCCTTTATTTTCACTCTTACAACTCTTGATTAAAATGACACTTGCTAATTGTGTAATCCCTTCAGTCTGAGTTATACATAAAGGGAATACTGAGCGGATCACTGACTAATAACATTAGAGATGCCACTCAGGAGCCCGGGAAAGCTGTGTGACAACCACTATGCCCTTTATTATCCTGCTGAGTGATTTGCAGACTAACCAGCTCAGCTCAGATCCTCTTTCATTGCCCGGGGCTCCTATAAGAGCCCGCCAGGTGTCTGCTCTCTACCTTGGGATTGTGTCTCAGAAAAGTCTGGAAGAATTTTAAGTGGATCTTTATGAGGCTGATAGCGATGGCACATGGATAACAAGTCTGGAGCCTCGACATCTTCATTACTAGAAAGTAGTAACGTTCAGAGACTAAATATGCACACAGAGATAATACATTTTTACAGCAGAGGGTTTGTTACAGTTGTATCCTGTGTAGACAATGCTTAAAGGGATATTCCGGTAATAAAAAGCTTTATTAATATTGTAATGTATCAATCAATATTGCATTGTATTAATATTGGCTGCAAGATGAAACTACTTGCTATTTTACTAGTAACAATGTAACACTTCAGAATGGGTGTGGTTTAATTCAAGGGGCGTGGCCTACATGATACAAAATTACACCAAAGAATTTCATGTTCCACTTTCATAAATCTGCATCTTTGTACCTCCTTGTCTTTAGTTGACACAACTATCAAGGGGCATGCTGAGAAATTGGGGGTAAAGGATCCCTTTGTGAGCCAAAATTGCTACTGAAATGCATTGAATCTCAGTAAGGGTTGACTACAAGCTATCAGACTAGTTTTTGTGGAAAGCTTTCCCCCGGATTCCTCCGGTCTGATGACTACAGGAACTTTGGGTCATCTACAGTCATGAAGAGCTTGGTGCATACTGTGTTATTATAGGGGTTATTGTAAAATCTGTATGCAGGGAGCTCCCCCTAGAGGTGGCTGCGGGCAGTATAAAATTTAATATCTAGCTTTATGTCCGTGAAGGGGATTTAGAGCTTTGTCCTAGAAACTTTCTGCTCCGCCGTAAGGTTATATTAGCAATTATCATAAAATCCGGATTTTACAGTGACCGGCAGGGAATATTCACTGTAAATGTAGGAGTTCATGGAATTTACCAGAACGCTCCAGTCCCCATCAGTTTGCTACCACGGGAGGGGGGGGGGGGGGGGAGGGTTATACATGGTTTTTTTTCTCCTCTTTTTACGTCATGGCCTTTGTTAACATGAAACAGAGGAAGAAAGGGAACAACGTCTGGAGTATTGTTACCTGTTCTGCATGAGGGCTCCAGGACAAACCTAGTACGTACCCTGCGGCCACTGCGGACGCCGATCTGTACATCTGAATGAGCAGGAACATCGAGAAACACAACGTCTGTATGACTATTCACTGGACCCGCACAACTCAGCGACCCCAGGCGGGAGGTCACCCACTCCGCTGGATTCTTAAAGGGCCAGTCCACTATAAAATTTATATAGCATAGATTCCCAAATATTATTGGGGTCCTGTACCTACACTAATTACTATGTACGAGTGCTGCGAGCTCTTTAGTGCTCACCAGGGACAGCGCCACATTTTGCATTGTGGTTGCACTTGGTATTGCAGCTCAGCTCCATTCACGTGAGTGAAAGTGAACCAGGTCATGTGAGAGATGGTTCCGACATCACTGGACGATTCTGCATCATCCAAGCCGGACTATTAAATGATGTCTGATCATATGAACGATGAACCAACCCTTTAATGGCGGTCATTGCTTCTGTTATGTAAAGCAGGTAGTGAAATCCTCTCTGCCTTCCTTGATAATTGATCCTTACATTCCTGGAAGGGAATATCAATTTATGTAAATGAGGTGTAATTATCTTATTACAAAATTCTGACACTTTCTAATAGGCTTGGCATCACACTTCCTCATCCTGTCTGCTTGCTGTCAGTGAATGAGAACATTGTTAGGCTGCAAAAAATCATACAAACCTAAATCTTCTCATCACTGAGGTTTTCCTACAGTTGCATCCGGTCTAGAGAATAAACATGCTGTGGGAAAGCTGAGTGCGGAACATATGATTGCGGTTATATGGGTAACCACCCAGCTTTCTGAAGAGACGGAGCGCCAGACTCTACTCCTATAGGTTAAAGCAATGTATGGCATCTCCTGCTTGTCGGGGGCAGCGCTGTCTGCCTTCTATTAAAGGTAGAGCGTTATTTCTCTGATGTCATGTGACCCAGCCGAATAATTGTCCTGACGTCATCCCATTAGTGTCTGTCAGTGACTAGAACAGGATCCAAAGCTTCGAGGACATTGTTAACCCATTTACTGCTGCAGGAAATATACTCACCCACTAGAGTATAATAAATCAACTTGGGTGACAATCTATAAAACCCAGCTTTCCTGGGCTCCTGATAATCAAATTCCTAGCAGCGACTAGAAATGTATGCAAATCAAGTGCAACTTTTTAATAGATGTTAACATTTCTGAAGGGAATTTAAGTAGTTGTGGTTGAGCTGCAATACCAAGCATGGCCACCGTACAATGTATGGCGCTGTGGTTGGTAAGTAGTGAAATTGACACAGTAGTCATCAGTAGTAGTAGTCTCATACTGATCTATGGGGGCTGCAGTTATTGGATTTTGAGCACCTATACTAAGGAAAAGGAAAAAAAACTAAATAATCGTTGATACCCCTTTATGTAGTAGCTTGGAAAAGCTGGGTGATTCTGGATGTAGGGTCGTGGTGGCTGACTACTTTTTTTTTGTCTGTATATTATTCTCTATTTTTAGGTTTTGTGCAAGACCCATAAATCTGTATTTTGGATCCATATGCCGCCATATGGTGCTTCAGTACTTTACTGATTATTACAATCTTCTAGCTGTACAGACTTTTTTTTAAATTAATTTTTCCAATATTTTTTTTTTTTTAAATATTAATTTAATTGATTTTTCTAATGCTGACACATGACTTTAGGGAATACTATCTGCCAATGTGTCTCACGTGTTCTATGTCTTGGATAGAAAAAAAAAACTTTACACATAAAAATGTACAAAAAATGTAAATGAAAAAGTAAAAAAAATCATATAATTCCATGAAAAATGAAGCGGATCTAATTTTCTCACCTCTCTGTTGATTCAGCCTTCTTTAGGATGGTGACACCCCACACACGCCCGCTGATGATGTCATCCATGAACCATGAATGGAAGGTAATATGTTTTTTTTCGGGACGTAAAACAAACTTAAATCTCAAAGTAAAGATGTCGGCCAAACCTACAGCAAATAAAAAGCCGAGGCTAAATATAGCAAAACTCACATATTCGTGAGTCACAATGGGATTTGGTAATAGACACGTCTGTGTTATACAATAGGCACTAAAGAAATCTGTAAAAAATTCTATATGGTAAGTACAGGCCTAGTCACTATGCACACAGATTTCACACTCCATTAACAGGTGACAAAGCCGATCCTTGATGTCCAAGCCAATCATATAACAGCATGATTACAGGGGAAGAAAAAAAAATTTCTTCTGTTATTTAAAAAAATTATGATGTCACAACCACGCCCCTTTTACCATTACTCCACCTCTAATCTACCAAGTACTGTACGTCCGCCCTGATACAGTAGCTGCCCTCTCAGGATACCCCTATTATGTCATGCCTGATGCAGGGTGACAAAAGAGACGGACCTTTATACAAGGATTTATATTATATTTGTGCTTACTGGCACAGTGCTGTGGGGTGGGGGTCCCAGGCTTATTTAATAATGTGAATGCAGTGCTCAATTATTAATGGGGGATGTAGTGTTAACTAAATTAATGGAGTGGGGGCGCTGGACTAACTATAAATTAATGAGGGGGTCCTACATATTCATGGGGGTGGCGCTGCATATGAATTTATTAGGGGTTTACAGATGCTGTATAAAACCTAATTAGTAATAGTTATTAGGTGGGTGTTGTATATAAATCCATGCAGTAATGGGCTTGTATTAGGGGTCTCCTGTATATAATTCAGGGGACCTTATACATATATAGTGCACCTTATAAAACATAATTAATTGGTGACTGGCTGTATAGCAATTAGTTGGGCGGTGTATATAAAATCATTATTTATGCACTGGGTGGTATATAATCATTTGAGGGATATACTGTAGTATATACTATAATATATTAAGGGGTCACAGTGTATAACTTGTACATGCAGAGGCACATTGTAGTCAGTTTTGAGAGTATATATTACTAAGGAGCGCAGTGTGGGACATAATTTTTACCCGGTGGGACACTGGATGCTAAAGAGTTTCAGCTTTTGAAAACTTTTTGTATCTCATATGGCTGAAGTAACATAAAATAAAACCTTTGCCATGATTGGAAGGTATGGTAGGTATTAATTTTGCTAATTTATCATGAGAACCAATCAGATAGTATTTTATATATGTGTTATATACGGATGTGGTAAAATGGAATCTGCGTTGTAATTGGTTGCTATGGCCTTGTTCATCAAAGCTCATAGCAACCATTCAGAGTTCAGCTTTAATATCTTATAGTGTTGTTGTAAAACGAAAGCTGCGCTTTGATTGGTTGTTATAAGCATTTATCAAATCTCAGTAGCCAGTCAGATTGCATCTTTGAAATTTTATACTGTTATGGTAAAATTAAAGCTGCTCTGTGATTGGTTGTTTTGGGCTGTTTTTTAGTTTGACTAAACCCTTTATCAGTTTTGTGTGGAGCGTTCTTTTAAATGCAGTCAAGGAAGGAGATTGATTAGCAGTGTCTGAGAGCAAAATTGTTCTAGTTGCTCGTGGCAGCCGATCAGAGCTCGGCTTTCATTTTCCAACAGCATTTTATAAAATGAAAGTTGAGCTCTGATTGGTTTATTTGGGCAACTAGAACAGTTTTGCTCACAGACACTGCTAATCAATCTCCCCCCATGAATTCTATAGAAGGCGATCACATAGTTACGGTTACGGATTGGTGGGACTTCCCTTTTAAAGGAAGTGTCTCTTCTTCCATTCTTGAAATGCTTGCGCCTCGTACTCACCTGGCTGTAACCTACTGACAGCACATTCCGATGTATGCGGCTAATGTCATAGTCAGCCGCCGAGGTGAGGATTGCAGCAGGTGGAGGCATCTTTCGGCTGACACATTCTTACTTTGCCGCATGACTTTATCTTCAGGTAGTCTCCCTGGCAGACGCGGGGTCAACGTCACCTGAGGAATTCTACCGTTTTTGGTTCAGGATTTTGTAATTTCGAGTTGCAGAGATGAAATAAAATTGTGTAATCTTGTAGCATCTCATGAGTCATCTGTTAATTGGGCATATTACCGAACTGCGTAATCGTAAAATGTAAGAACTGAGAGCAAAGGTAACAAAGATAACCGGCGGAGATATCAGAGGTATCCTACAGGGGCCTGGTGGGCTGTATCCTCCATCCCCTGCATCTATTGGGGCTACTGCCCGGGCCCGGCATGTGGTGCCTAATACTAGGATCTGGCCCTGGGGTCAGGACCTTCTGCATGGTGATGTCTGGGAGGACCCTTGAGTCATTAATACAAATTTGTATACTCTAATTATTAAATTACTATACTATCATTCTTTGTCTGTGGTCTGAAATGGTTAACAAGTCTGATCAGCTGTCTAAATGGGTTGTGGGTTCTGGTCTGGGGTGAATTCATTTTAGGATCTGGTCTGACGTCTACATTAAAGGGGCTTCATCATTACCTAGATATACATAGCTCCCAACCGTCGCGATTTTGACGGGACTTTCCCGTTTTTCTTACCTCTGCCTCGCGTCACGGGCAGCTGTCAGATTGTCACGGATTTTCCTCCCAGGTCCCGCTGTGTCCGCATAGTAAATACTTTGAAAGCCAGAACTCACAGTACAGAATGGCTTCTACAGACATCGGGAGGGAATCCTTTTCAGAGAAGTGTCGGGCTTAGCGGAGAGAGCAGGGACCACGTCATCAGCTTCAGATCAACATCTGTCCATATATGGTCACTGCATCTCCTAGGGTTCCCCAGAGCAGACATCGGGCAGGGAATCGTTTTCAGAGAGCAGGGACCACGTCATCAGGTCAGATCAGTATCTGTCCATATATGGTCTCCAGGGCTTCCCCAGACACAAGCTCTTTATATAATTAAATTAAATACATTTTTGACCAGGCTGAGATTTGAACCTGGGACCCTCTGCACTGTAGACAGGAGCCTTAACTAACTGAGCTATAAGCCCAGCGGTACAGAGTTGAGGATTTCTGGTAACTAAGAAGTGTTATCTGCCATGCACACTGTGACACAGACTAATGCATAGATATATAGAGAGGGATCTTCTCAGAGATTATTATTGTAATTATTGAGACTATTATTATTATTATTATTATTATAAATTTTATTATTTTTATTATTATGGAGATGATTATTAATAATAGTAAAAATAATAATAATCATCTCAATAATAATAATATCCATAATAATAATAATAGTCTCAATAATTACAATAATCTCTGAGAAGATCCCTCCCTATATACCAAGGCATTAAATCTGTGTCACAGTGTAACAGTAGTCATAGTTCTTAGTTACCAAAATTCAACCCCTAGATAATCACTGAGGTTATAGCTCAGTTGGTTGAGGCGCTGTGACATTATTATACATGGACACTGCAGGTTCTGGGTTCTAATCCCAATGAGGATGATATAAATTTTTTTTTTTTATTGAGATCATTTTTATTATTATAATATGGCTAAAATTTGGGGCGTGGCCAGGGAGTGATTGGGGGTGTGGCTTAGGGGGATCGCCGCGGCACCCTACGCGTGCCGCCATTTTGTCCCTCTTTCCCTTTCACAAATGTTGGGAGGTATGGATATATGTTAGTTTTATGGTTTATGGTCTTGGTTCTGAGTTAGTTTAGGGGCCTATTTTGGGGTCAGAATTAATGTAGGGGTCTATTCTGAGGTCTGAATACATTTTAGGGGTCTGGTCTAGGGTCTGAATCAGTTTAGAGGTCTAGGGTTGAGTGTTTACAGATCTGCTGTGGAGTCAGAATGTTTTTTGGGGTCTTAATTCATTTTGAAGTTTTGTTTAACCTAACAATTCAAAAAAGTTCACCATTGACAAGACAGGTCAACTTTTAATATTTCCTGTAGAGTTTTATCTAAAAGGCTCTGCTTATCCTGAGCTGCATGGTTCATGGTAGAGCTTTATAGCAAATTTTTGCAGGACAGTTTTTTCCTCCAGGTATTTTCCTCTCAATGTAGAGATTTTATTCCTGGACCAAGGGCTGACTCGATTGCTGGCCTCCTGCCTCCCACTTTTTTGCTCCCCTGGCAACAATGTATATAATTCTAGAACTGCAGTGAAGACCGACACACAAAAAGTGTTACATATGATCGTTCATACAGTTCCTGCAAAACCTTATGTAGTCTAGTCAAAGAAACCAAACTTTTTCCATAGAAATTAAACAATGGAATTTGAATAATTCAGAGAATTTTAACAATTTTGCTCTTCTCTGTCTTATTAGTGATGATAATAAGATTAGGCCGGTAGAGATGCTGAGACTTCACCTCCAGGGTTTTAATACATGGAAAGGGGGACATTGACAGGAAGCCGGACAACTTGCTGCGGTCTGGAAGGAATTTTTCCATGTTTTTGTTGCAAGCGCTTGTATCCTGTCAGAGTATAAATAACAGGTTTTCGGCCCGGGGATATATGGCAGTTTGTGGGACAGGATATTTATTTATATGGAATATATTATATTTATGAGACAACCTCACAATGACTCTGCAGAACCCACTGTAACTGCCTTATATGAGAAGATCTGAGCCGTACAGTCAGGGCAACAAACAAGTCAGAAATTCTGTGTGGACCTCATTTCACCTTTAGGATCCAAACTCCACCTTCCCTTCTCTTGCAGCCAGGTGCAAATGGTCCTTTTAGTTGACGATCCAGTGACTTGATTGAATAGGTTTACTGAAGGCCATCAGGGGACACATCTTTTGTAATAGATAGGGGTCCCCGTAGGTGCACCGTAGTAGACGGTAAAATATGTGGGTGTTGCTGGATCTAGGTGCACTATAGTTGTGATTTTTACCAAGGCACAGTGACTTTTTGGAGGGCACTTTGACTATGTATGTGGTTGTGACTCTTCTGGGAGCAATGTGACTATAATTTTCTGGGGAACACCACTTTTGGGGAACCTGTGGCTGTAACTACTGCTCTTCAGCTGGGACTGTGGTCATGAATATTCTGGGTACACTCAGACGATGATTATTTTTCTGGGGGCACAGTGGCTATGACTGATTTGGATTTACCGTTTCTATGATTAATCTGGGGCCACTGCTGCTGTGATTTTTTTCTGGGAGTGTCTATCTCTGTGATTATTCTGCAGCATTGTTGCTGTGATTGATCCAGGGGCACTGTAGCAGAGATCTCTGCAGTGCTGTGCTCATAACTCTTCTGGGGGAACTATTGCTGTGATTCCTCTGGGGGCACTATTGCTGTGATTTTTTTCTGGGGGGGTCTATCTCTGTGATTATTCTGCGGCATTGTTGCTGTGATTGATCTAGGGGCGCTGTAGCAGAGATCTCTGCGGTGCTGTGCTCATAACTCTTCTGGGGGCACTATTGCTGTGATTCCTCTTGGGGCACTGCAGCTCTGATTCTTCTGAGGGGTCTGTTGCTGTGATTGTTCTGGTGGCTATATTGCTGAAATTCTTCTGGGCGTACTGTGGCTCGGATCTTTGCAGTGCCTAGATCATAAGACTTTAGAGGGCACTTTTGCTGTGATTCTTCTGGGGACACTGTGGCTGTGATTCTTCTGGGGGCACTGTGATCATAACTCTTCTGGGGGCACTGTGGGTCTGATTTTTCTGGGGCTCCGAGAACATAACTCTTCAGGGGGCACTGCTTCTGAGATCCCTGCAGTGCTGTGACCATAACTTTTCTAGGTGCACTGTGGCTGTGATACTTCTGGGGGCCACTGTGGCTGTGATACTTCTGGGGACTCTGGGGCTCTGAGAACATAACCCTTCTGGGGGCACCGCTTCTGAGATCTCTGCAGTGCTGTGACCATAACTCTTCTAGGTGCACTGTGGCTGAGATCTCTGGGGGCACTGTGACATGTATTTTTGAGGGGCACATGTAACTTACTACTAGAAAATATTGGGGTACACGTGTACATATTTTTGATGCTGGTTGCTAGGTAAGAACTTGCTGCATAATGCTGTGATGAGCGGCTGGGTGCCTGCCCTAGCCCCGGGCCTTGGCTGTGCGCCGTGCCTGTATCGCTTTACATTCCTTTACAAGAAGACGGTAATATAGAAGGAATTACCTGTCTGCTCCACCCTGTGTGTTATACAGAACAAGAATGTATATGTCGTGGTGAACACGTCTTCACTCCACACATAGACATAGCCTAAGTGCATCCTGAGCCGTGCAGAAATACATAAGATAATATATGGAGAACTGTGACATCACAACGTGATTTATCCGGGTCAGCTCATAGGTGGTCATCCCAAATCTACCCCCGAATACGGTGACAATATTCAAGTGCAGGATCTATGTATTACACAGCTCTCCATACAGTGGTATCTGGTGCCCTCAGGGACCTTGGTGTAGGGGAGGTCCAAATCTAAAATAAGAACAGTTATCGGGATACAATGACACATATCGGGATGTGGACAGGGATTATTTACTACTTTATATCCGATTCCGGGGTCGGGGCTTCCTATCTGGGACACTGTGTCCTCTCTTATCTGTGAGCAACATAAAGCAAAGATTAGTAAATCCCAGGAATTATTATATGTCAGAGGATAAACCCTGTGCAAATCGAGAGGGTGGGGGGGATTTATAGGGGCTTATGTGCCAGTTTTTTGGTGTACAAGCCCTGAAATAGACACAATTCTTGGCACACGGACAGGAATTTCCCCTTTGCCAAGTGGCTGTGGCGGGTCATGAAGGGGGGCATACCACAATCCTGCACACTGCCTACACCACCCCCATAATGTAATAATCTATAGGTCAAGAATTATGGTAACTTAAAGGGCATCTAGCACCAGGATGAATGACTGTATGCAAATGAGCTTGAGGGGCTCCAGGGTGCATAGATGCTAATGAAGCCTGGAGTCCCTCACACTCATTTGCATACAGTCTTTCATTCTGGTGGTAAATGTCCTTTAAATCCCTCCTGCCATGTATAGAAAAGGTGGTCACATATATGTGGCATGTGCTAGTTATCAGGATGAACACTAGAAGAAGAGGGATGTGAGGCTGGGGGTCGCATCTATTATCCGTGTGCCATGGTTCTGCTCCGTTATAGGAAAATTTATAGAAGTAAAATACGTAATATCATCTTATATGATCTGTAATGGAGGTAAAAGAAATTCTAATAAATCTTCTCATGCTGAGACACAATAAATGTCTACAGCTGGAAAGTAGAGATGGATTTACTATATACTGTATATGAGTAATATGAGATATATGTAGAAGATGATAAATAGGAGATACATACCGGTACATACATACATAGATGGACAGAGGTGAGCTGGATACATAAATATGAGAGAGGTAATTGGATAAATATATGAATAATATGTAGATAAGAAATAGATATTTTACTAATGGACCCCATATAGAAAGTGTACGGGTGCATGAAAATAGACATTAATATTGAATCTTTTCTATGAAAAATGTGGAGGGGGATGAGTTTGTGTTTATAGAGAGATAAGAATTGAATAAATACCATATATATATATATATATTAGGACACAAGTGATGGATAAATATGTGAAGTAGATTTTTTAAAAAGTGCTGAATTTTTAGTTCTTGCTTTTGTAAAGCAGTTGCAGCACTGCCCAATTACCCCAACATAGGTGGAGGGTCTGGTTGGCCCCGGGGTGGGCACATACTGTGCCATTGGATTTTCTTTACTTCATAGATAAGACTCCTCACCATTCTGGGGTCCGGGGAACAATTTTTTGCTGCCCCTTATGTTTTTTCCTAATTATTGAAATTGATATTTCATCACTTCATTTGGTTATTATTTTTATAGCGTAAAAATTTCCCAATCTCCACACGTCAGATCCTTTCACCTTCCTCTTTTACAGTGTTGGCGCTTCCTGACCACATTGTGTAAGTATTTGCCCATCTTCTGTTACTAACCACTACTACCACTCCCAACATCCACAACAGATGCCATGCAATAGGCAGGGATACTACTGGTGCCCCACATTGTGCAGTATGGGGGTTGTGGAGTTAGAGTCCCTCTTTATCTTCGCTTCTTAAAGAGACACACACCCCCATTTTTGAGATACTGTAGCTACCTCTAGATCTATGCTTCTTAGGTGATACACACCCCATTTTGACCTTAATAGAAAATTCCAGAGACAAGAAATATATTCAATATTAAATTTATTGGCACAAGTCATCAGACATATTAAATATCATAAATAATAATATTATTATAAATAGTAAATAACATAAATAGTTGATAGATCCTTAGTGCAATTAATTCCAGTGTCAGTTCATGATCAGTCCCTGCAGGTCCTTTAGTGCATAGTCCTTATTCTAGTCTCCTCTGCAGTGTGGCCCCGGGGGGCTCCTTCATGCATTCAGTCCCCTTGTATCTTGGGGTCCCCAGTCTTCTCCTGGGGGTCACAGATCTAGCAGCAGCAGCGCCTGGCTGTAGTGTATAGTCTGGGGTGACACCCATGGGTGTCAGCGCTGGTGGTACACCCAGGTCAGGGTGATGTCCTGGATGGGGGGCTGCAGGCTGTGATTGGAGAAGGCCAGGGCAGGTTGCGAGGTCAGCAGGGTCAGCGGTTGCAGTCCATGCAGAGGCTTGGTAACCTGCAGTGGCATCTCCTCCGGTACCGCATCTTCATAGCAAATCTGCACGAACACCAAGAGGCAGAGCAGGTAGAACCAGCGCAGGGGCCGGTCAGTCTCTGGGGGAGGTAGGTACCTCCGCACCTTAGCAGGATACAGGACCCTGCGGGGTCGCTTGCCCTTGGCCCCTGAGGGCCCCCTCCTGAGCGGAGGCTTGGCTGGAGCTGCAGTCACAGACTCCACATCGAAGGTGAAGATCTCCGGGTGGCTGTTGCGGGCTGGCAGGCGGCTGGGCAGCCGGGGTGGCTCACTGTCAGTGTCTGAGCCGCTGTCCTGGAGGCACAGCACGGGCAGAGGGTTCGGTCTGCGGCGGTGCATTCTGTCTCCGGACTCCAGGCACATGATGACGTCACTGGCAGTAGTGTGCGAGCTCAGTGTGATGACGTCACTTGTAGTGTAAAGCCCAGTGTGAGCTGAGAATGAAGAGACGGCGCAGCGCCGCGTCTTATATACAAGCCCTGACCACGCCCCTGCTACTCCGCCACCAATCAGAGGCGTCCCAGGGAGAGGGGCGCGCAGAACTGAACTGGAGCGGAGAAGGAGGTCAGAGGCGGGAAACTACAGCGCAGACACATACAGGATGGTATATAGTGTCTACTGTGGAGAACTACACGTATACAGGGTATATATAGTGTATACTGAGGAGAAGGACACGTATACAGGGTATACACAGCATATACTGAGGGGAGAGACACGTATACAGGGTATATACAGCATATACTCAGGGGAGAGACACGTATACTGAGGAGAAGGACACGTATACAGGGTATATATAGTGTATACTGAGGAGAAGGACACGTATACAGGGTATATATAGTGTATACTGAGGAGAAGGACACGTATACAGGGTATATATAGTGTATACTGAGGAGAAGGACACGTATACAGGGTATATATAGTGTATACTGAGGAGAAGCACACGTATATAGGGTATATATAGTGTATACTGAGGAGAAGGACACGTATACAGGGTATATATAGTGTATACTGAGGAGAAGGACACGTATACAGGGTATATATAGTGTATACTGAGGAGAAGGACACGTATACAGGGTATATATAGTGTATACTGAGGAGAAGGACACGTATATAGGGTATATATAGTGTATACTGAGGAGAAGGACACGTATATAGGGTATATATAGTGTATACTGAGGAGAAGGACACGTATACAGGGTATATATAGTGTATACTGAGGAGAAGGACACGTATACAGGGTATATATAGTGTATACTGAGGAGAAGGACACGTATACAGGGTATATATAGTGTATACTGAGGAGAGACATGTATGCAGGATGGTATATATTGTATACTGAGGAGAGGGACACGTATACAGGGTATATATAGTGTACAGAGGAGAGCGGCACGTATACAGAGTACATATAGCATACACTGAGGAGAGGGACACGTATACATGGTATATATAGTGTATACTGGTGCTACATACAGAAGGTGATATATATGCTATATGCGGAGTTGGATAGTTACAGGATACAGAACAGTCCAGTATATATGGGTACTGTGTGAAGGGTGTAGTATACAAAGCTTCAGTATACAGAGGGTGCGGCATTGGCAGGGTATAGATGCTGGAATGTGCTGCAGATAATGTTTTCTCTATACAGGTGCCAGGTCCTGCCCATACAATGGTGGCTGCTTCTATGTGTATGTAGGGCACTGGGTGCGGTCTGTGCCACATGATAATATCACAAAGTGCAGAATAAACATTTTATAGACCAGATCATGAACCTGCCAATAATACCGTATATAATCATACCATTGAGATCTATAGATATCTATATGTAGCTCCCTGCATCATAGCGTCCGCCATAAAGCTGCCTGCACAACTACAAGTCTCAGCCTGCTCCCCGTTGTGGCTATAATCGCAGTTGAAGTATGAGGTCGTCACCCAGCTTTCCCACGCTTCTGAATCTCCAGTCATAAATACTTTGAATTTAATCGACCATTGGGTTAGTATTATTGAACATCATACAGCCCCTTGAATGGCTAATGCATCTATTAAGTTGCGCATGAGCTAGTGTCATGTTATGCAGAATCTTGGAAAGCTGGGTGACATCGTTAAAGGAGCAGTAAAAGCTTCCTCTCTGGATCTCACCCAGCTTTCCCAGCGTTTGGTATTACTCACATTGCTATTTATAGGGAGAGGGGGATTGTTTATTTACATGAGGGGGAGAATCCATTAGTATTTGCACGCCAGCAGCTTGTTCTGCCTCGCTCTGGATCTGCAGTGCTGTGTTGTGTAACATTAAGTGGAATTATTTGGGGTTAAATATTTAACCAGTGCAGTGTGAAAATTATACCCGGAGGTTATGGCACATAGGGATTGGGAGGAAGGGGGTATGTGGTAATGAGGGTGGCATGATAATTAGCTTGCTTAGGGCAGTGGTGTTTTGACTCAGCATTTTCTTTATTATGTCCTGTTTCCTTTATTATAAAGGTTAATTCCAATTATCCTCAAGAATACAGCGGTGTCGGCCAGGTCCATTGTGTCCCTGCTTTTACAAGAAAGAATCCATGTGATACATCTTCCTCTAGGTGCAGAGGATGCCCTTCGTCATGGCCAGGTATAAAAAGATCATTACAAAAATCTATACTTCCCATTTAAGTAGTTGGATATCGTAATAAGATATAAATTTTCCTCCAAATTGAACATCACATCAGGTTTTGCATGAAATATTCCCTAATATGGTCTCCTTCACACCTTACGTGGATGATCATATAAAAATACTGTAACATAGGTCACATCGGTTAAATATAGTAACGTCATACTCTGAGAATTTACAAGACTCGTTTACTATCAAATTCTCTTATAAAAGACCATATTACGTCTTACCACACCATAAATGTCACTTTCCTATCTGAGCGTGTCTGACGTGCAGCTCCATGGCGGACTCTTATGTGGTGGAGGTGACTTACACCCTGTGACGCCATCTCTGTGGATGTGATTGCGGTAACCTTTGTGCAGTGAGGTCAGCACCTGCATGCTTTGCCGTGTAGACAGGGCGCAGACGGGTGTTATAGCGAGCGCACTTGTCGCTGTCAGTAATACACGGAGAGAACAATGTGATGTGATAATCCGTCTTGTCTAAACTTATTACATAGACTAAGCAATCGAGCGTGGAGGTGACGACCACATCAAATGCTCTGTATGCACTACTGCCATCAAGTTATTTAAAAGTCTGTTCCTGATTAAAGCTGGTTGACAACCTGGCAAAATAATTACTGGATGCTTAATTGATTGCGGGTTTTATAGCTGAATAACAAAACTTAACTAGATTTTCTCTTAGGGGGTCTGGGACAACTAGCCTGTGCATTTCTCATAAATGGTGCCAGTCCAAAATGTTCAAAACCAGAGTAAACTTTACATACAGTATTTTCCGGACTATAAGGCGCACCGGAGTATAAGGCCTACCATCAATAAATGCCTGCTAAAACATCTAGGTTCATATATAAGGCGCACCGGAGTATAAGGCGCACCTGATTATAAGGATGAATGACCAGCAGGTGGAAGACTTGTGCACAGTTCAAGGCAGCTGTTGTCTGTAAGTACGGTTTATATATAAGGCACACTGGACTATAAGGCGCACCTTTGTTTTCTGAGAAAATCTAAGGATTTTTAGTGCGCCTTATAGTCCGAAAAATACGGTACTTAAAGTTCCTTTGTCTGAGAAACTGATTGGCAACTTCCACATGTGACAGGCCATATCAGAGTCAGCCACCTTTCCTGCGTGGGTGCCTATGGTAGTCAGATGGCAATAGAAGGAAGGATTTGCCTCCTTTTTCCGGCCATGATTAACAGTATTTTAGAGAAATGCACTTCCTGAAATCACAGTTTCTTTATCTTCTTTGATCACAGCCTCCGGATCGTACAGCTGATCTGCCACATCCGAGGAACCTTTGCTACCAGAAACACGGCTTCAGTCTACGTTTTTCTGAAGAAAAATTCTTGAAAATTTTTTTAAATGCGGAGCAAACGGGCTACATCATCTGCCACCAGCCATGAGAGCAAAAGGGTGTGTAGGTATGAATTGTGGCAAGACCTGTATTTTGCTTTAACCTCTTGGTGACCAGGGAACAGGACAAGGGTTCTGCACTGCTGCTCCATTCCAGATACAGCCATGTACGGTATTCATCTGTCTTTGGCAGTGCTGTGAATGAAGCAGCAGGACTCTTCAGCCTATCACCAGCACATTCATAAAGGAGAATAGGAACATCCCCATAATTACTGTGTTCGATTCACTTCTGTGGGACAGCCACACTAGATGCTTCAGTAGCCCCATAGAAGGGAATAAAGAAGTTATCACTCGTGCAGTCCATCACTTCATTTACATGGGTCATTTGTGGTTGTTGGGGGTGATAATGTTCAGATCCCGCTGTTATTTTTTGTATAAATGTCTTCACTTCCACAAACAAAAATGGCAAATATAAACTACAGAACATTGTAGAGTGTACAGAGCATTTTAGAAAGATTGGATTATGCAATTTGTTTACCATTGGCTTCCATCAGGGGGCAGCATTGTGCTTCATGTTGAACCTGTTGGAGAGAAGTTTTTTTCTTCCTTACGTAAATAAGTTGTGCAAGAAGTGATTTTTACAGTTATTAAATGCGGTCCAGCTGCTGTGATACGCGCTACAGACTGGCGGTCACAGACCAGTGAGGTGCATCCATGTGGTGCTGTTACAAACTCTATAAAAATAAACAAGCTGCTATTAAATGACAAACCGCAGGGCTGAATAACATAAAGGGAGCACAATAAAAAGTGACGATGCCCTCGGTGTTTCCACTGCTTCCGTTTTAAGACTGACAGGGATACAGGGATTCAGGGACTTCACTAAGAGAGGCTGGTTCCCATAGCAGATTTTTATGTAGGGCCCCCCTTTGTAAGAAAAAAAAAAAGTACAGTATACAATCGAGTATAAGCCGACCTGAGTATAAGCCAAGGTACGTAATTTTACCACCAAAAACTGGTAAAGCATATTGACTTGAATGTAAGCCTAGGGAAATGCATTGGTCACGGCCTCGCCTGTATGTAGCCAGTCCAGCCCCCAGTGGTATATAGCCAGCCCCCTGTAGTATATAGCCAGCCTGCCTCCCCTGTAGTATATAACCATCCTCCAGTATGGCCAGCACATAAAAAATAAACAGAGTACTCACCATTCCGACACCCCGGGCAGCTCCTTTACTATCTTCATACTATCCACGCAAATGAAGATAGAAGAGGAGCTGCCCGGGGTGTCGGAATGGTGAATACTAAGTAATTTTTTTTTTTTTAAATATACCCGAGTATAAGTCGATTGGGGAGCTTTCAGCACAAAAATTGGCTTATACTCAGATATATATGGTATACACACTTATACACACAAGCTGTATAGTACATACACATTATATACACATAGTGTGTATGTGTATATATATATATATATATATATATATATATATATATATATATATATATATCATATACTAAGATATACAGTATATAAACCCCCAAATATACTCATACATACAGTATAAACACAGCATATACACACTTTCTGCATATATATATATATATACATATAGAATATATACACACCATACATCACACACACACTCATATGCATACAGTATATACACACATACAGCATGTAGACATCATACACATATAAAGCATATACAGCGTATACACATCCATACATTTATACACTCATACACACATATGTATATATGCACTGTCAGACAGTCTTCTTATCCTGGGGGCCTAGTAGCTGCTGACCACATTAGGTAATGTAGAATGTATACTGGTGTAATGTATAAACAGTGCGACTGCAGGGATGCAGCAAAGAAAGGTTGGAGGTGTCACACACCTGACATTGGGCTGGATCCAACCCAGGGAACATACAAGTGACTCTTCACTGCTTCCCTGTGAATTCTCCGAAACCCTGACCCAGCCCTGCGACACTCTTAATTATAACCCTCCATGTTATTGTGTACATGACACACACACATGTATATGCACTTATATCTTATTTATAGCTGCTTCTAACAATATTCACTATGGAAAATATAAAAGTGGGTTGACAACAGAACTGCTTTAACCCGTAACCTACTATGATGTCACACGTTGTTTCCTGCTATATGGAGAGGGCTCACCAACTGAGCCCTCTCTATACAAGGTGGGCGTTTGCTACATATTGCTGCAAACACCCACTGGTAACCCACGCGGTCCTGCAGCAAAGCTTCCGGAGGCTTTTAAATCCTGGTGGCGGCGCCATGTTGGTTTCGCTTGGTCACTATGGCCGCCTCGAGTCATGTGTTGTTATAGGCGATTTGCCCATTGTAATAGATGTTTAAAGTCCCCATATACTGCCATAAGGTATCATGTCAGTATATGGTAAGATCAATCAGACATTTTAGGGTTAAAGTACCCTCGAGGGTAATATAGTAAAAAAAAAAAATTCAAATCACCCTAAAACTGATATAAACATAAACAAACATTAAAAATCATAAACATGTTAGGTATCATCGCGGCCAAAATGTCAAAATATAATAACATTTTTTCCTCTGCTTTTAGCCCTGTAACGGAAAATAGCGCCCAAAGGCAAATGGCACCTTTTTGCCATTTTGAAAAATCTAAAAAGAATTCAGTACAAAGTGATCAAAAGACCATACAGTCCTTAAAATTGTTGCATTGAAAATGTCATCAAAAGTTAAAAATAATGACCCTGACCACAACTCCGTACACTGAAGCATGACAAAGTTATTTGTGCCAGAAGAGGGCAAGATGAAGCTTTTTCTTTTTGTACAGGAGGTTTTAATATTTGTAAGTGTATGAAAACATTATAAAACCTGTATAAATTTGGTAATTTAAAGGGAACCTGTCACCTCCGATCAGCTACATAAACCCTGGACAGTACCTTAGAGAACACTGTAGAGTCATCTCAATGCTTCTAATCCTGATTCTCTGCGTTGCTGTCACACGCCCTTTAACCCCTAGGCGCACCACGACATTATACTACGTCCCCGGGGCTAGATGCTTAGCGCACCGGGACGTAGTATAATGTCCAGCTTCTGGGACCGGCTCACGAACGGAGCCGGTACCAGAAGCAGCGGCTGTCAGCTGTCTATCACAGCTGACACCGCGCTGTAACACCCGCGATCGAAGCCGACTCCGATCGCAGGTGTTAACCCCTTACACGCCGCGGTCAAGCATGACCGCGGCGTGTAAGGGTGTTCCTGCTGTGGATCGGATCCCCCGTGCCGCTTACCGGGGGATCCGATCCTCTTCCGGGCAGCTCTGAGGACTGGCATGTGCCCCGGAGCTGCCCGGTCTCCATGGCAGCCAGACCCCTTCCGGGTCTGACTGCAAACTGTCTGAGCATGTGCAAGCTTGCTCAGACAGTTTACACTGCTCTACAATAAAATAGTATTGTAGAGCAGTGTATTGGACTTAAACCAGTGATCAGAGCATCACTGGTTTAAGTTCAAGTATGTAAAAGTAAAAAAAAGCAAAAACAGTTAACACTACACATTATAATAAATAAAAAATAAATACATAAAATATAAGCCCCTAAAATGTCACTTTCCCACAAAAAAACTTAGTATAAAAAACATAAAAACACAAAAAAACCCCGCATATTTGGTATTGCCGCGTCCGTAACAATCTGCATAATAAAACAGAATCGTTACTGGACCCGCACGGTAAACGCCGGAGGAAAAAAACGCAAAAAACGTTCCGAAAAAAGATAATTTTTAATTAATACCCTATAAAAAAAAATGCTCTAAAAAGTGATTTAAAAAATTTTATGCACTCTAAAATAAGCCCACTAAAAAGAACAACTGTTCTCGCAAAAAATAAGCCCCTAACAAGATTTGTCAGCCAAAAAATAAAAAAGTTATGCATACAAAAAGATGGTAATGCTAAAATGAATAAGATTTTCTCCAAATTAGTTTTTATTCAGTACAATTGAATAAAATACACAAAACCCCTACATATTTGGTATCCCTGCGTCCGTAACAATCTGTATAATAAAACAGAATCGTTATTAGATCCGCAAAGTGAACCCGGTAAAAAACAACCTAAAAAAACTCTCTCTGAAAAAGATGATTTTTTATTAATGCCCTTTAAAAATGCTCTAAAAAAAGTGATTTTAAAAAGTTACGCAATCTAAAATAAGACCACTAAAAAGAGCAATCATTCTCGCATAAAATAAGCCCTTAAACAGATTTGTGAGGTGAAAAATAAAAAAGTTATACATATGAAAGACGGTGATGCTAAAATTAACAACAATTTTGCCAAATTACTTTTTATTCAGTAAAAATGGTAAAAAATTAATATATATAAATGAAGTATTTTCATAATCGTGGCGACCCATAGAATAAAAATAATATACTATTTTTATGGTATGGTTAACGGCCAAAAAAAAAAACACATAAAAATTTTCCTAAAAATTGATGATTTTCATTTCCTCCACCAACAAAGAGTTAATTAAATCTCACCAATTAGCTATAGAGGCTCCAAATTTATGTACCAGAAAAGTGCATCTCATGTGGCAAAAGAAATAAGCCCCTATATGTCCACATTAAAAAAAAGAAAAAAATTATAGCCTGTACAATGTGACATAGCAAATCTGATCTGGATGGCGCCTCCTTCCCTTCTATGCCCGGCCGTGCGCCCATACAGCAGGTTACCAGCACATATGGGGTATCCGTTTACTCGGGAGAAATTGGGTATCAAACTTTGTGGAGCCTTTTTTCATTTAATCCATTTTAAATGTTTAATTTTCCACCCAAAATGAGTGTATTGTGAAAAAATATTACAATTTGCAGACTCCACCTCCGTTTTGTTTTAACCCCTATAAAACACGTAAAGGGTTAACAAACTTCTTAAAAGTAGTTTTTCATACGTTGAGGGGTGTAGTTTCCACAATGGGGTAATTTATGAGTCTAGCTATTATTTAGGCCTCTGTGTCAATTAGAAGTTGAGCAGGTCCATCTAAGTACGGGTTTTGGCGATTTTACAAAAAATGTGAAAAATGGCACCCAAATTCTGAGCCTCATAACATTCTAGTAAAATATGTGGAATCTTAAAAAACCATTTGGGAAATGTAAGTTATGAATTTATTTGGGTGCTTTGACTATCTGCATCAAAAGTAGAGAATTTAGAACGTTGAAAATAAAGAATTTTTCAAAATTTTTGCCAAATTTTTGTTTTTTTTCATAACTAAACGCAAAAGATTTCATCCAAATTTTTAAACTAATTTGAAGTACAATGTGTCACGAGAAAACAATCTCAAAATCCCCTGGATATCTCATAGCGTTCCAAAGCTATAACCACTTATAGTGACACAGGACAGATTTGAAAAATGGGGCCGCGTCCTTTAGGCCAAAATAGGCTGAGTCCCCTAGGGGTTAACATAGGTCACGTGTGACTCAATTCTGTCGGACTTTGCATGATAAATCTGTTGCAATGTCTGACTGAACACCGGAACGGCCCCTAATTTGTGTCGGATGGTGCCTAGCGCAACCACAAAAGGGTTGCGTGCAGACACTTCTTAAAGGGAACCTGTCAGCAGCAATTGATCTAATAAACCAATACTAGTATATTGTCAGGCAGCGTAACACCCTCTAGTTTTTCTTTCTTTCATGGTCCAGTGCGGTGGCATCATCTACAAAATCAACTTTAAAGTGAGATGTAAATTTGTTGTATAAAGTCATAGAGTCGGAGAGTTTAACACTGAAGTCATAGTTTGGAACTCTGATCGCCTCCTCCTCTGTGATTGACATTGTGCATCAGACTTCGGGAGATCTGGTTACTGATGTCTCTGGATGTAGAACCATCAATTACAATAGGAAGAGAGAGCTTGACTTCAGTGTGAAAATCTCCACCTCCTTGACTTTATACAACCAATTTACATCTCGCTTCAAAGTTGATTTTATAAATGATGCCTCCACACTGGGTCATGAAAGAAACATGATCTGGAATTTGTTGAGCTTCTTGACAACATACTGGTAGTGGTTTATTATGTCAATTTCTGATGACGGGTTCCCTCTAAATACCTGCGCAAGCAGTTTGCACTAGAAAGAGCGTGCCAAGTCTGACAGATAACTGATGCATTGACCTAGAAGCTGTTGTAACCCATAGCTGTATTGGGACCCTCTGTGCATTTTCTGGGTTGTACAGCAAATTGTTTTGTTTACGAGACTGAGTGGAAAAAATGTTCTTGTTTATGTAGGAAAGATTTTATCCAGGTCATGGCTCTTGATTTCACATGAAGATTTTGCAGTGGATTTGTCTGGACATGTCTTCTCTGTATCTTACACGTGCTGCATAGCCAGCGTATATGCGCCTGCCATGTGTGATGTTGTTTGCTTGGGTATAAGGACAATGCTTTTTAACCCTTTCATGACATAGCCGGGTGCACGGCCTCTTTGTGTCGCTTTATATGGTTTCAACTTTCGGACACTTAAACTTACCAAAATGATTTTGAGATTGTTTTCCGTGATGCATGGTGCTTCATGTTAGTAAATTTCGGTTGATATGTTTTGCATTTATGTATGAAAAAAACTAAAATTTGCTACATTTTTTGAGTAATTTTTTGTTTTAAAAATTTGAAATGATCTGCTTTTGAGACGGATAAGTTTAAACTTTCTTAAAACAATTCCCATATCTCAAATTTATGCTTTCATCATTTATTAAAAGTCTGTTTATCCTTGTATGACGTTTGGACAGCTTACAAATAGAACACAGTTTATCATTTTTTCCCCCAAAATTTTTTGGGATCATTTTTGTTTTAAATGAGTTTGAAATATAAAATTATTATATGAATCCCCCCATTTTCAAAAGAACAACCTTCAAACTATTTAAAAATGCTTTTAGAAAGATTATTTAACCCTTTGAAAACGGCAAAGTAATTAAAACAAAATGGAGATTAAATTTAGTATGGTCTAATTTTGTCGGTAATACCATACTTCGATATTTTTTTCTTGCAATTTACTAAATTTCTCACAATAAAACCTCATAAGGGGAAAAATCTATGTTTTGGCATCGGCATCTTCCAAGTGGCATAACACATTTTTAGCTGCGGAGCTGGTTGATGGCTTTACTTTCGTACTTGTTGTACTTTATACCAGTATCATTCTGGAGTAGATATGTTTTTTTTTATCACTTTTTATTGCATTTTTTGTTGAATGAAATGGGTAAAAAATCACAATTTTGGTGGGATTTTGGAGCACGGCATTCATTGTGCGCGTTCAATAATGATGTATTTAGTATTATACGGGTCATTACGGATGCGGTGATACTATATGTGTGGGGATTGTGTTATGATTTTGACCTTTTTCACATTGTCATTTTATGTGTTAATGGGGATTTTATTAATTTTTTTATTGAAATTTTTTTTTTTTCTTTACTACTTCCACCATGGGACATGAACAAGCAATAATCAGACTAAGATAAATCTGCCCCATATTCTATTAAAGTGACTACCTCTATATATAACACATTATTGTAGGGGATTAGTACCGTAGTTATGCAATTATCTAATGTAATCTGGGAAGCCTTTATATCCCGTAGATCTATGATGACAAATCGAACTGGGCAACAACATAAATAGCTTATCGGGTGATCTAACCCCTTCATGTGGGTGTTGTTCCTTCAGTCACGAAAGTGCAGAATTAAACATGATCTGGATGATCAGGAACCAATGAAGCTTAGAATAGGAAACTCCTTCAGAGGTTTCTAATTATATATTCTGGTATTTATGATTCCACTGTGTATATTATAGCGCAGATTATCATATCATATTACCATATTAGTATCACAGGATAAGTGGAAGGAATTTACTTTTATACATGGCAATAGATCTGAGCATGTGGTGACTCCCTATCTTCATGTGCCAGATATCACCTCACCGAGAGATGGGACTTGCTTTTGTTTCTTAAAGGGGCTCTACGAAGTATTATTGTTATAGCCTACCCATAGGATAGGGATTAACAATCTCATCAGTAAGATTCTAATTGCTGCGACCTACACCTATCACAGGATCGGGGGTGTCTCGTTTTCGCTAATTGAATGAAGTTGCAGGTCTAGCATGAGTTCTGTCATTCAGTTCTATGGGACTGAATTTTTGAGCACAACACAGGGCAAAGATGATCTGTGCTTGGTTCTCTGAGATGTTGGAATAAACTCCTTACTCCCCTTCCTGGTTTAACTGTGTGTACAGGCAGTCCCCAGGTTACATACAAGGTTTGTTCTTAAGTCAAATTTGTATGTAAGTCGGAACTGTCTATTTTATAATTGTAACTCCAGCCAATATGGTTTTGGTCTCTGTGACAACTGGATTTTAAAGCTTTTGGGTTGTCGTAAGAACCAGGATTAACAATAATTCTTAAAGGGGTATTCCCATTACAGCAAATTATTGTTTTTATGATAAAAAGATGTAAAATTTATAATATACTTTCTGTATTAATTCATCATAGATTTCTAGATCTCTGCTTGCTGTCATTCTATGGAAAGCTTCTATGTTTACTACTAGTTGACGGAAATATGACCATGGTCACACAGGTTCGAGTCATGCACCTGTGTGACCATGGTCAGATTTCTGTCCACTAGTACTAAACATAGAAGCTTTCCATAGAATGACAGCAAGCAGAGAGCTAGAAAATGGTAATGAATTGATACAGAAAGTATATTGGATAATTGTATAACTTTTTATTACAAAAGGAATTACCGTATTTTTCGGATTACAAGTCACACCTTTGATTTTCTCAGAAATCAAAGGAGCGCCTTATATATGAACCGTACTTACAGACAACAGCTGCCCTGAACTGTGCACAAGTCTGCCACCTGCTGATCATTCATCCTTATAATCCGGTGCGCCTTATATATGAACCTAGACGTTTTAGCAGGCATTTATTGATGGTGCGCCTTATAGTCCGAAAAATATGGTACATCAATTTGCTGTAATAGGAATACCCCTTTAATTGCAGACACCATTGATAACTTTTACAGCTGATCATTTGTAGCCTGTGGCTAAAGTAAAGTAAATTACCAAAATCCAGAGGGCTGGGGGTCGTCTTTAAGTCAGGTGTTCTTAAGTAGGGGACCACCTGTAAGTGTATCTAGAATAATTGATGCTGTTTGATGGTAAAAGATGTGCTCAACAAATATTGCTTTTATAGATTACTCTTGTTTATTCTCTTTATACTGTAGTTATTTATTTTTTAGCAATGAACATAGTTTTAACACTTATATTTTGAAAGTATTTTTAATTTATAGGATTTTTTTCCTTGCTTGCCCATACCTTGTGGTAAGTATTTATATTACAAAGAGGTCCTAGATATGGTATAGACAGGCGGGCAGATATTGTAGAGAGAAACAGTGATACATATTGGGTGATATTATTTGTACACCTGGATGTGAATGTATCATTTCTTGCATTTTTCCATTTATTCATCTTCTTTATATTAGATACTGAAAGTGAAGTGTACGCCTGCGTCTGGCCGCACTGTCTGGTCCCGATGAGACACACACGTAGCCCATAGCCTGACATCACAGTATTGAATCCCTCTCTGTTGTCGGTAGTAAGACCTCGAGCAGCTCTCCTGTGAGTCAGAGTTTGGGTATGTGGTCAATACTTTGGTCTCAGTGTTTTTGCTCTGTGGTTTCTTTGAAGCCACCAACCAGATGTGAGGTCCATGTCGTAGAGGAATCTTCTTCACTCACCTCCTAGGATTATGCATCGTGTGCAAGCTGCAGGGATGGAAATAGGATTGTGGTGAAGTTATGGAAAAAAGTATGTTATTGAGGGAAAGATCTTCTACTCTGTCTTCATTGTCTTTATAATGAGGTGTCTGCGATTTAGGAAAATCAGGGACTGAATCTATTCTGTGATGGGGGGAAAGGGATCTTTCCATTACCTCTTACTATCAACTATTCTCTCAGGAGATGTATGGCATGATGCTAAATGATGTATGTGGTTGTTATAGGGCTTGTCACAAGAATAAATATTATTACCGCTCTACAGGATGGAGGATCCGCACCACTCTAATGAAGTATAAATGGTTTATTCACCAACAGTGAGAAACATACAATGTTTCATCCCCAACACGGAGCCTTTTTCCTGGAGGGGCGATCCCCTACTTAAGGACACCCGACTTGCAGGTGACCCCTCTGCCCACTGTGACCTCTGGTGAAGCTCTTTGGATGCTTTACTATAGCCCCAGACTGTAATGATCAGCTATAAGGTGTCTGTAATGAAGCTTTATTGATAATCCTTGGTCCCATTACAGCAAAAAATTTTGAAACTGCAATTGTCACTCCAATTGAACTTCAATTATAAAATATACAGTTTCAACTTGCATACAAATTCAACTTAACAACTTACCTCCGGACCCTATCTTGTATGTAACCCGGGGACTGCCTGAATTTTAAGTATGCAATAGGGTCTCAAGTATTGTTATCTGCTCTGAATGCAGTATTTGGTTGCTGGGGTGGTATTTATTGCTGCACTGTGGTATTTAGAATTTGTGTGGTGGCAATGTGTGCTGTATTGTTGTTGGTGCATCTAGGGTGCTGGTTACTGATGCGTTCGCTTAAAGTGGAGCAGTATGTCACTTGGGCCGGTAAAGGTTGCTATCTCCTTGGCTAAATTTTTAGATCAGGAATAGAACACACATGTAAAGGAAATTTATTACCGTATATGTTTGTGGAGATGGTCCATTTTATATATGGGCGGCACGGTGCTTTAGTGCTTAGCATTAGAGCCTTGCAGCTCTGGGGACCTGGGTTCAAGTACCAGGGTCAACATCTGCAAAGAGTTTTTGTATTTTCTCTCCGTGTTTGTGTGGATTTCCTCCGGGTCCTCCGGTTTCCTCCCACACTCCAAAAACATACTGGTAGGTTGATTAGATTGTAAGCAACATTGGGACAGGGACCAATTTGGCAAACTCTGTGCAGCACTGTGTGATCTGTGTGCACTATATAAATAAAGGAATTATTAATTATTATTACCCTGCTTCCCCTAAAATAAGAAATCCACCAAAAGTAAGACCTAGTACAATTTTGTTCAGGCTTAGAAAGATAAGGCCTCCCGTAAAATTAAGACCTAGCGGCCGTCATTGCAGCAGCTCCCCCCATGCCACATATTAGTATTAGGAAATCTTTTAGATGCTGCAGAAGTTTGTGACATTGGGAAGAATTCATAGAATTAAATCACTGACTGTTGTGCTGCAAATGTGATCCCAGCAGCTACCAGGATAAGAAGGGTCATTTACACGACCACGATTCCACCATAATTGTCTGCAATTCCACAGCCCTGATTAAGAACAGATAAGGCTGATGTACATCTTAAATGTATGTGGGTGCTTTAAAATATAAAATAGATGACTCTACATATATGACGGCCTCTCTCAGCCTTGCTCTCTTGATCACCATTCATCTGGTGTACAGCCTCTCCCTCTCCTAACCCATCTGCATAATATGGTAGACCTATTAGTGACTGACGCATAAGTGACAACTTCGCCTGGCTCAGCTCTGGAGTCTGAGAGCTGGGTAACACTCCCATGGTAGCAGTGATAAAATCCATATTGATGCCACTCCGCAGGCACTTTATTATATCTAGAGAATACATTGTCGGCCATTCAACAATGGCCATTTACAATTCTGCTATTCCCTTACATCTGACTCCTGGAAGGAGTTTGGACAACCCCATGCACATTACCTAAAGTTTTTCAGTGGCCTGTTCATGCTCAAGGTGTATATGGAGCTGAGTTGTAAGCACAAGATGTATGTAATTAAAGTGGTAAGTACGCTGGAGGTGTAGAATTTAAGAGGTAGTATACAACATTAATATTGCTGAGCTTGGCATAGGTCCCCATTTTTTGGTTGTAGGGGTCCCACTGACATTAGTTGATATCAGACCTATACATCACCACGGAGCTTGTAAAAGTGTTCCAAACTTTTACACAGTGTTTGGAGCTGTCTTTTTATGCTACGGTTATGGTGCGATCGCTGTGGTGCCTGAAGTCAGACTTCTGTGTTAAAAAAAAAATTGTTTAACATCTCCTAAGGTAAGGTTATGAAAGTTGAAGATCACCCCTTTAATTCTATGAATGCTATACACTACAGTCCTGATTTATAACCAATATAGTAAATCTGTAGTGATGCTGGAGAAATAGGAAGATTTAAGTAGCACGGAAGTGGTCATTTTATAATAATAACGTATGACGCTAATGTCGATTTTTCATATAGATGTCTCTTTTATGTTATATAAAATATTGATGATTGCAAATAGATTGTGTGATTAATGATGAACATTATACGGAGCCTGATAATGGGGCAATAGCTAATGTGTATCTGTACAGTACATATACATTCGGGGACAGCCAGTCTATAAATATCTACGAGCCTACTACATCCAAGTTACAAAACACTCTTCCAACTCACATGTCTCTTTTATAGCACCTACCCCCTGGAAATAATGAGATACAGACACAATCGTGAAATAATCCGTTTATCTCTTTAGAACATCATACATTTTAATAATGATGACAAAGTCAGAGCCGCACCAGCCCTGAGACACAATGCACAGTATTTTATACATGTAACATGCCAAGATTTACATAACAATGTAAGTCCTTCTCTACGCAGACGCATGTCCCTGGCGGTGCACCCGTGTGCTGCAACATTCGACATTCTTGGTTTCCCTCCGCACAAGTCTCTGTTCATCTTCAGACCGGATGTTGCACAACTATCGAGGTTGTGGTTTATCTCAGGTCCTGAAAGGACAGTCCTGTCCAATGATCCTTCCTGGTGTCAACATGGACCAGTTCAACACTACTTTTTAGAAGGTTTTTCAGGCAGAGTCATAATCAGTCCTGGAGTCATAATAAATAGATCTGGATAATATGGAGTCCAGGGTTCCTTGAGAACTGTGTATAAAGTACAATATAGTGGAATTACCCAGTGTCATGTTCTTAGGACCTTGTCCTGACAGCAATGTCCTTGAATCTGTGGAGGTTTTTGCACTGTCTAAGACCTTCATAGCTTTAGCATCCTGGGAAACCAAATTCTTATGAACCTCATGCTCACATTGCCCACCGTCTTCTAGAAGGATTTGAAAGAAGACTATGGTGCCGAGTATAAGAAGCCACTTCTTGGCCTTGTCCTTCTCCTGGCGGGGGAGATACTTTCTCACCTGAGATGGATACAACACTCTCTTGGGCTTCCTTTTTTTGAGGGATTTCTGACAACCCATTCTTTGCATTAGCCTGGGGCTTGAGATGTTGTCTAGTGAGGAGGCTGCTAGGTCCGTCTTGGTTTCTAGTTTGCAGTTCTTGCTGCCGCTTGGACTCATCTCAGAGTGTAGACACATCATAATGGCCATGGAGTAGTCAGGTAGATGTAGAGGTTGCACTTGATGTGTGTGATCTGACTACATGACTTAGTTTTCAGCTATAAATAGCATTTCCAAAGGGCACAGCTCTCGGGAGGAGGTGGAGTCAGGCTCCTTTAATTTGGGTAATTGTCAAATTAGCATGACAGCTTGAAATCAGCTCCAACACAGAGGAACGTGTTTGTTTATTATGTCAACATGGCTTATTGTACAGGTGCCCTCAGGTGGCTTAGTGCGATAATGACATGCTGCGGGTGAAGATTGCCGCCTTATAGCTCCTTTTGTCTTCTTGTCACATTCTTCTGACATGACTTCAAGTTTCCAGAACCGAGGAAATGGGGCGGTCCACAAACATAGAAGTGTTTGCAAAGTTGGGGCTTGGAAGAATGGCTCACTTGGTACAGTAGAGTAGTCCTCTTTGTTGTAACATCTCACTGGACTCACCACAGAAAGTTATATATCATAATGGAACAGCATGGAGATTTCACAGGAAACTTTCCTCAAATTCTTGTTACATTAATCGTCTTGCTTTGGGACACCTTCACGCATGCGCCCTCACCCTACTTTTTGAATATTTCATCCTCATCTTGACATTACACATTCTAGTTCTCCCCATTCCCACCACCTATACCTATGAAACATAATTTATCACTTATCGTTATGACAATATTATATTGGTGGAGGGAGTAATATTTAGCTCTCCGGTGAGCACTGCTTCCACTTCATGGTCCAATGACGCCATGTCCATGTCCTTGAATTAAGGGAAACCTAACTACTGGGATCTACCTAATAAAGTAGATCTGATGGTAGGTTGATAATTATTAATTCCCCAGCCCCTCCTTTTTTGGGAAGCCAACGAGTGGCGCAGTAGATCCAGTTTCAGAGCCGAGGCTGCGCTAACATGCACTTGAGCAATGAAGTGACTCTTCATCAGTGGTGATGCCAATTATCGTATCACTACAATCTGGTATTTTCTGCATAGATTAGGCTGGTTTATTAATATCTCTGTTCCAGCAGAATCCTTGGGGCTAAATTGTGTCAAGAGGCTCAGGCTGCTGTTCTGTGCATTCACCATGCTTTACACTGCAGTTTTGCTCAGTAAGTATTGTATAGGGCCGTGATGGCGAACCTTTTAAAGACAAAGTGCCCAAACTACAACCAAAACCAACTTACAAGTCGCAAAGTGCCAACATGATAATTTAAGCAATAACTTATTGATCCCTGTTGAATCACAGGCTTCAATCGCATTGGCATCCTGAGGACACCAATGCAATAGGAAGAAGATGGAGAAATTTGGATTGTAGCTTCCCTCCAGGGTCCCCTGAAGAGGAAGGATCAGGGGACCCAGAGCAGCAGCTCCAATGACAATCCATCTCTGCCCACACCTTCTCGCTCCTCCTGTAGTCTCGGCAGCCAAGGACGTCGCTTTTAAATAGCGCTGAGTATTGCACATTCTGGGCTGTCTTGGACCGCAGGAGGAGTGCTGTCTGGCAAACTATGTGTTGGGGTGAAGGCTTGGGTGCCCACAGAAAGGGCTCTTGAGTGCCACCTCTGGCACCCGTGCCATAGGTTCGCCACCACTGGTATAGGGCAAAGCCCACCATAATTTCTCTAATAAGTCAGGGCATGGGGAGTGGATTCAGAAACTACCTAAACTATCTAAACCCTGTGATAAAAAGGAAAACTAACCATAGATACTGTAGAAACATCATACAGTGATGAAGTCTGAACAACACAATAAAGTTGCACTGTTTATTTTTTTCCCCTAACAGTCCTGCATGTGACTAAGTGAACAAACAAGTGTCATGTGTGATCATCCCATCCATTACTGCGTTACTGTGATTTTCCCCTCTAACCATTCAGCATATTTTGAAGACTATTATGCTGTTCCCTTGGTACTGTATCATTGTATCTTCAGGACTGATATCCTATTGCTTTTAACAACACAATACCCGTGAGAATGGGCCCTGGATGCAGTGTCACAGCAGTGTAGGGCAGGATCTGCGATGACTTGTGTACATTGAATTTTTATCCTCTTGGACAAATAAGAGCCTTCAGTCAGCAAACTGATCTGATATTGATGGACATTTTTTCTGAGAACTCTTTGTTGATTTGGTCTCTGTTCACCAATCACAAGTTGGAGTGCAACCTCCACTGGCATGTCCAGTGATATAAGTACCAACCAGGCATATCTACTGCAGTAGGGAGTTGTTGTGTAGGGGAGCTAAGCTGAGGGGAGGGCCAAAGGTGCCAAAGTCTCAGGGCTGGACCAAAGGCGGAGAACTGTGTGTGTGTGTGGTGGGGGGATTTTGAAGGCACTAAAGTCTGGCTGTTGGCGGGGGGGGGGGGGGGGGGGGGGGGGGTTCAAAGGCGTCAAAGTCTTGGGGATGGATTGGGCCAAAAGCGCCAAAGTCTGTTGGGTTGACCAAAAGAGCCGTTCTGGAGGTCTTTATGGTAGAGTGTAGGTCATAGGGGCCTTCACACTTGAACTCAATTCCATTCACAAAATCAGTACAGGAGTGATGTCAAGTTTGGAACAACCTTCTCAAAGATTACCTTATAAAACCTTACATGACTGTCGCTCTGTGAAACAATGGGGCTCATTTACTTACCCGGTCCTGTCGCGATCCCGCGGGGCTGTTGTCCAATGTAGATTTGGGTCTGCCGGGATTCATTAAGGTCCGTGCGCCCGATATCCACCAGGTGTCGCTGCTGCGCCGAGGTCCGCCGGAGTTCACCTGCTTCCTCCCGGTGCATGTAAGTGCTGATCTTGTGACACAAATTCTTTTTTTAAATTCCGCGTCTTTTCGGAATCTGTCGGGTTGTCTGACGGCCCCCCGATTTCTGCTGCGTGAAAACCGGCGCCGATGCGACAAAATCCGATCGTGTTTGCCAAAATCCCGGGGCAATTTGACGCAAATCGGATTTCGCCGGGAAACCCACCGAAAGTGGGCGATTCGGACCCTAAGAAGATGAGCCCCAATGTGGGAAATAATAATAAAAAAACACTTGCCACTCCATTTGATGATGCAAATACACAGAATTTTACTGGTGTACAAAGTATGACAATCCAAATTCGTGTAACGTTTCGGTCCTTACTATAGATAGACCTTCTTCAGACACGCAAGAAAACATTTTTTATTATTATTATACTTAACGGACTGGTATCCTACTTGAGCACCCTCTTGCGCACCCAGTGAAGTGACGTGCAGTCTTTTACTACATGTCCGTGTGAATGCAGCCTTACAGTTATTCTCACATTTGCTTGAACTTAAAAATGACACATAAAGCGCATGATGCCACCCGTCAGACGCTTGCACAATTTTTTGAGATTTCTTCGCAATTCAGTTCTCAGAGATTGAGGAAGTAATGTTTTATCCTTATCTTGGGTGGAGAATACCCCATAAATGGCCATATAAAAAGATGTGACCCTGAAACTTTTTCTTCCGTCACAGCACTTAAGATTAAGTACACAACCCTTTCAGGAGAACTAGGAAGGGCTCCTGCCGTACCAGGCGTCTGTGAACGTCAGAGAAAGTGCTCGAAAAAACTTTTTACATCCTGGTACTTGTAGAGTTAATAAATACCTTATACAATGGATGACCTTATAGAGGGCCCAGGGCGAGCCTCTTTTAAGGAGACGTACATCTCGCCTTACATTTTCACACGGACCTCAATGGAGGAGGCAGATCAGGTGCCTATGAGGTAGATAGAAGTCTCACTTTTCTCCATCCTCATGGGGCGGGTCTCGCGGTAGACTGATCTTTCTATTAAGCTCCCGTCGCTATCTTTATATTGGAGCCACTGGTATTACAGAATTTATTTACACATGTTCTTACGTAGTGAGTCAATATATGACAAATGTATCTTCTAACCATGAATTCAGCAGCGTTGATGTGCAGCTCTCTCCATTCATCTTTGTGGGACTGTAAATTATGGAGACTTCCACTTTTCATATACCAAAAGTCTACCATTAAAATTAAGCATTATAAACCAGGGACACTTACTCATAGATCCAGGCACCGTGACTGTGCTACACAGGCTGTTACTTATGTGAAGAGTATGTATCCGCCCCCTCCCTGCTCCCTCTGCAGGAAGTGTTCACTGAACAAGTGCTGAGGGAGCAGGGTGTGGGTGAGAACAGTGTAACAACAGTGGCATGACAAGACTCCAAAGAAATTTGGATCAGGGCCCCATATACACTACCCTCATTGCCACTCCCATGCCACGCACCGTATCGCTCCGTGCGGCCATTGCCGTCTATGGGGGGCGTGTATACGGCCGTACACACATCTCCCATATGGAAGTGTGAATGCAGCCTAAATCCTGTCAAGCAGCAAGACCCCCTTATTAAATCCTGTCCAGCAGCCAGACCCCCTCATGTAATCCTGTCCAGCAGCCAGACACCCTCATGAAATCCTGTCCAGCAGCCAGACCCCCTCATGTAATCCTGTCCAGCAGCCAGACCCCCTCATGTAATCCTGTCCAGCAGCCAGACCCCCTCATGTAATCCTGTCCAGCAGCCAGACCCCCTCATGTAATCCTGTCCAGCAGCCAGACCCCCTCATGAAATCCTGTCCAGCAGCCAGACCCCCTCATGTAATCCTGTCCAGCAGCCAGACCCCCTCATGTAATCCTGTCCAGCAGCCAGACCCCCTCATGAAATCCTGTCCAGCAGCCAGACCCCTTCATGAAATCCTGTCCAGCAGCCAGACCCCCTCATGTAATCCTGTCCAGCAGCCAGACCCCCTCATGTAATCCTGTCCAGCAGCCAGACCCCCTCATGAAATCCTGTCCAGCAGCCAGACCCCTTCATGAAATCCTGTCCAGCAGCCAGACCCCCTCATGTAATCCTGTCCAGCAGCCAGACCCCCTTATTAAATCCTGTCCAGCAGCCAGACCCCCTCATGTAATCCTGTCCAGCAGCCAGACCCCTTCATGTAATCCTGTCCAGCAGCCAGACCCCCTTATTAAATCCTGTCCAGCAGCCAGACCCCCTCATGAAATCCTGTCCAGCAGCCAGACCCCCTCATGTAATCCTGTCCAGCAGCCAGACCCCCTCATGTAATCCTGTCCAGCAGCCAGACCCCCTCATGTAATCCTGTCCAGCAGCCAGACCCCCTCATGAAATCCTGTCCAGCAGCCAGACCCCCTCATGTAATCCTGTCCAGCAGCCAGACCCCCTCATGAAATCCTGTCCAGCAGCCAGACCCCTTCATGAAATCCTGTCCAGCAGCCAGACCCCTTCATGAAATCCTGTCCAGCAGCCAGACCCCCTCATGAAATCCTGTCCAGCAGCCAGACCCCCTCATGTAATCCTGTCCAGCAGCCAGACCCCCTCATGAAATCCTGTCCAGCAGCCAGACCCCTTCATGAAATCCTGTCCAGCAGCCAGACCCCCTCATGAAATCCTGTCCAGCAGCCAGACCCCCTTATTAAATCCTGTCCAGCAGCCAGACCCCCTCATGTAATCCTGTCCAGCAGCCAGACCCCTCATGTAATCCTGTCCAGCAGCCAGACCCCCTCATGTAATCCTGTCCAGCAGCCAGACCCCTCATGTAATCCTGTCCAGCAGCCAGACCCCCTCATGAAATCCTGTCCAGCAGCCAGACCCCCTCATGAAATCCTGTCCAGCAGCCAGACCCCCTCATGAAATCCTGTCCAGCAGCCATTATTTATTAATCCTGATGACATGACAACAACACTAGGTCACAGATGGAGCGCAGGTGGAGGCACTGATTTGTCCCTGTCTGCGGCACATTTATAAAGATGCAAATGCAATTTATTATCTTCTGGACATATGAACCCACATCTCCCTGCAACCGCAATCCTCAAGCCCCTGTGTAGCAGTCTGTAAAGCCAGATCAAAGGGTCTAGGGTAGCCACACAGGCTCAATAACATAATTTTAAAAGTTGATTTTAGAAGGAATATAGGAAGATTACCACCAGAGGACGAAATAATGCCTTTTCAAGATTCATAGACGCTTGTACAGGAAATATTGAAAGAAGTTACATGCGGAAGTGTGCATGTAGCCTTACTCACTTATAAGACCCAACTGGTGTAACCCCCAGATATCTTTATATAAGGGGGTTTATCCCCATGGGAAAGGAAAGGGGTTATAACGTACCCACAGATTACTGAGGAATTTCACATCCCTGATTGTTGCTTTTATTAATATTTGCAAATCCGCCAAGCTATACAGACGCAATTTGGAGAAGCCAAAATGACCTTTAGGTCCAGTGTGCTGTCAAAATATATTATGGAAAGAGAAGACACTGGGGCTTATTTACTAACTTGGTCCACAGAGTTCACCGAAAGTGCATTGTCCAACGATAATGCACATCTTCACGAAGATCATGCACCCGATATCCTGCATGTGTCGCCTGCAGGTCCGACAGAGTTCACCTTCTTCCTGGTGCATGTAAGTGCATTGTCTTGCAACCCAATTTGAAAGAAGTGAAATCCCGCGCTCAGTCCGTATCAGTCGGATCGGCCGCCCCCCGATTCGTGGCACATGTAAGGCAACGCAGCTGCGCCACAATCCGATCGCATGCGATACAATCTCATCCTGTCCAAGCCGTGCAATGCCCAAAAATGGTGTGAAGTCCCACAAAAGTGAGCAACGCAACCCTTAGTAAATGAGCCCCACTGTGAGCATGATTTCCTTTCTTTATTCATGGATGTTGTGTTAATATTTAGACCAATTCCCGTATGGATCCAGTGTCAAATGGGAGGCAGATGTGGGTCCTACTGATGATCATCAATGGAGAGACATTGTAGTTGGTCCCTCTGTTGTCCCCCGGTGAAGGACCACAAGTATCCCAGCTGTTTATAATATAAAGAGTTAACAAAACATGCTGTACAGATATGGTATAAGATCTGATTCTAATTGCTTTGTATGTTGTGGGGAACTAGAGGGTTTTAGAAGAGGAATTCTGAATCTGCTGTGTCGGGTTTTCCATATCCAATTGGAAACTAACCCTAAGATCTGCCTTCTGGGTGTATTGTGAATACTGGTGCAATGTGATCCTATAACGTTTGGTATCCAGAGTGCACTATATCAAGTCCTTACGGAAATTCTGTTCCATTGGATCTGATGAACACTGCCCACTATACACAAACTCAAAAGCAGAATGAACAATATCATATGAGTATAAAGCAAAAATCTATTAATAAATTTGAAGCTGTTTTGGGGTCGGTGGTTGGACTTCCAGGACTGCCAATGAGGGCACACATGTCAATTAGACAACAATTTACCTATTTGTTATCCGGAGATACCATCTGAGCTCCTA
This sequence comes from Engystomops pustulosus, assembly GCF_040894005.1. Taxonomy (NCBI): domain Eukaryota; kingdom Metazoa; phylum Chordata; class Amphibia; order Anura; family Leptodactylidae; genus Engystomops; species Engystomops pustulosus. The sequence goes on from NC_092419.1 coordinate 105,048,355, forward strand.
AGATTGATGACATCATTTTTGGAGCTTTAAACAGGTGTTACATAACTATTATTTTCTTCTTGCCTTACAGGAGATATTTAGGAGTAGTTAAACCCCCACTAGAGACTATCACGGGAGACATCAAATTGGAAGGGCTGGACCTCAATCCAGTTTCGGAAGGTTATACCCTGCAGGTGCAGGGTTTTTTTTTTGTGTGAAAATTCTAAATATAGATACAGAGAGAGACTGACTGTGCTCTAAGCAACTAGATTGTAAAATGGAAAGACATGAAAGCAGACACCACTAATTTAGTTGCAATGTTAGGGTTTAGTAAATGACAAGACAAAGACATTTCAAAAAGTACATTCCCTTCACATCATTATGATAGACAGACCTGTCCTCAGGTATTTCACATGAATTGACACTTTCTCCTAAAGAAACATTTACCTTCACAGCGATCTCTATCTCTCCATCAACTCATGGAAATTTCCCCAACATCCTAATAGCTTCATGAAAACCTCATGTCATCACATTTTTCCACTGACCCTCATCAAAAAGTGACAACAGAGTTGAATTCCTATACTAGCAACACATAATTAGGCTATAAATACTAACTACCACAATGTACAAGAACATACCGTATATACTCAAGTAGAAGCCGTTGTACCGTATATACTTGTGTATTGTGACGACTCTGCCGGCGAAAGAAGAGAGAAGAGGAGCCCCGGGGACCCGCGCCGAAGATTGTGAGCCTCGCACCAAAGATTGGGACCCGCGCCGACGATCTGGACACCGGAGGGTGAGTATTAAGATTTTTATTTATTTTGGCAGGTAGCTGGCTATATACTCCATGGGGGCTGACTGTATACTCCATGGGGGCTGGCTGTATACTCCATGGGGGCTGGCTGTATACTCCATGGGGGCTGGCTGTATACTATATGGGCTGTATACTCCATGGGGGCTGGCTGTATACTATATGGGCTGGCTGTATACTACATGGGGGCTGACTGTATACTCCATGGGGGCTGGCTGTATACTCCATGGGGGCTGACTGTATACTCCATGGGGGCTGGCTGTATACTCCATGGGGGCTGGCTGTATACTCCATGGGGGCTGGCTGTATACTCCATGGGGGCTGACTGTATACTCCATGGGGGCTGGCTGTATACTCCATGGGGGCTGGCTGTATACTCCATGGGGGCTGGCTGTATACTCCATGGGGGCTGGCTGTATACTATATGGGCTGTATACTCCATGGGGGCTGGCTGTATACTATATGGGCTGTATACTCCATGGGGGCTGGCTGTATACTATATGGGCTGGCTGTATACTACATGGGGTCCGGCTGTATACTATTGGGGGCTGGCTGTATACAACTGGGGGCTGGCTTTATACCACAGGGGGGCTGGCTAGCTGTATACTACACCCTCGGCTTATACTTGAGTCAATAGGTTTTCCCAATTTTTGGTGGTAAAATTAACGGTCTCGGCTTATACTCCGGTCGGCTTATACTCCAGTATATACGGTACCTAATTTTAACTCAAAAATCGAGTATAAGCTTTGGGAAAAATAAGAGGTTGGGAAATGCATTGGTCACAGCCCCCCACCCCCCACAGCCATCCCCTGTAGTATAAAGCCTGCCAGCCCACAGTATATAGCTAGCCTGCCAGACTGTAGTTAAAAAAAATGAACACTGTACTTTCTGTCTTAAATTATAGTTCCTTTCCATTGTGTCACACAGTGTTTTAGGGCTATGAACTTGGCGTCCAGGGTATTTGCTGAGGCACAGGCCTGTGTCCCTATTTGAAGTAGACAGATGTCAAACATATTAGTGCTTTTTAGGCCGTTTTTGACAACAAGATTTAAATATACAATATATACATCTTTATATATTGGTAATACTGTATATAGATTTGGTAGGATCTGGATCTAGGTGCACAACCTATTCCCAGATCGCCAGTCCTGTCCCTGTATAGAGCTGTCCACATCCGGTATTACATAGCCATTGAGTTTAGACACACAGCTCAGGTTGTATTGAAGTCTCTGTTGGGACAGCCAGTGGAATAGCTCATTTCTTGACCCTCTAATTGTCCCTCTGGACCCTGGCAAATGCATTCTGATTCCTTTTTGTTTCTGTGTTGTTGTCTGGCACATGTCAAGCATTGCTCTCCAGCAGTGGGTGAACAAGCGAATGTTGTGGGTCACTTCCAGTGTATGGGGAACATTTGTAACTCTCAGCTATGAGAAGTGTCCTTAAGATGTTTAATTTACACCTGTAATAAGTGTTCACCGCTACATTGTGTAACACTTCTGTGTAAGACGCTTGTGTAACCTCCCAGGTTTCTTATATAAAACCCAAATCAGTCTGTATTCACCCATAGTCAATGAGTGGAGCATGGTCCACAGCAGCCCAGAGTATTTCAGGAGAGGGGAAGTTTAGTTGTCTAGGGGGACAGTGCTTTAATGTGGTGATAGTGAGGACAGGGTATTATATGATTGGTACAAGGTAAAAGATGCATAAGGTCATGGGCTGATTGGAAACGGATGATGGCTGCATGCAGCACAGAGTATTTAAGAATGGGAATGCTCTATCATTATAGGTGATGATGTTATTGAGGCCAGTGCTGCACATGATAGGTGCAATGCTGTGTTATAGGGAGTGCACCTGAGACCAGTGAGCAGTGCGAGACTAACGGCAGAACGGTAGAGTATTTTTCAGATTGGAGTGTGCTATCTGTTTGGTGGAAGTCCTTTCATTAGACAATGCTATTGGGCAGTATATAATGATGGAAAAGTGATGGAAGGAGAACGGAGGAGAATGTGGGACAGTGGATAAGTACAGACTGGACTAAGTATTTCAGGAATAGAGTGTGTTATGTAAAGACATGAGGGATCACATCAGCCACGACAGGTCCCTGCAATGCAGAAATGATAGAGCCCTCAGCAGCGCAGAGGATTTTAGGAAGGAGAGCTCTGATCTTGAGATGAGCAATCTCCTATATACTCATGCAATGATATTTGTACATGGAGAGCTGCAGTGTCAGGATCAGAAGCAGGACGGTGATAATTAATAATAATTCATCATTTCTTTATATAGCGCACACAGATATAGCACCAAATCAGTCCCTGTCCCCATGGGGCTCACAATCTAATCAACCTACCTGTTTGCTTTGGAGTGTGGGAGGAAACCAGAGGACCCGGAGGAAACCCACGCAAACACAGAGAGAACACGGAAACTCTTTGCATGCCTGAGGGTGCGTTCACGTGTGGCTTTTTTTTTTTTTGGGGGGGGGGGGGGGTTTAAACGCATGTGTTTTACATGTTACAATGTGGTTGGCTGCTTTTAATTTTTTCAATTCGCTTTCAAAGCAACCAACCGCCTGGTAACAAGTAAAATGCATGCGTTTAGACACCCCCCTATAGCTCCATGTGTGTATGCACTCTCAAGGTCACAGAGCCCCACAGCAGCACAGAGTATTATTTATAAGATGTTCACCGGTGCATGCACTAATTACATCTCCAGCACTTTACTAGTGAAAGCACAAGATACCTGGAGCAGATAGGGGCAGCACTTTGTTTGCCTTTGGCACTTTCTGGAAATATGATTTGGCCCTGCTAGGACTTAGATCAATAAGATAAGTAACCTCTCAGTGATCCAGACACAGAGTATTGCCGCCAGCTGTTTACCCTCCTGATAGCATTTTTGTCTTATCCAGGTGAAATCTGAGTCAAATACCTGTGGAGGGCACATGTTCTGCTCTGTACATCCTGATAATTAGGAGCTTACGCAACCGGCGAGGTAAATGCGGTGACACATTCCACAAGGCGACGAGCCACATTCATCACATAAATATCCATAGGTGTCACTGCCAGAAACTCATATGTGGCACTGATGCCCCAATTTGTGACCCATTGTGACAGCCGGCATGTCAATTAGATGGCTCTGTCATTAGGGCATCTAGATATAGATTAGTTATATAGACTGGGGGGGGGGCTGTACTTGGAAGCTTCTCCAGGTTTTGGAGATTCAAGTGCAGGGTTTGGATGTTAAACTTGCATTAGGCCAGGATTTGGTCACCGAGAGCCCCGAATTGTAAATCTTCTAAATTTCAGTCCTGTTAATAAGGAACACAATGAGAAAGTTTGTCTGAACAAACCTGTACAAACGTCCTTAGGGGGGTCCACACGCTGACTCTTTCACCTATGAGGGGACTCATACTATAAATAATATATTATGGCTGCAGGGTCTAGTCCAGATTTAGCATCGGGGCCCAGCATTTGCAAGTAAAATTTACATTTCTGTGGATTTAAAATCTTCAATTCTGCTCACTTTCCATGTGTTTTTTTGCACATATCATTTGTGTACCTGGATATGAATAACATATGGATACATATTCTCCAGTTTGCTGCTGTTATAACAGTTGCATGGTGGAGAATCTACAATGTGTCTGTATTGTGTGTCTATACCTCTCAAATCCCTACAGGACAATAAGTGATGGACTTGACACCAATGTTGCAAATTTTTTGGCACACACTGTAATTGCACACAATTTTGCAACTTTATGCCCTATGTAAGTGTTTGTAGCAGGGTCATGTTGACTGTAACATATTCCCAGACTCTCGTGGGCTCCTGCACATGATGTGAAACCCTACATTGTAAAATCTATGACTGCATATGGCTGACAATCCATGGCAAACACATAGGGGGTCATTTACTAAAGGCCCGATTCGCGTTTTCCCGACGTGTTACCCGAATATTTCCGATTTGCGCCGATTTCCCCTGAATTGCCCATAGGGGCAGATTTACTTACCCGGTCCGTTCGCGATCCAGCGGCGCGTTCTCTGCGGTGGATTCGGGTCCGGCCGGGATTCATCAAGGCAGTTCCTCCGACGTCCACCAGGTGGCGCTGCTGTGCTGAAAAGCATCTGAACGCACTGAAGTTCACGATCCTATCCTGGGTGAAGGTGAGTGCAAGCTCCGTGACACAATTTCCTTTTTTAAATGCGGCGGTTTCTCCGAATACGTCGGGTTTTCGTTCGGCCACGCCCCCCGATTTCCGTCGCGTGCATGCAGGTGCCGATGCGCCACAATCCGATCGCGTGCGCCAATATCCCGGGGCAATACAGGGAAAATCGGCGCAAATCGGAAGTATTCGGGTAACACGTCGGGAAACCGCAAATCGGGCCCTTAGTAAATGACCCCCATAGAGCATGCAAATCTGCTAAGATTTTAGAAAATCTGCTTTCTGTAAACTGTGTGTGCATCATCGCATACAGTTTCAGGGCCGAGAGTTGTCAGAATTTAAAAGGTCATATCAGATGGAGTACATAGTTACCTCATTTCAACATTTCTCCTGATGTAATTCGCTGAGCTCCAGGTTTTGCTTCCTTGTATACTCCATACACATAGCGATTACACACTGTTTCTATAAATAAGACACTGATAATAACACGTCTACTTGCACAAGCCGCATTGTAATCTATTAATGCAAGGAACATAGAGTGTTGTGCAAGCACCAACTGACCGGAACGACTTACCATAAGTTGTCATCTTGCTTGTTAATGGGGTTTTCCAGGTGAGGGTGCAACACTCTGGCCCCCCCATGATCACTGTAGAGGGCTTCACGGGTGGGCTATGCTCAGTTTGATGTAAGCAAATGAAAGCATAAGTTACAGGTGTGTTGCACTTTTAGGAGATTTATTAGGGAATGTTCAGGGCACGGCGGCTCAGTGGTTAGCATTACAGCCTTGCAGTGCTGGGGACCTGGGTTCTAGTCCCAGGGTCAATATCTGCAAAAAGTTTGTATGTTCTCTCTGTGTTTGCGTGGGTTTCCTCCAGGTCCACTGGTTTCCTCCCACACTCCAAAAACATACTGGTAGGTAGGTAGGTAGCCCCATTGGGGACAAAGACTGATTTGTTAATCTTCTAAAGAATTATTATTATTAGGGAGGTGCTGTGGTGCAGTGCAGAGAGGAAAGAACACAGCAGTGTGAGGAGACTCCCCACGTGTACTTGGAGAAGATAGAATCTTGGAATATAAATCACAGTCCTGCTGCTACTAATAGCAATCACAATGGTATCTCTCCAGTGACAATACCTAAAACTGGCTGCAGGGAGCACAGACACAGCACTGCAAGGATATGCCCCCAGTGCACTTGGATAAGCTAAAACCTTGTCATGTAAATACATATTTTGCAGTCCTTCTGCGACTAATAACATACATAAAGTTATGATTACACATCTCTCCCTGGACAATATACACTGACTGCAGAAAGTATACAGAGCAGCAGTGTGAGCACATGCCCCCCAGTACCCTTGGAGAAGCTACAAGGCGCAATTCACAGTCCTGCTGCTACTAACGACATATAAGACAGTATAATTACACATATCTCCAGGGACACTACCCAACACTGGCTGCAGTCTGTATGGTCACACCTGCTGACTGATCCCTATGAAGTGAAGAGATTGCAGGGGTCGGAGAAGTCATAGGTATAACGATTTCTGTATATAACTGGAGGGCAGCGCTGTACTTTTTGACTTCTTTTCCTGCCTTTGTTCTCCGTTCTGAATGGGAAATTATATCCTGACAGGAATGATGTCACTGCATCACCTTACAGCTAAATATAGCACAGGATCAAATAGTAAATATACTGCACCCCCCATGTTTACTATCCAACAGCAGAGCAACAGTATCCATGTCACCTGAGCAAACACTGCACACAATAACTGCTGTATATACTGTATATAGCGTGATAGCCAAGAGCATAGACAGATCACATCTAGTCAGTCAGCTAGGAAAGTTCTCATGCATAGGAGCAGTATTATAGTAGTTATATTCCTGTACATAGGGGGCAGTATTATATTAGTTATATTCTTGTACATAGGGGGCAGTATTATATTAGTTATATTCTTGTACATAGGGGGCAGTATTATATTAGTTATATTCTTGTACATAGGGAGCAGTATTATATTAGTTATATTCTTGTACATAGGGGGCAGTATTATAGTAGTTATATTCTTGTACATAGGGGGCAGTATTATAGTAGTTATATTCTTGTACATAGGGGGCAGTATTATAGTAGTTATATTCTTGTACATAGGGAGCAGTATTATAGTAGTTATATGCCTGTACATAGGGGCAGTATTATAGTAGTTATATTCCTGTACATAGGGGGCAGTATTATAGTAGTTATATTCCTGTACATAGGGGGCAGTATTATAGTAGTTATATTCCTGTACATAGGGGGCAGTATTATAGTAGTTATATTCCTGTACATAGGGGGCAGTATTATAGTAGTTATATTCTTGTACATAGGGGCAGTATTATAGTAGTTATATTCTTGTACATAGGGTGCAGTATTATAGTAGTTATATTCTTGTACATAGGGGCAGTATTATAGTAGTTATATTCTTGTACATAGGGGGCAGTATTATAGTAGTTATATTCTTGTACATAGGGGCAGTATTATAGTAGTTATATTCTTGTACATAGGGGGCAGTATTATAGTAGTTATATTCTTGTACATAGGGAGCAGTATTATAGTAGTTATATTCCTGTACATAGGGGGCAGTATTATAGTAGTTATATTCTTGTACATAGGGGGCAGTATTATAGTAGTTATATTCTTGTAAATAGGGGGCAGTATTATAGTAGTTATATTCTTGTACATAGGGGACAGTATTATAGTAGTTATATTCCTGTACATAGGGGGCAGTATTATAGTAGTTATATTCTTGTACATAGGGGCAGTATTATAGTAGTTATATTCCTGTACATAGGGGGCAGTATTATAGTAGTTATATTCCTGTACATAGGGGACAGTATTATAGTAGTTATATTCCTGTACATAGGGGGCAGTATTATAGTAGTTATATTCCTGTACATAGGGGGCAGTATTATAGTAGTTATATTCTTGTACATAGGGGGCAGTATTATAGTAGTTATATTCCTGTACATAGGGGGCAGTATTATAGTAGTTATATTCTTGTACATAGAGGGCAGTATTATAGTAGTTATATTCTTGTACATAGGGGGCAGTATTATAGTAGTTATATTCTTGTACATAGGGAGCAGTATTATAGTAGTTATATTCCTGTACATAGGGGGCAGTATTATAGTAGTTATATTCTTGTACATAGAGGGCAGTATTATAGTAGTTATATTCTTGTACATAGGGGGCAGTATTATAGTAGTTATATTCTTGTACATAGGGGGCAGTATTATAGTAGTTATATTCTTGTACATAGGGGGCAGTATTATAGTAGTTATATTCCTGTACATAGGGGGCAGTATTATAGTAGTTATATTCTTGTACATAGGGGGCAGTATTATAGTAGTTATATTCTTGTACATAGGGGGCAGTATTATAGTAGTTATATTCTTGTACATAGGGGGCAGTATTATAGTAGTTATATTCTTGTACATAGGGGGCAGTGTTATAGTAGTTATATTCCTGTACATAGGGGGCAGTGTTATAGTAGTTATATTCCTGTACTTAGGGGGCAATATTATAGTAGTTATATTCCTGTACATAGGGGGCAGTGTTATAGTAGTTATATTCTTGTACATAGGGGGCAGTATTATAGTAGTTATATTCCTGTACATAGGGGGCAGTATTATAGTAGTTATATTCCTGTACATAGGGGACAGTATTATAGTAGTTATATTCCTGTACATAGGGGGCAGTATTATAGTAGTTATATTCCTGTACATAGGGGGCAGTATTATAGTAGTTATATTCTTGTACATAGGGAGCAGTATTATAGTAGTTATATTCTTGTACATAGGGGGCAGTATTATAGTAGTTATATTCTTGTACATAGGGGGCAGTATTATAGTAGTTATATTCCTGTACATAGGGGGCAGTATTATAGTAGTTATATCCCTGTACATAGGGGGCAGTATTATAGTAGTTATATTCTTGTACATAGGGGGCAGTGTTATAGTAGTTATATTCCTGTACATAGGGGGCAGTATTATAGTAGTTATATTCTTGTACATAGGGGGCAGTGTTATAGTAGTTATATTCCTGTACATAGGGGGCAGTGTTATAGTAGTTATATTCTTGTACATAGGGGGCAGTATTATAGTAGTTATATTCTTGTACATAGGGAGCAGTATTATAGTAGTTATATTCCTGTACATAGGGGGCAGTATTATAGTAGTTATATTCTTGTACATAGGGGGCAGTATTATAGTAGTTATATTCTTGTAAATAGGGGGCAGTATTATAGTAGTTATATTCTTGTACATAGGGGACAGTATTATAGTAGTTATATTCCTGTACATAGGGGGCAGTATTATAGTAGTTATATTCTTGTACATAGGGGCAGTATTATAGTAGTTATATTCCTGTACATAGGGGGCAGTATTATAGTAGTTATATTCCTGTACATAGGGGACAGTATTATAGTAGTTATATTCCTGTACATAGGGGGCAGTATTATAGTAGTTATATTCCTGTACATAGGGGGCAGTATTATAGTAGTTATATTCTTGTACATAGGGGGCAGTATTATAGTAGTTATATTCCTGTACATAGGGGGCAGTATTATAGTAGTTATATTCTTGTACATAGAGGGCAGTATTATAGTAGTTATATTCTTGTACATAGGGGGCAGTATTATAGTAGTTATATTCTTGTACATAGGGAGCAGTATTATAGTAGTTATATTCCTGTACATAGGGGGCAGTATTATAGTAGTTATATTCTTGTACATAGAGGGCAGTATTATAGTAGTTATATTCTTGTACATAGGGGGCAGTATTATAGTAGTTATATTCTTGTACATAGGGGGCAGTATTATAGTAGTTATATTCTTGTACATAGGGGGCAGTATTATAGTAGTTATATTCCTGTACATAGGGGGCAGTATTATAGTAGTTATATTCTTGTACATAGGGGGCAGTATTATAGTAGTTATATTCTTGTACATAGGGGGCAGTATTATAGTAGTTATATTCTTGTACATAGGGGGCAGTATTATAGTAGTTATATTCTTGTACATAGGGGGCAGTGTTATAGTAGTTATATTCCTGTACATAGGGGGCAGTGTTATAGTAGTTATATTCCTGTACTTAGGGGGCAATATTATAGTAGTTATATTCCTGTACATAGGGGGCAGTGTTATAGTAGTTATATTCTTGTACATAGGGGGCAGTATTATAGTAGTTATATTCCTGTACATAGGGGGCAGTATTATAGTAGTTATATTCCTGTACATAGGGGACAGTATTATAGTAGTTATATTCCTGTACATAGGGGGCAGTATTATAGTAGTTATATTCCTGTACATAGGGGGCAGTATTATAGTAGTTATATTCTTGTACATAGGGAGCAGTATTATAGTAGTTATATTCTTGTACATAGGGGGCAGTATTATAGTAGTTATATTCTTGTACATAGGGGGCAGTATTATAGTAGTTATATTCCTGTACATAGGGGGCAGTATTATAGTAGTTATATCCCTGTACATAGGGGGCAGTATTATAGTAGTTATATTCTTGTACATAGGGGGCAGTGTTATAGTAGTTATATTCCTGTACATAGGGGGCAGTATTATAGTAGTTATATTCTTGTACATAGGGGGCAGTGTTATAGTAGTTATATTCCTGTACATAGGGGGCAGTGTTATAGTAGTTATATTCCTGTACTTAGGGGGCAATATTATAGTAGTTATATATACTGTATATAATGTGCTGTATGGACAGTTATTTTCCTTGTAGCATTTGATCCCGTTAGACGCTCCCTATATCCGGGGATAACAGCCGCCTTCAATAAATATTTTCTGTTTATCTCTTAATGTTTGATTTTGCCGCTTGCTGTATATTGTAGCCAGATCTTTTCTGTATACTGTACTGATAATAGCTGACCCGGGGCTACTCCTCCCCTGCAGCCTGGTGAGGGTCTTGTGTGCCAGGCACATTCCTGGCAAATTAATTTACATTCCATCTGCAGGAGGTGGGGGGGGGGGAGCTTTACTTTTCATCTGTGTATAGGATAAAAGCCTGAGCTCTAGTGATGTTTATCCCTGGGGCTGTGTCTCTGTGATATCAGTGTCAGGTCATAGCGCACAACACCTGTTATTTACTCACCTGTACTGCACCAGTAGGGGGCTCTGCTCAACTTTAGTCAAAGATAACAAAGTACCAGATGTACAAAGATTTTATCTTTTTCTGTATCACAATGTTACGTTATCACATTTTAAAACATAGACAATTATTGCTGTGGATACCAGCCTCTCTCTCTTTTAGAGAAGTTCTAGTTCAGGGGCAGATTGAGGGAGTGTAGAGGGGTGAATGACCCCTGTATAGATTCTGTTCTGGCTCATTAGCATAATTATAAAAGTTGATGTTATATGGAAGGTGGCTATGGATAAGAAATACAAGAGGATTGCCACAGTCATGGTGCCTGGATCTATAAGTAAGGCCTCTTGTACACGAGCAAATTTTTCCGGCTGTGTGCTACCCGTACCGTAGCGTTCCACATTCCCCTTAAATGTGGCATTCGCTTTGACATTCTCTTTCAAATGTGGCATTTGAATGGCCATATTGCTCAGCGTACTGTAACATTGCCGGAAAAAAAGCTATAGCATGCTCTATCTTTTATCATATATACTACTCAGCAGAATGGTTCACCCCTCCACCTCTGCATCCGAACATATGCTACACCCGACATACGTGTGCAAGAAGCCTCAGGCCTATTGCCCGCCAGTGGCTATGACTCTCATCATAAACTTTCCTGAATGTCCGGCCCGAACGCTCAGAGACTGGAACAGAACTGACATGATGTTGTCAGAACGGTTCAGTACTGGGTCATTTTTGGTACTGAATGACTTATCCCGTTGTACAGACGCCTAGTATCTTCTGCGGGGGATTCCTTAGAGGAGACCTGGGTCAGGGAATCCTTTGAATAGATGTGTCAGGCCAGCGGCAGAGCAGGGACAATGTCACCAGAAAAATGTCATTATATGTCCATATATGGTGTTTCTACATCTCCCAGGGCTTCCCCAGACACCAGTCGGAAGTGTCTGGTGTTTCCATGAACAGTTTTATAAACGGCTGTGGGAGAACGAAAACTGAGCGCTGACTTTTTGCCATGGGCAACTAGAACAGTTTTGCACTGCAACATTTCAAAAACATTGGACTGCATACGGATGTCATCCACTTTTTTTTGCATTTCCATTGATTTCTTTGGAGGTTCGTGGTCTGCATGTGTGAAAAAAAGATTTTCTTCTCACTGCACAAAAAATGGATATGTGAACAGACCCATAGGAATCAATGGGTCCGTATGCCATCTGCAAAAAAAACCCCAAAACCCCCCAAAAAAACAGGTAGCACACGAACATCAAAAACACCCATCTGAATGAGCCCCAAATGATATACAGGCGGTCCCCTACTTAAGGACACCCGACTTACAGACAACCCATAGTTACAGACAGACCTCTCTGGATGTTATTACTATAGTCCCAGGCTGCAATGATCAGCTGTACGGTGTCTGTAATGAAGCTTTATTGATAATCCTTGGTCCCATTAAAGCAAAAAATGTTTTAACTCCAAATGTCACTGGGGCCAAAATTTTTTTGTCTGGATCTACAATTATAAAATATACAGTTTCGACTTACATACAAATTCAACTTAAGAACAAACCTCCGGACCCTATCTTGTACGTAACCTGGGGTCTGCCTGTATTTGATTTTTGACCTTCCCAGGACAACTTTTACAATACATATAATAAAATGTCATAAAAACTAAAGCTTCTCCTCGCAAAACACTAGTTGACCGTTACTGATTGTATGCGTTTCAATGGAAACACATATATGATTAGACTAAACCCCGCCCCCAGGCGTTTGCTTTGTGTTTCTTTGCGTTTGCCCCATGTGATCGGACCATACACATTCACATAATATTTTTTCTTTTTCTTGAAAATATTGTATCTGTATCGACTAATTTTGGTATCGCTGCTACCCTATATTCTAGCGCATAACAAAACTTCAGAATACTGCAGCCTGTACCCTGCACCTGAATGGGGCTGCTTTGCAGTTCTTCTCATGTAGGGGTGGCTGGGAATTGTCATACAGGGATACAAATTTGTGGGGAGGGGTCAGTGCTGTATCACCTTATTTCTTGGGATCAGTCGAGGTCCTGTATTGCAGGCCCATTTACCAATCATTAAGGGATAGCATTTCCAGGCTAGCCATTTACACTACAGCAGTGATGGCGAACCTTTTAGAGCCCGAGTGCCCAAAATGCAAACCAGACCCACTTATTTATTGCAAAGTGCCAACACAGCAATTCTTGCATTAAAATATTAAAATCTTCTTGCTCCGTGCTATGCCACAGCTTTCAAGGGTCTTGAGGACACCAATATCGTTGACAGAAGGTGGGGAAATTCAGATTGCCATTGGAGCTTCCCTGAACATGAAAAATTGTGGCGCCAAGAGCAGAAGCTTCAATGGCTCCCATGATAATCTGACCATGTCCTCACCTTCTCTTCTAGCAGTCTCAGGTAGACCCAGATGCTTCACGTTTTGGGCTACTGGGCCTGCAGGAAGATCCTTCAAGTCCTGTCTGGTGAATTCTGTGCTGGGACAACAGCCTGAGTGCCCACTGAGAGGGCTCAGAGTGCCACCTCTGGCACCTGTGCCATAGGTTCGCCACCACTGCACTACAGGAAGGTAAAAACCTGCATACTACATTTCACCCCAAAAATTATCACAAATTTGTTTTTAACATTTAAAATTGAACATATTTCAATTTAATTGAATATAATTTTTTCAAAAATTGTTACAGCCACGCCGTGGTGCCCGACAAGACATCATCAACATTTTACTAGGCAGGCACATGGTTTGATAGAACTATCTCTTTGTCCATCGCCAACTAAATAGTGACTAGTCCTGCGTGTTTTTCTTTTCTACTTTAGGAAGTCCTTAAAGGTCTTTTTGACATTTTCTGCAGCTGCAATCCATGTTGGTCTTTCAAGACCCTTTTGTAGGGAAGTATTAGACCCACAGGTCTGTAGTCCCCAGTCTCTCATCATGTGTACGCATGTAAAAGGTTCACTTTAGCTACAACCTGTTTACAGCCAGTGATTGAATACTGCTTGTCCCTTATGGTGTAATATTTCAGCTGTCCCGCCAGGTTCTCGATGTTGCTATTGTCCGGGTAGAATCCTTCCCGTAACAATTCGTCCAGGAAACAATTGGCAATATGACTCCTTTCCAGAAGGGTAAACGGCACAATCTCCGCTACATCCCAAATTTTATGATGCTGCCGCAAGGATGACTGTATGATGTTGTGAAGTTCTTGAGGGACATTTAAGGTGTCGCTGGAGACGTTCTGCAGAAAGTATTTGGTCACCTCGTTGCCCCCTATGTTGCTGATCAGGATGTAGATGGCATTTAGGAACTCGTTACTTTGGTTTAATTTGAAGTGATTCTGCAGCGTGTCCAGAAGAGAGGGCGGCATGACCTCCATTTCGTCAAATATGAAGACTGGGATCTTCTCCTCCATCTCCGCCCGAGTCACCATGTCCGATATCATGTCGGTGAGCTCAGCCTCGCACGTCGCAATTTCACTTTTATTAGGACAATTGTGCATGACGTAATATTGCAGGACAAAATCGCTCTCCTCCACGGATCGGAAGTGCTTGGCCAGTATCCGCCCCATGTGGCTCTTACCAACACCACTAGGTCCATTCATGGAGATCACCAATGGCTTGTTATGCCAGTGAGTGGCCAGGTAGTCTTTCAAAAGGACCATTATTTTATCAATGGCAATTTTTTGTCCAAAAACCTCTCTTTGCATAGTTTTTTCCAGTCCATCCAGTTCGTATTTTATCACATTATCATCCAAATTCTCGATAGCGTTCAGGATTTGGAAGCAGACGATCCCGATGAAGAGGATCAGGCAACGTTTAGCCTTGCTCTTATGTTCTACTGGTAGATACTTCTTACAGTTCCCTGGATAAAGGACCGGCCTGGACTTTCTTTGCTTCTTCTTGCGTTTTAGGGTGCTCAGTGCAACCTTTTCCAATGTTGGAGTATCGAAATTAAAAAATTTGGGGCTTTCAAAGTTCGAGAGGGACCGACTCTCGGTGGAGAACTGTCGACGAAACATAGAAGGTTTGGTACTGTCTGCAGATTTTCTTCCAGAAAGGTCAAGTTGTAGTTTACTTTTTTTAAGGTTACGGATCCTCCTTCGGAATCGGATGGCCGCCCGCAACGGAGGCACCAGGGATATTTTCCGTTCTGAGGCTTCGGCCTCGGTTTGGGGCAGTTCCACCCCATCCGTTCCATCCATTCCCTGGTTAGCAATGGTTTCCAGCTTCACAAATATTGAAGAGTTGATCTATAAAGATAAAAGAACTTGCATAAGTATTAGGGAAAAACTTGAAATCCAAGATCTGTCAGGTTATGTTACGACCTCACGTACATCTATAAGCACTTCTAAGAACATTTTGTAAAAATAGATGTATCTAAGGCTTTGTGAATTTTTTTTTTTTTTTAACATTGCGGTTGCATGTGGCATCTCGGTTCAAAGGAAACAGGAAGTAAGACGTTGATCTGACTCTGCCATTCATGAGAAGTGCAGATAATAGCCGCCATTCCCTATCTTGTAATAGCAGTAAGTGAGGAGCCGGGGGGATGTATTGTTTTGACCACTACATGTAAGTATAGTGTAACATCAAATGTGTGAATGGCATCCAAAAGTTTCAGGCTAAGGACATCTCTGCCTTCTCCAAAGTTTTGCAACTACTTCCACTTGATTGCATGGTGCCCATGCTCAGATCATTCAGCCCTGGGTCACGCCTCACACTTAGGAAGAACTAATGAAGGTCTGTATTGCTACACAATCTAATCAACCTGCCAGTGTGTTTTGGCGTGTGGGAGGAAACCGGAAGACCCGGAGGAAACCCATGCCCCCAGCGCTGCAAGGCTGTAGTGCTACCCACTGAGCCACTGTGCAACCCTTAATGTGAAATGGTTGATGAGATTGGATATAATTCTGCATATTTGTTGGGTGCAATGTAGGCGGTATGACTTACTTGTATCTGCTTCAGGTCACAACCCCCGACTACTTCTGCTGGTGATGGATCTCATATCTGAAAGAGGAAGAAAAGACAGGTTTTCAAAGCTGAACCATTAGAACATCTACGTGACTATGAAAAATGACTTCTTATTTTCAGATTCATATTTATTATATACGTCCTACTGTATGATCGGACTGTATCATACATCATAGGCTTAGATACACCAGCTCAGTAGATGGTTTCCTTCATAACCTTACATACAATACTTGCTCAGCAAACTCTTTAACATATCTTAAGCTTAGTTACACCTCCACATTATACAGAATCATGTACACATTATGCATAACCTGCTTAGATACAGCAGCTCAGCAGACTATCGTGCATAGTAGGCTTAGATACAGCAATTCAGAAGACTGTATCGTGCATAGCAGGCTTAGATACAGTGGTTCAGCAGACTTAATCGTGCATAGCAGGCTTGGATAAAGCAGTTCAGAAGACTGTATCGTGCACAGCAGGCTTGGATACACCAGTTCAGCAGACTGCGTCGCAAATAGCAGGCTTAGATACAGCAGTTCAGCAGACTGAATCGTGCATAGTATGCTTAGATGCATGCAGGAGTTCAGCAGACTCTATCATACACAGTATGTTTAGATGAACAGACTGGGTCACATTTCATAGGGTTAGATACACATCAGTTTAGTGTAATTGGTTATATAATATTATATGTGTATATGTCCCTTATGATTTGTAAAGCTACAGAATTTGATGGCGCCATACAAATAAAGATTATTATAGTTTCAGACATGAGAGGCTTAGTGCAGATAGTTTAGCAGATAGTATTAGACAATATTACAGAAAACAGGCCAAAAGTTTGGACACATTCAAAGAGTTTTCTGTATTTTTATGACTATAAAAATTGCACTGAAGGCATTAAAATGAACTAACACGTGGAGTTATACACTTAACAAAAAAGTGCAACAACTAAAAATATGTCTTATATTCTAGGTCCTTGTGCTGTGATTACTGCTTTGCACACTCTTGATGAGATACAAGAGGTAGTCACCTGAAATAGGCTTCCAACAGTCTTGGAGAAGTTCCAAGAGATGCCTTCCCTTTTGCCTTCCCTCTGCGGTCCAGCTCACCCCAAACCAATAGGTCAATAGCCCTTACACAGCCTGGAGGTGTTTGGGGTCATTGTCCTGTTGAAAAAAAAATGTTGGTCCAACTAAACGCAAACCAGATAGAATAGCAGCGGCTGCTGGTTCAGTATAAATTCCCAACAGTGTCACCAGCAAAGCCCCCCCCCCCCCCACACACACCATCACACCTCCTCCTCCAGGCTTCATGGTGGCAATGACCTGGTCTATAAACTGAGCTGCTGTTAGCCTGCGATTTCTGAGGCAGGAGACTCTTATCCTCCGCAGCAGAGGTGACATGGATGAACTTATCCTCCGCAGCAGAGGTGACTCGGATGAACTTATCCTCCACAGCAGAGGTGACTCGGATGAACTTATCCTCCACAGCAGTGGGGACTCGGATGAACTTAATCTCCGCAGCAGAGGTGACTCTTATCCTCCGCAGAAGAGGTGACTCAGATGAACGTATCCTCCGCAGCAGAGGTGACTCAGATGAACTTATCCTCCACAGCAGAGGTGCCCCTTGCTGTTACTTTCCTGGGGCGCTCCTCATGTCAGCCAGTTTCTTTGTAACGATTGATGTTTTTGCAACTGCACTTGGGGACACTTACAAAGTTTTCCCAATTTTTCGGACTGAGTGATGATGGCCACTGTTTTTTTCTAGCCATAAAACTAATTCTACCAGTCTATTCATTAGGACTATCAGCCGTGTATCCGCCTGACTTCTGCACAACAAAACTTATGGTCCCAACCCCATTTACAAGGCAAAAAAATCCCACTTATTACCCCTGACAGGGCACCTGTGATGTGACAACCTTTTCAGGTGACTACCTCTTGCAGCTCATCAAGAGATGCCAACAGTGTGCAAAGCAGTGATCACAGCAAAATGACCTACAATATAAGACAGATTTTTAGTTGTTACACACTTTTTGTTACGTTTATAATTCCATGTGTGTAAGTTAATAGTTTTGATGCCCTCAGTGTGAATCTACAATTTTTATAGTCATGAAAATGCAGAAAACTTTTTGAATGAGAAGATGTGTCCAAACTTTTGGTCTGTACTGTATGTTAGCTGACTGTACCACACATGATAGGATTAGATACAAAGCATCACAGGATCGGTTTGGATACAGTGGATGAGCAGAGAGTATCAAACATGAAAGGATAAGATACAGTAGCTTGGTAAGCAGTATCACACACAATGGGATTAGATACAAAAGCTCAGAACGCAGGATCCCACAGCTTTACATAATGAGGAATAGGAAGTCTTGCAGCTCAGCTGTATGCGGATGAATGAAACTTAGCTGCACTACCACTGACGTCCTACGTCAGATTGGGAGATTTTTTTAAGGAAGGAAGCAGCCATGTTTCTTAACTTTTAACTGAGTTTGTACACCGACCACCTGAATTAACGTGACACAACAGACCTGTGAAGTAAGAGCGCTGCAACCCCTTCAAGTAACTGATTAAAGGGAGTGTTGGGTGTCAGACGCCTGCCAGTCAGAAGTCAATCCAAACCCAAAAATGTTTCCAAACCCTGGCACAATACCAACTACAGCCGTCATATAAGAGCGTTCCTGAGGGGATGCACTAAACAAGTGTCTTATGTAAAGATGCTTATGGGGGCATCTAGGCCTTCCATTAATAGGGGAGCTTGGTGCAGCCACAGAAGGTCACATGAATGGGATAATAAAGGGTGAACTTGACAAAGACTCCTAAAGGGAGTGTTAGGATGGGTTAGGGGCACATGGAGAAGATATAAAGGGGGGCAACTGAGTCGGGTATCAAATGAATCACATACAGAAGAGACTATCGCTGCTATCAGGGGCGCTACAGACTGCAAAAAGGGGGCTCCTAGAGAGGCTGAATAGCACAATCAGGTCGGTGGGGTAAAAGGGCATTTGTATGGCCATCCATGTTAATTTAATTCAAGGGGGGGGGGGTTAATATAAAGGTGAAATCTGCTGCATAACATGACATGACAACAAGACATGACATCATTTCTTCTGGGGCACAGCTCAGTAATATGAGGCTGAAATGAGTCTAAACGATTGCATCCGGAAGAGGGCACCGTGTGCCAACCATGTGCCATTTAGATTTCCATTCTTTAGCGTTATAGCAGCACATGGCAGCGGTGTTATAGATGATAATGGAGACATATAGTGTAATATTACCTCTCTATGCAGGAAGAGTGATGGATCCAGCAGCAGGGCTCCCAGCCTCGCACCCTACACACCGAAAGGGAAATGAGCCATAGGCGGAGACCTATGAAACTTCCTTATTGTCACTCATCTATTATTCCATTATCTACTTACTGGAGACTCCTAGAGTTACACCATGTAATACAAAGACTAGGACTGACACTATTCTGCCACACTGAAGGCAGATACATTAGTATGGGATTTGTATCTAATCCTGTTATGTGAGATACTGTCTTGCAGCTGTATCTAATCTTATTGTGCGTCTACTGAGCTGCTGTATCTAAGTAGATAGTTTAGGATACTGTGCTGAGCCATTATTTATAAACATATTTTTTGGTCATACTGTTTGATATTGTATCCGATCCTATCATATGTGATATTTCTGAGTTATTGTATCTGTATCACGTAGGATACTATCTAGTGGAGCAGTGTATCTAAGCCTACCATGTGCCATACCATCTGCTTAGCTAGTATAGAGGTCAACCACACACTTTTCACTTCTGAACCTTTGCACTCAGCCTGAACCCTGCCATAGGAAAGTCACCTGCGCATCCACCTATCAACTATCAAGCTTTACCCCTCATTGTATCTCCTCTTGTAACATCGCATTTCCTGTTGCTTATATAGTGACAACATGCGGCTCTGTACAAAGATTGACCTCATGCTGCATTTGTTCCCTGTTTCACAATTCATTTATATATTTTATGCACTTCCTTGGCTAGGGGTAGCCAGATAAGATGACTATGATTTTAGGGGTCCCTGCATAGTCCCACTGCAGTGCTATTTAAAAAAACCCAACATTTCTGTCCAAAACTTGCCATACACAGTACAAAGTGAGACATAAACAAAACTAACTCACATTTCTGGCGCTGGTGCTTGGCGCTCACTTATTGGTAACAAATGCAGGAAAGTAAAAGTGCAGCTCGCCCTCCTTTCTTGCTTCACTTCTTGGTGTCGTCCTAAATCCAGGGATCAGTGGATTTGGTATAATGATGCCATACACACACAGACTCTCCCAGTGTTTATACCCAAGTGTCCCCTGAACAAACACCTACAGCATTTGTCCAATCTTCTGACCTATGAGGTATCTCTCATGCCCTCCAGCCAATCCCTTGATTGGAGTATACATGGCTACCATTGTTTTTGAAGACAAAGACAATATGGAGAAAGTCTACTATAAATACATTAACTAGATGTGATTAGATTCGGAGACAGGATGGTCATCAATGAGCCGGCACCACACAATAAGGCCTCGTGAGACCCTGGGCAAAAATGTATAATGTACCAACACCACCACTGTCACATTTATTCTCCATACAGTGATCTAAAATCGCCTACATACTGTTACTGAACAAAACCAGTATTAGCAGGGATATCATTATACACAGCCCATATAATCCGCTCACACCATGACCCCTGCCATTACCACAACAACTTGCTTCCGTTCCAACAGATTTAGAGCGTCGGCGCCAAAAAAAAACCTAATTTTTGTTGCACATTTAGACTGACCTAAAGCAAGTCTACCAACTTCTAAACCCCTCCCTGAATGTGGAGGGTCATTTCTGAAGCCCAAATAAAGGAAAGCCATGCACCACAATGTAAAATACCAGTGCAGAACGTCACTAAGGTGCCAGAACAAAGACCTAGTGCCACAAATTAATCAATTCCTTCCTTTAAAGGAAATGTATCACCAGATTACTGAGGGTAGAGTATCCAAAATAGGCTGCTCGTTATGTCTAGGGCAGTGGTGGCGAACCTTTTAGAGATCAAGTGCCCAAAATGCAAACCAGACCCACTTTTTTTTATTGCAAAGTGCACAGCAATTCTTGCATTAAATTATTAAAATCTTCTTTCTCCGTGCTATACCAGAGCTTTCAACGGTCCTGAGGACACCAATATCGTTGACAGAAGGTGGCAAAATTCAGATTGCCATTGGAGCTTCCCTTCACAACCCAACAGCCTGAGTGCCCACTGATAGGGCTCAGAGTGCCACAGGTTCGCCACCACTGGTCTAGGGGATGGACAAACACACAGACACACACACACTTTTACATGCAATTAAGTGTTTTTATTGCCAAAATAATAACTTTGTAAAAGTGCCAGAGGCGCACAAGCTAACGGCGCTCGGCTTCCCCTGGACACTAATATATTCACGAGCCTCCTTTGAGACCTTCAGCCTTTCCTGCTCTCAACATGCTGCCCTCTGCATATACACAGCTTACTCTCTCTTACTGGTCCGGTGCATCCTCAGAAGAGCTCAGAAATGTAAACAAAGAATCACTTAGAGTCTGCACACAGCATAGAAGTAAGTAGCACGACTGCTGAATCACTTGATGAACATTCAGGGATTAACCACAAGGCAGTAAAGACACGTGGGCAACCCCTTTAATGTCTGACCACAGAAATGCTACCCCGGCGCAGGAACATTACTATACCCTTGGCACGGAAGAAGGGTAAATGCGGCAAGTCACCTGTGCACCCACTAAATCAGCTATCATGCTTTACTTTTTAATCCCTTCTTCTAGCAATGTCAAGAGTCTGGGCCCAGGTTCAGCTGTTAATTTAACAATTCGTTCAGGAAATCTGACTGGATCCCATTCACCAGGGGTCCCGGGGTAATTTCCCAGCTTGCTCCCACCTTAGTGCTGGCCCTGTGAGCGGCACATGTAGCAGTGCAGTGCCTGCATATACTGTAGCGTATGTCAGGTTCATTCATCACTTCTCCAAGTTCTCTATTCACTCCCCCGGGGACCATGTGGCCTCTGATGCTCACAGCACAGAAAAGGTCCTGTCAGGGCAGAGAATATTTAGATGAGATCAGGAGGGACCTTATTACCATTGTAACACGCCTGATAAGCAAATATCCCTCACCCCATGTGTAGGATTTGAATAGATACCATCACGTTACAGTCCCCATTGTCACGGCAAATCCTTCTATTTTGTTTATGAATGACTCACACTGTGTATGGATATATAGAAATACTTCCCAAGCTATTGTTGATGGGTACATGAAGGTACCCAGCCTAGAAGGGGTTTTCAGCTCCCGACACAACATGACACAGCGCAGACTGTAGTGTAGTGGCCGCCTCTGATTACTGCAGGCGCCGCTCTCATACAAGGGAATGAAGGGATATGTCAAACCCCTTGAAATATACACATCAAACAGGAGTCTTTTTACACCTTCAGTCTCTAAATAAATGTAGTCAGACATGTCAAATTGTATCATTGTGGCACCTGGCATCTTTATAACAGATCTATGCTCTGATATAGTAGAGGTCTGAGTGTTACTTAGCGTCTTCCGTGACCCAAATGGATGTGTATCCAGATATAGCAAACGTCCAGGTGCCCATTTACAAACAATACTGACCATAGGACCTGATGCTAGGAGAGATCCTGCAGTCTACTGCCCATGCAAACATCATTGCCATTGTCTCCCCTTAATGATCAGAGAACTTGCAAATTACAACCTTGGTTTCTAGTCAGAATTTATAGTACCCTGCATTTGTCCCTCATTTCCTCTTGTAATTTTGAGGCTGGGAGATGTATTGATGTGGTAATATATAGTGGGAAGTGCCTACAATGAATGATACAACAGTGGCTTCCTCCTTGAATCTAGAATATTGGCCGCCTCTACTTCTGTGAGTGAAGTGTCCTTTATTTAAGTCCCTGTTAAAAAGAATTATTTTACATAACTGGGAAAGTAATAGACGCAATTCACCTGGAAATCATTATATCATCGTCCTGGAAGTGAATGAAGGGATTGTTCTGAGGATCTATTCATAGTAGTCTGTCCCAATGGCTGCGTACAGTCCTGTGCTCGCTTTGCTAGTGTCTACTGCACGAATGGGTAACTGGGTCTCGTTGTAAAATCTGCAGCATCTCAATGACTTTTGTTACATGCAGATTCATAGCGGATTTATGTCCATATTTACATGCAAAATGTGGGCAGATTGTCCCTATCGTAGGTGCAATCAGGAATAAGCAAGGTGGGTTTTGTCGGTAAACATTGCAAAAAAAAAAAGTTTCTCTCCAATGTATTGCCTGGAGAGTTGTGCAATTATGCCTTAGTGAATGTTGTTAGTAGAAGCAGGGCTGTGAAATATAGATGTTATATTCCAGGATTGTAGCTTCTCCAAGTGCAATTGGTACATGTCCTCACACTGCTGTGCACTGTGTTCTCTGCACTGAATTGAAATATTAGGAAGAGCCTTAGCGATATCACAGACTCCAGGATAATCTGCTTGCTGGTTCAGTTTCATGCTTATTAACCGTCTAGATGTATTATCACTAGGCCACCAGGGACTATGTACAGTACAGGGGATTACTGCCACGGCATGTACCATGGGGCTACCAAGGTCTGATAACAGTATGTGCTGCTGTTACATTGCATATTCCACTGGATTACCCGAGACTCTACCACTGGACTATACATTATACATATAGGATGTGGTAATCATGGATCATCCACCTCTGGACCTCTGTCCATTACATAGAGTGGAAGATAACATTGGACTAGGTGCACGGTGTACCGCTAGTTCACTATGTGTTGCACATAGGATAAAGACTAATCCATAAGGGAATTGGTACATAAACCACTGTCAGCAAAGCCCGGGTAGGTTGTGTTCCCTTTGATCAATATGCATCAAAGACTCTATACACCAGTGACGGCGAACCTTTTGGTGGCCGAGTGCACAAACTGCAACCCAAAACCCCCCTTATTTATCTTGAGGTGCCAACCAAAAATTAAAGCAGTAACTTATTGCTCTCTGTTCTTCAACAACTTTCGATCATATTGGCCTCCTGAGGACAAGATAGAAAATTTGCATAGTTTTAGCTTCTTTCCAGTGTCTCTCTGCACACAGAGAATTGTGGGGCCTGCAAAAGGTCTTCCAAAGATAATTCAGCCCAGTCTACTCCTTCTCCCTCTTCCTACAGTCCCAAGTAGCGAAGTAATTATGACTTTAATATATGACTGAAAGCAGCATTTTTTAAGTTGCTTGAGACCACAGGGATCAGTCCTGTGTCCGGTCTGATGTGCTGGGGCGATGGCCTGGGTGCCCACAGAAAGGGCTCTGAGTGCCACCTCTGGCACCCGTGCCATTGGTTCGCCACCACTGCTATATACCATGTACTTTCCAATCACTTAGCACTTGGAGGATACGTACAGTACAAATACTGTATATAACAAAGCATCTATGGCACAGGGAAACCTTGTAAGATTATTTTGTAAGAATAAAGTTGCCTCCTGTGACTCACAACATGCAATGCAATAATCTATGGATCTGGAACAATCACAGTAGACGATTGAGGGTTAGCACTACAATTCATTTACATGGCCAGAATCCGGCTTACTGGGGCAAGTGCCGGAGCCAAAGGGGTCTAGAGGGGGCAACTTCCGTCTCCTCTTGTTACCCTGCCCTACGGGCGAGGGAGAGGGGTGTGTGTGCAGGACGTGAGTTTTCTGTAAAGGGGTTAATTAAACCTGGAGCCGTCCCCGGGGTCAGCATTTTTTTTTCTCGCCTGGACCGTTATACCTCGAGTGCCAGAAAATGCATTATAAATGTGGTGTGTGTTAGTTTTTTTAGTGCAAATTACGACAGAATGTTATGGATAACATGTTGTTATAGCTCCCTATGTTGTTATGGATAATGGGCGGCTGATTTCTTGAATACAATGTATAACTGAGCAGTTCTGAGAGTTCCTGCTGAGGTAGTGGTAGTGGGAGCTGCATCAGTCACAGTCTGGACACTATTTATAAAAAATAGATAATAATATAAAGGGGTTTTCCCACCAAACAAGTTAGGCCCTATCCACAGGATAGCGGCTAAATTACTAATCAGTGGGGGTCTCGCTGATTAGACCCCTACAGATCACGAGGGGTTGGCAATCTCCGTCAACTCCATAGAGATGAATGGAGCTGACCAGACATGCACTGCCGTCTGCTGCATTCATCTCTGGGAGCAACAAGAGGTTCGACGGAGGTATCTGGGACACCTAGGGCCCCCGTTTTCGTGATCGACGGGGGTCTCATTACAGAGACCCGCACCAAAAGCAAGTTAGGTCCTGTCCTTTGGATTGGATGTTCTCTCTGTGTTTGCGTGGGTATCCTTCAGGTCCTCCGGTTTCCTCCCACACTCCAAAACATATAGGAAGGTTTATTAGATTGTGAGCCCCATTGGGGACAGGGAGCAATTTGGCAAAAAGCTCTGTGCAGCGCTGCGTAATCTGTGTGCGCTATATAAATAAAGGAATTATTGTAGTAAATTTTCATTGTGTTGGGCTATAGCTAAAGATACAGGTCCATCAAGTTAACCCATAATCAGACAGTGAACCTATCAGGCTGAAGCTAATTGGTCCAAAATTAGGAGATGATTTCTTCCCGACTTCCCACCAGAACAAATCCCTGGATGATCCTCTATCCCATGTATCTATTCACATGACATTTTTGCTTTATAGAGAGACATTTGGACCTCTCTTTTCCAGTGTTAGAGCCATCACAGTATCTCGTAGTAGCGAGTCCCATAGTCTCATTCCTCTTACATGCAGCATTTTAGCTGGAGCAGTAGAAGAGGTTTTCTCTTTCTGCCACAAAATAGAAAAAAATTGACCCAAACTACTATGAGAGAGGGAAATAGAATATTTTTTATCAACATGTAACTTCATTGTGAGTTGTATAGCAGAGAACCCATATGTGCCGTTACTCTGTAAAGGAAGATCTGTGTGTCGCAACTTTGTTTCCCTGTAGACTCTTCCCTTTTTTACACCAAGTTTTTAATGACCTGTTCTGCACAAAATGTATAGTTTGTGTGTATAGTATGTATGTAGAGTCATTGTTTTGGTATATTAGTACATGCCCATCGTGCTCCTATAATAGAGCTGTCCCCAGTACGTACTTTAAAGGGGTATATACGTTTATCACATAAAGTAATGGCAATTTGCTATTACAGTGCTAGCTACGGTGACCCTATAATAGCGCAGACACGGTCCTCCTATTACAGTGCTAGCTACGGTGACCCTATAATAACGCAGACACGGTCCTCCTATTACAGTGCTAGCTACGGTGACCCTATAATAGCGCAGACACGGTCCTCCTATTACAGTGCTAGCTACGGTGACCCTATAACAACGCAGACACGGTCCTCCTATTACAGTGCTAGCTACGGTGACCCTATAATAACGCAGACACGGTCCTCCTATTACAGTGCTAGCTACAGTGACCCTATAATAGCGCAGACACGGTCCTCCTATTACAGTGCTAGCTACGGTGACCCTATAATAACGCAGACACGGTCCTCCTATTACAGTGCTAGCTACGGTGACCCTATAATAGCGCAGACACGGTCCTCCTATTACAGTGCTAGCTACGGTGACCCTATAATAACGCAGACACAGTCCTCCTATTACAGTGCTAGCTACGGTGACCCTATAATAGCGCAGACACGGTCCTCCTATTACAGTGCTAGCTACAGTGACCCTATAATAACGCAGACACGGTCCTCCTATTACAGTGCTAGCTACGGTGACCCTATAATAACGCAGACACGGTCCTCCTATTACAGTGCTAGCTACGGTGACCCTATAATAGCGCAGACACGGTCCTCCTATTACAGTGCTAGCTACAGTGACCCTATAATAACGCAGACACGGTCCTCCTATTACAGTGCTAGCTACGGTGACCCTATAATAACGCAGACACGGTCCTCCTATTACACTGCTAGCTACGGTGACCCTATAATAACGCAGACACGGTCCTCCTATTACAGTGCTAGCTACGGTGACCCTATAATAACGCAGACACGGTCCTCCTATTACAGTGCTAGCTACGGTGACCCTATAATAACGCAGACACGGTCCTCCTATTACAGTGCTAGCTACGGTGACCCTATAATAACGCAGACACGGTCCTCCTATTACAGTGCTAGCTACGGTGACCCTATAATAACGCAGACACGGTCCTCCTATTACAGTGCTAGCTATGGTGACCCTATAATAGGGCAGACACGGTCCTCCTATTACAGTGCTAGCTATGGTGACCCTATAATAGGGCAGACACGGTCCTCCTATTACAGTGCTAGCTACGGTGACCCTATAATAGCGCAGACACGGTCCTCCTATTACAGTGCTAGCTACAGTGACCCTATAATAGCGCAGACACTGTCCTCCTATTACAGTGCTAGCTACGGTGACCCTATAATAACGCAGACACGGTCCTCCTATTACAGCGCTAGCTACGGTGACCCTATAATAGCGCAGACACGGTCCTCCTATTACAGTGCTAGCTACAGTGACCCTATAATAACGCAGACACGGTCCTCCTATTACAGTGCTAGCTACGGTGACCCTATAATAACGCAGACACGGTCCTCCTATTACAGTGCTAGCTACGGTGACCCTATAATAATGCAGACACGGTCCTCCTATTACAGTGCTAGCTACGGTGACCCTATAATAACGCAGACACGGTCCTCCTATTACAGTGCTAGCTACGGTGACCCTATAATAACGCAGACACGGTCCTCCTATTACAGTGCTAGCTACGGTGACCCTATAATAACGCAGGCACGGTCCTCCTATTACAGTGCTAGCTACGGTGACCCTATAATAACGCAGACACGGTCCTCCTATTACAGTGCTAGCTACGGTGACCCTATAATAACGCAGGCACGGTCCTCCTATTACAGTGCTAGCTACGGTGACCCTATAATAACGCAGACACGGTCCTCCTATTACAGTGCTAGCTACGGTGACCCTATAATAACGCAGACACGGTCCTCCTATTAAAGTGCTAGCTACGGTGACCCTATAATAATGCAGACACGGTCCTCCTATTACAGTGCTAGCTACGGTGACCCTATAATAACGCAGACACGGTCCTCCTATTACAGTGCTAGCTACGGTGACCCTATAATAACGCAGACACGGTCCTCCTATTACAGTGCTAGCTACGGTGACCCTATAATAACGCAGACACGGTCCTCCTATTACAGTGCTAGCTACGGTGACCCTATAATAACGCAGGCACGGTCCTCCTATTACAGTGCTAGCTACGGTGACCCTATAATAACGCAGACACGGTCCTCCTATTACAGTGCTAGCTACGGTGACCCTATAATAACGCAGACACGGTCCTCCTATTACACTGCTAGCTACGGTGACCCTATAATAACGCAGACACGGTCCTCCTATTACAGTGCTAGCTACGGTGACCCTATAATAACGCAGACACGGTCCTCCTATTACAGTGCTAGCTACGGTGACCCTATAATAACGCAGACACGGTCCTCCTATTACAGTGCTAGCTACGGTGACCCTATAATAACGCAGACACGGTCCTCCTATTACACTGCTAGCTACGGTGACCCTATAATAACGCAGACACGGTCCTCCTATTACAGTGCTAGCTACGGTGACCCTATAATAACGCAGACACGGTCCTCCTATTACAGTGCTAGCTACGGTGACCCTATAATAACGCAGACACGGTCCTCCTATTACAGTGCTAGCTACGGTGACCCTATAATAGCGCAGACACGGTCCTCCTATTACAGTGCTAGCTACGGTGACCCTATAATAACGCAGACACGGTCCTCCTATTACACTGCTAGCTACGGTGACCCTATAATAACGCAGACACGGTCCTCCTATTACAGTGCTAGCTACGGTGACCCTATAATAATGCAGACACGGTCCTCCTATTACAGTGCTAGCTACAGTGACCCTATAATAGCGCAGACACGGTCCTCCTATTACAGTGCTAGCTACGGTGACCCTATAATAACGCAGACACGGTCCTCCTATTACAGTGCTAGCTACGGTGACCCTATAATAGCGCAGACACGGTCCTCCTATTACAGTGCTAGCTACGGTGACCCTATAATAGCGCAGACACGGTCCTCCTATTACAGTGCTAGCTACGGTGACCCTATAATAACGCAGACACGGTCCTCCTATTACAGTGCTAGCTACGGTGACCCTATAATAACGCAGACACGGTCCTCCTATTACAGTGCTAGCTACGGTGACCCTATAATAACGCAGACACGGTCCTCCTATTACAGTGCTAGCTACGGTGACCCTATAATAACGCAGACACGGTCCTCCTATTACAGTGCTAGCTACGGTGACCCTATAATAGCGCAGACACGGTCCTCCTATTACAGTGCTAGCTACGGTGACCCTATAATAACGCAGACACGGTCCTCCTATTACAGTGCTAGCTACGGTGACCCTATAATAACGCAGACACGGTCCTCCTATTACAGTGCTAGCTACGGTGACCCTATAATAACGCAGACACGGTCCTCCTATTACAGTGCTAGCTACGGTGACCCTATAATAACGCAGACACGGTCCTCCTATTACAGTGCTAGCTACGGTGACCCTATAATAGCGCAGACACGGTCCTCCTATTACAGTGCTAGCTATGGTGACCCTATAATAGGGCAGACACGGTCCTCCTATTACAGTGCTAGCTACGGTGACCCTATAATAGCGCAGACACGGTCCTCCTATTACAGTGCTAGCTATGGTGACCCTATAATAGCGCAGACACGGTCCTCCTATTACAGTGCTAGCTACGGTGACCCTATAATAGCGCAGACACGGTCCTCCTATTACAGTGCTAGCTACGGTGACCCTATAATAACGCAGACACGGTCCTCCTATTACAGTGCTAGCTACGGTGACCCTATAATAACGCAGACACGGTCCTCCTATTACAGTGCTAGCTACGGTGACCCTATAATAACGCAGACACGGTCCTCCTATTACAGTGCTAGCTACGGTGACCCTATAATAACGCAGACACGGTCCTCCTATTACAGTGCTAGCTACGGTGACCCTATAATAGCGCAGACACGGTCCTCCTATTACAGTGCTAGCTACGGTGACCCTATAATAACGCAGACACGGTCCTCCTATTACAGTGCTAGCTACGGTGACCCTATAATAACGCAGACACGGTCCTCCTATTACAGTGCTAGCTACGGTGACCCTATAATAACGCAGACACGGTCCTCCTATTACAGTGCTAGCTACGGTGACCCTATAATAACGCAGACACGGTCCTCCTATTACAGTGCTAGCTACGGTGACCCTATAATAGCGCAGACACGGTCCTCCTATTACAGTGCTAGCTACGGTGACCCTATAATAACGCAGACACGGTCCTCCTATTACAGTGCTAGCTACGGTGACCCTATAATAATGCAGACACGGTCCTCCTATTACAGTGCTAGCTACGGTGACCCTATAATAGCGCAGACACGGTCCTCCTATTACAGTGCTAGCTATGGTGACCCTATAATAGGGCAGACACGGTCCTCCTATTACAGTGCTAGCTACGGTGACCCTATAATAACGCAGACACGGTCCTCCTATTACAGTGCTAGCTACGGTGACCCTATAATAGCGCAGACACGGTCCTCCTATTACAGTGCTAGCTACGGTGACCCTATAATAGCGCAGACACGGTCCTCCTATTACAGTGCTAGCTACGGTGACCCTATAATAACGCAGACACGGTCCTCCTATTACAGTGCTAGCTACGGTGACCCTATAATAACGCAGACACGGTCCTCCTATTACAGTGCTAGCTACGGTGACCCTATAATAGCGCAGACACGGTCCTCCTATTACAGTGCTAGCTATGGTGACCCTATAATAGCGCAGACACGGTCCTCCTATTACAGTGCTAGCTACGGTGACCCTATAATAGCGCAGACACGGTCCTCCTATTACAGTGCTAGCTACGGTGACCCTATAATAACGCAGACACGGTCCTCCTATTACAGTGCTAGCTACGGTGACCCTATAATAACGCAGACACGGTCCTCCTATTACAGTGCTAGCTACGGTGACCCTATAATAACGCAGACACGGTCCTCCTATTACAGTGCTAGCTACGGTGACCCTATAATAACGCAGACACGGTCCTCCTATTACAGTGCTAGCTACGGTGACCCTATAATAGCGCAGACACGGTCCTCCTATTACAGTGCTAGCTACGGTGACCCTATAATAACGCAGACACGGTCCTCCTATTACAGTGCTAGCTACGGTGACCCTATAATAACGCAGACACGGTCCTCCTATTACAGTGCTAGCTACGGTGACCCTATAATAACGCAGACACGGTCCTCCTATTACAGTGCTAGCTACGGTGACCCTATAATAACGCAGACACGGTCCTCCTATTACAGTGCTAGCTACGGTGACCCTATAATAGCGCAGACACGGTCCTCCTATTACAGTGCTAGCTACGGTGACCCTATAATAACGCAGACACGGTCCTCCTATTACAGTGCTAGCTACGGTGACCCTATAATAATGCAGACACGGTCCTCCTATTACAGTGCTAGCTACGGTGACCCTATAATAGCGCAGACACGGTCCTCCTATTACAGTGCTAGCTATGGTGACCCTATAATAGGGCAGACACGGTCCTCCTATTACAGTGCTAGCTACGGTGACCCTATAATAACGCAGACACGGTCCTCCTATTACAGTGCTAGCTACGGTGACCCTATAATAGCGCAGACACGGTCCTCCTATTACAGTGCTAGCTACGGTGACCCTATAATAGCGCAGACACGGTCCTCCTATTACAGTGCTAGCTACGGTGACCCTATAATAACGCAGACACGGTCCTCCTATTACAGTGCTAGCTACGGTGACCCTATAATAACGCAGACACGGTCCTCCTATTACAGTGCTAGCTACGGTGACCCTATAATAACGCAGACACGGTCCTCCTATTACAGTGCTAGCTACGGTGACCCTATAATAACGCAGACACGGTCCTCCTATTACAGTGCTAGCTACGGTGACCCTATAATAGCGCAGACACGGTCCTCCTATTACAGTGCTAGCTATGGTGACCCTATAATAGGGCAGACACGGTCCTCCTATTACAGTGCTAGCTACGGTGACCCTATAATAGCGCAGACACGGTCCTCCTATTACAGTGCTAGCTATGGTGACCCTATAATAGCGCAGACACGGTCCTCCTATTACAGTGCTAGCTACGGTGACCCTATAATAGCGCAGACACGGTCCTCCTATTACAGTGCTAGCTACGGTGACCCTATAATAACGCAGACACGGTCCTCCTATTACAGTGCTAGCTACGGTGACCCTATAATAACGCAGACACGGTCCTCCTATTACAGTGCTAGCTACGGTGACCCTATAATAGCGCAGACACGGTCCTCCTATTACAGTGCTAGCTACGGTGACCCTATAATAACGCAGACACGGTCCTCCTATTACAGTGCTAGCTACGGTGACCCTATAATAACGCAGACACGGTCCTCCTATTACAGTGCTAGCTACGGTGACCCTATAATAACGCAGACACGGTCCTCCTATTACAGTGCTAGCTACGGTGACCCTATAATAGCGCAGACACGGTCCTCCTATTACAGTGCTAGCTACGGTGACCCTATAATAACGCAGACACGGTCCTCCTATTACAGTGCTAGCTACGGTGACCCTATAATAACGCAGACACGGTCCTCCTATTACAGTGCTAGCTACGGTGACCCTATAATAACGCAGACACGGTCCTCCTATTACAGTGCTAGCTACGGTGACCCTATAATAACGCAGACACGGTCCTCCTATTACAGTGCTAGCTACGGTGACCCTATAATAACGCAGACACGGTCCTCCTATTACAGTGCTAGCTACGGTGACCCTATAATAGCGCAGACACGGTCCTCCTATTACAGTGCTAGCTATGGTGACCCTATAATAGGGCAGACACGGTCCTCCTATTACAGTGCTAGCTACGGTGACCCTATAATAACGCAGACACGGTCCTCCTATTACAGTGCTAGCTACGGTGACCCTATAATAGCGCAGACACGGTCCTCCTATTACAGTGCTAGCTACGGTGACCCTATAATAGCGCAGACACGGTCCTCCTTGCTAGCTACTCTCTCAGTATTTTGTTGCAATGTTATCTTGGCGCCTTCCTGTGATACATCTCGTGTTTGGCCTGTATTATTCTGGAGAACAGATGGGGGGACACATACTGACAACCCTGACACTGCATTTTCTTGACTTGTGGTTAACCCTGAGGCTTCCTGTGTTACTGTATAGACTATAGTATTTGATGTGTCCCGGGAAAGATCAAGCACCAAATGCAGGCTAATAGATATTATCACTACTTCACCCTAATCCCCCCTTTCCCCAATATACTGTAGCAGAACCGAGGGCTTATCCCCCAATAACCGGTACAGAACATGCAATGACCCAAAGACTATTCCTCCTCATTTACTTATCTTCTGCTTTCTGTCTATAAAGGGAAAATTATAGCAAGTGGCCATTTTCATTATTATCTCGCTATATAAACCCTTCATTTCATTGTTATTAATTCAGACTTCTTAACAAAGTAAAGATGGGGAGATATAATAAAAGGTAAATCGGTAGATTTAGATTAGTTAGATACATGAGATGGAGATTGATTGGAGATAGATATACAGATACTATAAATGGATTTTAGTTGGTTAGGATTGATAGATTAATAAGATGGATATGAGACATTAGTTAAACAAATTATATTTAGATATAAGAGATTAATAAGTAAGGTGTAGGTTTGTGAAAGAGTACACTTAGGGAATGACATAAATTCCAGTTCCTGATACAGGCAGTCCCCGGGTTACATACAAGATAGGGTCTGTAGGTTTGTTCTTAAGTTGAGTTTGTATGTAAGTCGGAACTGTATATTTTATCATTGTAATCCCAGCCAGAACTTTTTTGGTCTCTGTGACAATTGGATTTTTAAAATGTTGGGTTGTCATAAGAATCAGGATTAATAATAAAGCTTCATTACAGACGCCTGTGATAACTGTTACAGCTGATTTTTGTAGCCTAGGACTAAAGTACAGTAAGTTACCAATATCCAGAGGTCCGTTTGTAACTAGGGGTCGTATGTAAGTCGAGTGTTCTTAAGTAGGGGACCGCCTGGTATATTGCTATAAGGCTGAGTTCACATTACATTGTGTGCCATACGTTGTAAGGACACGTCCGGGGGAATCCGACATGTCCTTACAGCGTATGGCACAGACGTATCCCATTGTATGCTCATACAGTGGGATATGTCACCTTAGGACCCCTCCTCCCCACTGTATGTGGGGGGAGGAGTAGAGATCGGCAGCAGCTGGCGATTGGCTGCTAAAGTACAGGGTGTTCCCCCAGTGATGTCACTGTCCTTATATGGACAGAAACATCGCCGGTCCCCCCTTTCCTGCCAGGTGCGTAACTAGGAGAGGCTGGGGTCAATAGCAGATTTTTGCAAGGGGCCCCCCTCCCCCTTTAAAAACAAATATAGACATGTTTATTTACTTCCACATTCATATATATACTCCTATAAACACACATTTATATATTTATATACATACATATATACATTTATACACTCTTACATATATACACTTATACATTTATACATACATATATACATTTATACATACATATATACATTTATACACTCTTACATATATACACTTATACATTTATACATACATATATACATTTATACATACATATATACATTTATACACTCTTACATATACAGGCAGTCCCCGGGTTACGTACAAGATAGGGTCCAGAGGTTTGTTCTTAAGTTGAATTTGTATGTAAGTCGAAACTGTATATTTTATAATTGTAGATCCAGACAAAAAAAAATTTTGCACCCAGTGACAATTGGAGTTTAAGCATTTTTTGCTGTAATGGGACCAAGTATTATCAATAAAGCTTCATTACAGATGTCTTACAGTAGATAATTGCAGTCTGAGACTATAGTAAAGCATTCAGAAACCTTCACCAGAGGTCAGAGGGGTCTGTCTGTAACTATGGGTTGTCTGTAAGTCGAGTGTCCTTAAGTAGGGGACCGCCTGTATACATTTATACATACATATATACATTTATACACTCTTACATATATACATTTATACATACATATATACATTTATACACTCTTACATATATACATTTATACATACATATACACTCACCGGCCACTTTATTAGGTACACCTGTCCAACTGCTCGTTAACACTTAATTTCTAATCAGCCAATCACATGGCGGCAACTCAGTGCATTTAGGCATGTAGACATGGTCAAGACAATCTCCTGCAGTTCTCCCGAGCATCAGTATGGGGAAGGAAGGTGATTTGAGGCCTTTGAACGTAGCATGGTTGTTGGTGCCAGAAGGGCTGGTCTGAGTATTTCAGAAACTGCTGATCTACTGGGATTTTCACGCACAACCATCTCTAGGGTTTACAGAGAATGGTCCGAAAAAGAAAAAACATCCAGTGAGCGGCAGTTCTGTGGGCGGAAATGCCTTGTTGATGCCAGAGGTCAGAGGAGAATGGGCAGACTGGTTCGAGCTGATAGAAAGGCAACAGAGACTCAAATCGCCACCCGTTACACCCAAGGTAGGCAGAAGAGCATCTCTGAACGCACAGTACGTCCAACTTTGAGGCAGATGGGCTACAGCAGCAGAAGACCACACCGGGTGCCACTCCTTTCAGCTAAGAACAGGAAACTGAGGCTGCAATTTGCACAATCTCATCGAAATTGGACAGTAGAAGATTGGAAAAACGTTGGTCTGATGAGTCTCGATTTCTGCTGCGACATTCGGTTGGCGTCGACAACATGAAAGCATGGATCCATCCTGCCTTGTATTACCGGGTTAGGCTGGTGGTGGTGGTGTCATGGATCCATCCTGCCTTGTATCAGCGGGTCAGGCTGGTGGTGGTGGTGTCATGGTGTCTTTGGGCCCCTTGGTACAACGCCACAGCCTACCTGAGTATTGTTGCTGACCATGTCCATCCCTTTATGAGCACAATGTACCCTGTAACATCTGATGGCTACTTTCAGCAGGATAATGCGCCATGTCATAAAGCTGGAATCATCTCAGACTGGTTTCTTGAACATGACAATGAGGTCACTGGACACAAATGGCCTCCACAGTCACCAGATCTCAATCCAATAGAGCATCTTTGGGATGTGGTGGAACGGGAGATTCGCATCATGGATGTGCAGCCGACAAATCTGCAGCAACTGTGTGATGCCATCATGTCAATATGGACCAAAATCTCTGAGGAGCTTCCAGCACCTTGTTGTATCTATGCCACGAAGAATTGAGGCAGTTCGGAAGGCAAAAGGGGGTCCAACCCGTTACCAGCATGGTGTACCTAATAAAGTGGCCAGTGAGTGTATACATTTATACACTCTTACATATACACATTTATACATTCATACATACATTTATACATACATATATACATTTATACACACTTACATACATATATACATTTATACACACTTACATATATATATATACATTCATACATACATACATATATACATTCATACATACATACATATATACATTTATACACACTTACATACATATATACATTTATACAATCATACATACATATATACATTTATACACTCTTACATATATACATTTATACATACACACATATACATTTATGCATATACATACATATACACATTTATTCACTCTTACATACATATATACATTTATACACACATACATACAGTATATACAAACTCTTTATACACTTGACCAGAAGGCGGCATATCGGAGGTGGAGGAGTGGGTGGGCCAGGTTTTCGGCCCTCTCACTGAAACGACAGCTCGAGGGACACACCCAGTTTGAACACATTTAATAAACTATACTTCAGCTATATCTCCCGGGAGGGCAGGAGTGGGTTATGGGAAGTGATGTTGGTGGTTGCGCT
This sequence comes from Engystomops pustulosus, assembly GCF_040894005.1. NCBI lineage: Eukaryota > Metazoa > Chordata > Amphibia > Anura > Leptodactylidae > Engystomops > Engystomops pustulosus. The sequence goes on from NC_092419.1 coordinate 105,085,482, forward strand.
GGCCAAATGCTAGCCATAACTTATGCTTCTGATGTTTCTCGGCCATGCGGGGGCCCCGTGTGCTGCGTGCCCCTGGACCTCGCGGTCCCCGGTGGAGTTACGCCTCTGCTTCCTGCTGAGCTATGTATGTGCTCAGCCTCCCTGGAGGAGGGATGTGATACACTGTATCTGCTCCCCATAGGCTTCTATTGCCTCCGGTGAGCACATACGTTGCTAAGCAAGAGGGAGCCGGATGGAAGACGTAGCTCGCCGGCACATTGCATCCTGCCTTTTTTCCTGGATGCAACATATACTGGTCAGGCAAAAACTATGCCTCCATCTGCAACTAAATGTCATAGTATACGCACAGCATATACATCGGGAGCTTTCCTGACATATCGCTGAGCGCACACACAAGAGGTTATGTGACAGTCTAATTTTAAAAAACTCTTCCTTCATCAATAGTGTGGAGCTGTGAGAAATGAGATGTTCTCTGCGGCCACTTCTGTATATAAAGGGAACATATCTGGTAAATAACACAATACTTTTACATCCTGTGAAAATACTATTTTAGTGCTGTCCATAATGATCACAAAAACCCTGGTTGTGGCAGCTGGGGGAGGATTGTTGTTGCACTGCACATGTATCATACAGTAGGGGAAAGGCTATTCCTACACATAACATCTCCATCCATCCTTTATGTCGGAGCCTAATCATTTATGTCAGGCACAGCCCTGCAGGAGATCTGAGGAGGGAGACAGGAGCCATTACTACCTTGTACCCATCACTTACAGATCATGACTAAGGCGCTGGGTGGCGAAACGCGCTGATCACAGCTGCACCATGTTCTGTTTACTGTCATATTATGGAATAGTACTTCTACTACGTGTAATATCTCCCACTATAAGTACCTTGTAAGGCCAGTTGCCCATGTGCTGTCTTTATAAATTGAGACCGCTGCCTGCAGATAAAAAAATTAACTTCTATTCATTGGTGTGGGGTTTCGGGCACAGCAGTCCCTGTAATCTCCGTCTCATCCCAATTCTCGTGCATGCGCTGGTCATCTCTGCTCCGACCCTGCGTGTAGACGGAGGGAGAAAGGGGCACTGCGCATGTGCAAGAATTAAGATGAGCCTGTGGCAAGCCAAGGAGAGGACAAGAAGCCAGGAAGCAGGGCCTACTGCCGCTACAAAGAGATAAGGAGGCACGGTTATGTAAAGATGCAGCCGTGAGAGCCGGCGCCGACCATGAATATACGAGTTTTCTGGCTGTTTATAAAGAAATGTCCAGCACACATGCAACCGGCCCTACAAGGTTCTTATTATGGTTCTATATCAATGCGCCTGATGACAGGTTCTCTTTAACCCGTCACGACCTCGTTGTCCAGAGTAGATTTAATTCATTACATGTAGGCGACCATTGAAACAGGTAGCACATATCCAAAAACAATGTTACTGTGCACTATCTTTTTGATCAGGAAATATCTCTTTACATTACATGATGGTTACACCCTACCCTCTACTGAAATCCAGGATGAATGAGGGTCAGAACCACACACACCACAAATCTTGCCATAAAGATAAAAGTTCAACCCAAGGATATAAGGAAAAGGGTCAGACAGGGCGGGGAACACACTCACACTCCATAGTCTGATGATTGGAGCACATTAGACACATCAGCAGGTCCTAACTGTGCCAGGATCATCCAGGAATATGTGAACGAGTGGGGGACCAAGCCTGATTTTTTTTTTTTCTTTTAGATCTGCTCTGTGTCATTATAAGAAGTCATAACTTTGTAACACTTTAACAGGGGTAACACTTGTAGCACTTGTAACACTTTGTAACACTTTTATCTGGGGTATTTTGAGATTGAAATACAATGTGTGACTTGAAAACAAAGGAGTTGAAGAATTTGCATGATATCTTTTTGTGTTTAGTTATGAAAAAAGTGGATATTTGGCAAAAATTTCTAAAAAATTCTTCAGATAGGCAGACCGTCATAGCACCCACACTAATTCATGCCTAACATTTCCCAGATGTCTTCTTTATAACTGGCATTTTTTAGGCATCCTCTCTTTCTTTCCAGGTTGTTTGCAGGTGCAGAATTTTGGGTGTAATTTTTTATAATTTTTACGAAAATTGCCGAAAACCTATATTTATAGGGACCTGCTCAGATTTTAGTGACCTTGAGAGGCCTAAATAACAGAAAACACTGTAAATTATGCCACTTTATGTATTGTAGGTGTTTCACCGGGGGTTGAAAATGGATGTGGAATTACAAGTTGTAAATTTTTTTTTTAGATAAAATGATGAAAAACTCCACAAAGTTTGGTACCCAATTTCTCCTGAGTGCCGATACCCCATATGTGGTGGTAAACAGCTGTATGGGCATAAGTCAGGGCAGAGAACGGAAGGAGCGCCGTTCACAGCAGATCTGCATTGTCACATTTTACAGGCTATAAAATGGGATTATTTTTTGTGGCATGAGATCAAGTACATCATTTAGGGGGATTCAATAGCTAATAATAAGATTTTATTAACTTTTTTTGGTGGTAGTTAAAAAAAAAAAATCATTAAATAATAATTCTATCCATCGCCATGTTTATGGCGATACCCCATTTATATAGCTGTTTGTTTTTGCAGCACCATGTATTAATGGACATAATATTTACATTTTTTTTCGTTTACAGAGCTGTTTTAGGGGCTTGTTTTTTGCAGGACAAGCCATACTTTTTATTGGTATTTTTCTATTACTTTGTTTTTTTACGGGGTTCACCGTTCGGGATCAATTTGGTTTTATTTGTTGTATTTTTATTCTTATTTCAAAAATATTTTGATTTGCACATAAGCAAGTGATAATTTGATCACTTGTTCAGTGTAGTATACTGCAGTACTGGTGTATTGCAGCATATTACATTGGCGGCCTATGCATTGTGCACAGGCTGACCACAGCACTGCACTGTTCTGCTGATAGCACCATCTAACAGGCTTCTACCCAAGGCAGTCTTGTGGTTCTCGAATCAGACCTCAAGGCTGCCATAAGCAATGATCGGCACCTCCCATGAAAAAGTGGATGATTTTTGCAGGATGTTGTAAGGAGAGAGAAGCTGACCCCTGTGATGTATAGGTGTATGTGAATTGGATGCCTAGGGAAGAGCGTAAAGCAAATATACCACAAAAATCCATCATGATAAACCATCAACACTAGATCCAGGCACCGTGACTTGGGTATCTTCTTATATTTGTTGTCCGTGGCCTCCTTGCTTCTAAAATCAACTTTTACAATTATGCTAATGAGCCTAAATGGCTCTAGAGGGTGTTTCTCTCTGCTGTAGTTGCACAGGCTGTTACAATGAGCAGAGTAGGTCTCCCCTCCCCCTGCACTTCCTGCTCCTTCTACATTACACTGACATGGGGGAGGGTGAGACATGTTCTGCTCAATGTAACATCCTGTGAAGGTACAGCACGGAGAGGCTATGGTAACTCCCCCAGAGCCCTTGTGGCTCATTAGCATTGATTTTAGATTGAAGGAGGCCTTGCTGGATTTTGATAGTGGATTTTCTTTGAGTCCTGCATATATTGTGATTGACAGCTCTTCCTGTATCAGTGTATGTGCAATCATGCTGTCAATCATCCTTTTGGTTGGGGTCCTTTGGTAATTTACTCATGTTTTCACTGCTGTTGCTGTAAACCTAAATATTGAAGAGCTGAGCTTTGCTTTCTCTACAATATGCAGCTTGTAGCTAGGAAAGTGGTGACTAGTATTCCTTCAGAAACGTTGGGCCCTAAAGTATCTTTCCCCATGCATAGTTCTGCAGTCCTCCAGAGTGCAACCTCTGCATATAAATCCATTGCATGTATAGAAATATACAGTCCCGAAAAATTGTGTGTGAGCAGTAGAGGTAAGATCAGAACAGAGCCTGTAGCTGTAGGCCCTCCCGCACAGAGGCGCTATATCATCCCGAGCATTAAGAGTCAGGGGATACCCATCACCGAACTCCCCTCCTCCAGTGGACTCTACATTACTGCTCACTGATATCTAGGCATTCGATAGCGACGATCCCTATGGATGATCCCTATGCACATGTGTAAGTAAACACATGCCGGCAGCGGCTTCTGTCTGCCATTCTGATACCCCCATTATCCGGCCCCCGACCCATGAGTGTATACTTACACAAAATTAGTAACCCATATATTAACGCCTGAACAAGCACGTAACAGCCTGAATACACCCTACATGCTAGAACTACAGACTTCTCATTTACATGGTAATAAAACAGCTCTGGACAGATAGATTTTAGATATTGCAGTCCTATGTAAAACCACCATTGCAGTGATGATAGAATTGTGTCACCTCTGCTACATCTGCACAGGAACTGCAGCTGCAACAATGTAACAAACACGATTGACAAATCCTAGTAATGCTGTAGAACCCTATAGTCTGTGGTCTACAACACCACATCCCAGTAAGTAACACCCAGCACCCACTTACCTGCGCCCCCCTGGCACAGCTTCTGCTGCTACTGCTCTCTGCAGGGTCTCATCCTGAACTGAGATTCGGAGACTGACACCAGCAAGAACTCAGCCAAATTCACCTCCCCCTGACACGGCTTACACTCAACTTCTGCAAATACTGGGCTGGGAAGGAACTAGTGAAACCTTTCCCAGCCCCCATAGGAATGTCTGCTGCCTCTCCAGAGGCTATAAACGCGGATTCTTTACATTGAGAGGGCCTGATCCTCAGGTGGGCGCACGTCACCCAACCCACAATGAAATATCTGCTCATTGGAAAATTATTTTTAGAATGCAATTTTTAGAATGCAAAATATGTCTATGGTAGTTTTTTTTATGTGGTTTTAACTGCACCATCTGAATACATCTCTAGGCTCCTGCTAAATGGTTATTGCATCTTCCGATCATATTCATTACAGGAGTGATCGCTCAGCTTCCCCTGGATCCTAAACCTGTGTTCACACGTGGTTTTTTTTATTGCGTCTTGAAATGGAGTACAACAGCAGAGAAATTACATTGCTGTTAACAAGATTTTGTTAACATAATGGAGCTTATTTACTTAGGGCCCCACGCTGCACTTTCGTCAGACTTTCCGGCATTTTGGGATTTGACAGCTATTTCACAGGCGTCTGCGCTGGCATGCGATTGGGTTTTGGCGCAGCTCCGCCGGCTTTCATGCAACACAAATTAGGGGGCTTGCCGTCGGACGATCCGACTGATTTGGACTAAGGGCGGGATTTAACTTTCAAATTGTGTCGCAAGCCAAGCACTTACATGCACCAGGAAGAAGAAGGTGAACTCTGTCAGACCTGAGCGGGGAAGTGACACATGCAGGATCTCGGGCGCACCATCTTAGTGAATCGCACAGTGCATGATCGTCGGACAATGCACTTTCGGGGAACTTCGTCGGATAGGTAAGTAAATGTTCCCCAATGCGCTAAGATTGCATTTTGTGAAAGCAAAAGTTAACAGCAAGGTAATCAGTCACATTTCCTGTGCAGTGTATTTTGCAGTGTATTTTGGTTGTATATCCGCTAATTATGTGTTGCTAAATTATTTATACATATATGCTACTTAAGCATTTAAGGCTGTGGTCACACGTGGCGTTTTGAACCCGTTTTTTACCAGTCCGTCAAAAAACACATGCGTTTTTGAAAAACGCATCCATTTTGTGAAAACGCATCCATTTTTGATCGGTTTTAATTAAGATGATTGGGAAAACCGGTCAAAAACGGATGCGTTTTTTAACGCGTGCAGTTTTTAACGGACTGCTTGAGAAAGGACCAAAAAACGGGTTCAAAACGCCACGATTGAACGTTATAATACATGTCTGGCAGGTCCTTATAGGATGGCCTAGGTCAGTGATGGCAAATCTTTTAGAGACCGAGTGCCCAGACAACAACCAAGACCCACTTATTTGTGCAAAGTGCCAACACAGAAATTTAATTTGTGACTTATACTCTGTGCTCTCTCACAGCTTTCATTCATATTAGGCCCCTGAGGACACCAATAAAGCAGAAAAAAGAAGAAATTTGGATGATCATTGTAGCTTCCTTCCACGGTCCCATAAACAGGAAGTTCCGGAGCAGGAGCAGATAATCCAGATCTGTCCACACCTTCCTACCCCTCCAGTAGTCCAGGTTGCACTGTCACTTTAAAATAGCTGTGTGCACAGCAAGTCCTGGGCTGTCTGGGACTGCAGGAAGATATCTGGAGTCCTGCCTGGTGATGGCCTGAGTGCCCACAGAGAGGGCGCTGAGTGCCACCTCTGGTACCCGTGCCATAGGTTTGCCATCACTGTTCTAGGTTGTCATGTGCAGTATTGGGCTGCAGTAGAGAAGAGACATAAAATCGCAGCCTCTCTGCCTGCATATACTCAGTAACATCCAATTTCTTTTGTAGACAGCAATGAAAACAGGAAAAAGTTATCTGTCTGATCATTGAGATGATCCCGTATGAGGCCAGAAGTATAAATACACGGGGCTTGTCAGTGCAGCATACCAAGATACAGGTCACTGGCTATGGAGATGATGAAGGGCAATGCTCTGTGATAGCCTAATCCAGAATTTAAAGGGGTTTCTCAGATTTTAAAAAATGATCACCTGTCTTTGTGATGGGTCATTAAATACCAAAAAGCGGGGTCCAATAATATCCAGAAATGAGGTGAGCTGCAATTCCAAGCACAGCCAGTAGTGAAGAGACTAGAGAACTGGTGTGAGGATTTCAGTGATCCTGGACAACCCCTTTAAACGTTAAAATACCCCATGGCAAGCATAAATTATATTACAGTGTAGCCGGATGGGGCTCTGCAGAGCACCACATGCTAATGTGCAAATCTTATACACTTATTTACTAATGACATTTATCTCCTATCTATTGGAATAAATGTCTAATTGACCTCTGGGACAGAGCGGCCTGAATCCTGTGGTTGCTTTATTCACACCACATAAAACCTGATGCACCAATAATACTTGTATTCTTCATTTATTTTATTTTTTTTAAGCTCCACAGTGTAGAAATTTAGTACAATGTAATCTAGCTGAAGCAGAACCCATAAAATACCTCTGACCCCTGTGCCTCCAGGGAAGAGCAGGCGCGATGTCTACAGATTTCCTGCATTGTGTAATAAGCTGAACACCGCAGGGGGAAAGGTTAGACATGTCCACATCTTGTGCTAACTCTAAACGGCATAACCTTATCATGCAGATGGGAAAGCTGGGTGACCACCAGCGCTGCTGCCATGACTGGTCACCACCCAACTTTCCTAGACTTCTTCATGAGCAGTGCAGGAGTTAGGGGTGTACTAAGGAGAAACCTAGATGTTTTGTAATCAGGCATCTAGTACGGTTCGGTGATGTCTCCTGCAAGGCAGGAGTGCAGACAGTGTTTGAGGATATGTCTGCACTTCTCTTGTTTTGGGCGTTTACTGCAGACTTTTGCATCCCACCTGCAGGCGATCACTTTCTGCAGCATCCCAACCGAGCCTCATTTTATGTAAACATCTGTCTGCAGCGGGATAAAGCCTCGCTCTACATCTGTATAAACACGCTTTATGGGGCCAATAAACAGCAGCCACGTGAGCGCTCAGACCACTACTGCACAGAGCAGGGAACGCTCTGGCTACCACTCGGTTCTCCGAGCCAGGGGGGAGCCAGACCCATACATATAGTGGGCGATTCTGGTGGCCATGTGACCATGTGGTGGCCCCTGGAGATCTCCCCATAATCCTGCTCTGGTGCTACTTATTTACCAATTGCAATGTGTGAATGGAGCCTCAGTTTTCTTATACATTGTAATAGTCCTCTTAGTGACCATCATATAGTGTACAGCTACCACACAGTGGTAGCCATTGGACCCATCATGGTATATTTTTTCCCTGTTAGTCTCCCCTATATGGTGAAATTCTAGTAGCTGTCTGCTTCACCATCGTGATCATCTCCGGCACATTACTGAAGATCATGCACGGTCCCAACGAGTCTTAAGATGTGTCATTTGTGCTCTTCATGCTGTGAACATAGACAGGAAGTTTCTATCAAAGTGCAATATCATCACATATAAAGAGTGTTACTTGGCCTGTGTACAAGTAAAAACTTGTCTGCTCCTTCCTTTCTTCTCTGAAGCCACAATCTATTTCTTCTAAAGATACCCGCATGACAACCCGAGTGTATACTGGATCTGCCAACATCAGCTATCACAGAGGCAGATGTTAAATAACATGGTGTTTATCTACGGTGGGTATGGAACGTATTCAGACCCCTTTTACATTTTTCACTCTTTGTTTCATTGCAGCCAATTGGGGAGATCAAAAAAGTTATTCGATTTGCTCATTAATGTATACACTGCACCCTATCTTAACAGGGAAAAAAAAAACGGAAATGTAGATATTTTTGCTAATTTTTTAAAAAAGAAAAACTTAGATATCAGATAGTCGTAGGTATTCAGACTCTTTGCTGTGACACTTATATGTAACTCACATTCCTTCTGATCCTCCTTGAGATGGCTCTACTCCTTCATTGGAGTCGAGCTGTGTTTAATTAAACTAATTGGACTTGATTAGGAATGGTGCATGAGACCTTACAGCTCACAGTGCACGGCAGAACACATCAGAATCATGAGGTCTAAGGAACTGCCCAAGGAGCCCAGAGACAGAATTGTGACAGCACAGACCTAAAAAAGGTTACAAAAGAATATCTGTAGCACCCAAGGTTCCTAAGAGCACAGTGGCCTCCATAATCCATTAATAGAAGAAGCTTGGTATGACCACAACTCTTCTTCGACCTGGCTGCCCAGCCAAATTAAGCAATTGTGGGAGAAGAGCCTTGGTAAGCGGTAAAAATAATCCCCAGGAAGCAAAGAAGAACCCCATGATCCCTGTGTCTGAGCTCCAGAGATGCAGGAGGGAGATGGGAGTCTCCTATCACTGCAGCCTCCAGCAGTCGGGGCTTTATGGCAGAGTCTGGAAGCTTCTCCTCAGTGTAAGACATATGAAAGCTGCATACAGTGTGCAAAACACATGAAGGATCCGGACTACGAGGAATAAGATTCTCTGCTCTGATGAGATGAAGGTTGATAATTGTAAGCGGTGAAGAAAACCAGGTGCTGCTCATCACCTGCCAAATACAATCCCAGCAGTGACACATGGGGGGCAGCATCAGGCTATGGGGGGGGCAGGACCACTGAGGGGAATGGAAGGAAAGATGCGGCCAAGTACAGAGAGATCCTGGATGAGAACCTCCTCCAGAGCTCTGGACCTCAGACTGGGCCGAACCTTCCAACAAGACAATGACCCTGAGCACACAGCTAATACCACAGCAGAGGCTTCAGAACATGTCTGTGACCATTCCTGACCGGCCCAGCCAGAACCTGGACCTAAACCCAATGGAGCATCTCTGGAGAGACTGTAAAATGGCCTCCACCAACCTTCACCATCTAACCTGAGGGAACTGGAGAGGATCTGCAAGGAAGAGGCAGAGGATCCCCAAATCCAGGGGTGAGGAACTTGTAGCATCTTCCCAAGAAGCCTCCTGGCTGCACCAGCTCCAAAGCTTCTACTCATCACTGAGCAAAGGGGCCAAATACTCATCACCCGGGGGCCGGATACTCATCACTGGGGGGGGGGGGGGGGTTGGGGTTGGTGTGGATTTGGCAGTGGATACTCATCGCTCGGGGTTGAATACTTATCACCAGGGGGGAGGGGGTTTAGCTGTGAATACTCATCACCAGGGAAGATTTCACTTTTTCTTGTTTAATAAATAAGCAAAAATATCTACATTTCTGTTTTTTTCCTGAGAAGATGGGGCAGAGGGCACATTAATAAGCAAAAAAGGAACTTTGATGATTTTACCAATTGGCCGTACCTTCTATAAATGACATCAGCATGCAGCATGAAGTGAGTGACTACCAATAACTTTCATGGGAATTTCAGGGTGACTGTGTCCCACAGCCCCATACAAGTGACCAGAGCACAGGTTGTAACTGTACAGGGCACTATGGGAGGGAAGTAAGAGTTCTCCTTACCGCGACTTTGCCAATTAAGGCCGCAATGTAGGCGTGCGGAGACTTGTGGCCATTGATGCTCCACTAGGGGGATTCTGGGAAAATATGCAAAATTTCCCAGGATGGGATAAGGAAAACCACGTCTCCTCAGTACAGCGCAGGGAACTGGTTTGGCTGGTTAGAGGCTTGTGAGTGCTGGTTTGGTCCTGCATCATGTCATAAGGCCTCTGGTTAGGTGCATTTCTAAGGAATTGGTTTAATCAGACATCTAATAGCAACCCATGAGGTGACAAAGTGTTATGAGTGCTTCCCAACCCAGCTTTTACCCCTGTATGGCTTCTGGGGTATGTCCACATGGACTGTAACTTTTATGTCTTCCTGAGATTCCTAATTAAATGTTGTTTTTCTTTTTAAAAAATCATAAACATCTGCCTAGCAGCAGGACTGTGAAATATGGATTTATATTCCAGGATTGTAGCTGGGGGCGTGCCCTCACACTGCTGTGCTCTGTGCATTGAGCTTTTTGAATACTACAGCTATCAATAAGAGCATAGGGCCAAATCAAGGCAGCTCGATCCTATGTGGGCCACGCAGAATAAGCATATATGACACCTCTGTATGGGGCAGGACTACTACTGGCCATATACAGGCAGCGCCGGTGACTCCTATAGGGTCCTTCCAGTTGAGCTATACTTTACTGTAATAGTAATAGACTTGTGTGGTGTGTAGTGAGTGTGAGGCTACTGTACACAGAGATAGTGGACGTGTAACGACCTGCACGAGCGTCTCTGTACGAGTAATGATGAAGTATTACACATTAGTATACACATAACGCTCCAGGGCGCCTTCACACGTGTTACCTGTAGAAACATGGCCACAAACATGAGGTTATCCTAATTGCATCCATTCACCATCTGCATCACTCGCCCCAGCTTTAGTGTCTGTTCACACACCAAAATAAAATTCATAAAATACAAAATTAAATGCATCCTGTTTTTTTCCATTGCATTCCGTTTCAAGTGTAGCGTCACCATCTGAATTCACCCTTTACAACACTTCTGCTGCATTATAACCCAGAAGACATTAGTACTACTGTCCCTTTAAGAGCTCCTCACTACTGAGCCTCGGTGTATGGGTGGGGTGTATAATTAGGAAGGTTATTAATGTTTTGTTCTGACAGCTTTCCCAGCAGAGAGGTTGAGCTGATTTTCATTGATCAGGCTCATCTGCTTCTATGACTTTTTGGCTGATTGAGTGAGTTTCCAATTGTTGATGTGCACTCGGTGACGTGAGCTGCTACAATGGTACTTACCTCTGCCCTGCTGCGATACAATAGAGGGATCAATGCTTTGTAAATGTAATACATGAGAGCTGTGACAATGTATCAACAGCTTTCCCAAAGACTGATACCAATCAGGTAGTATCCATGTATATACAATGTATCTGAGTGTAGATGTAGCCGCCGATCTCCTGCCTTCCCTCCTTTGTTTATCGGCTGCTCATCTGTGGTTCTCCTCTCGCTGTGTGATAAATAACCCAATATAAACATCCTCTGAAGCTTCTTCATGAGTCACCGGCCTGCAGAGCCACCCAATATGTTACTTACAGGAGAGTAACGGGGTCCACGATGAGAAACACCGCTGCTGACATCATATTCCGTAGCCGGGAACTCTTTTTTTTGTGTTAAATACCAGAAATTTCATGGCAGCGGAACATGTGGTGAGATAAATGTGGATTAATCTGTGACAAAATATCTCTGTATATAAATATATCCTCTTAAAGGAACACTCACAAGTTTCTATTCAGTCTAAAACTTCACTAGTTAAATGCACCAAAATTCTTACCTAAAATGCACCAAAGATCTGGTTTCCCTGCTCTGCATCATGTTCATTCCTGATACATTTGCAGAACGGGACGTTGTGTATTCAGGAGGAGGCCTGGTTTACAATGCAACTAATCGCATCAAATAGTTCTCATCTGTACACATCAGTTCTGCACTAGGCATCAGGGAGGATCATTTCTATCCTGCCTAAGGTCGTGTTCACACATTGCCCTTAAATTCATCACAAACGCAAATGGGTATGGCAACCAGCAACGTGTAAGCATGTTTCTAGTTCGCAAATGGAAGCACTTAGGTCTAAATGCATCTGCTTTCGGCAGTAAGGCCGCGTTCAGGCGTTGCGTTTTTTGGTTTGCGATTTCCAAAGGCTTCAGTCTTGATCACATGTTGAGGTTACATTGCTTTTCCACTGTATTTGCTTAAACGTAATGTAACCTCAGCATGTGATTCAAATTCAAGCCTTGCGAATGCGCTGAAAACACAGCAAAAAAACGCACCGTGTGAACGCGGCCTCGCTCCTCCTTGATTGTGCATACATTGCATTTTAGATAGTATAAGCACACAGTGTGAACGTGGATGTTGAGCTTTCTCTTTGTCGCCCCCTGCTGACTCATGCACTTTTTGCAGCCGTCCTTTCTCAATTCTGTTACATATTCCTCATAATGTACAGGAATCTTACATTATAGCAGAGAATAACGGAGAGTGTGCATTGCTTTTCAGGGGTGTATGGATTTGGCTCGTACATATGATGGATCAAATATTGCTGCATGTCACGTAATGATTGACTCTCTAGAGACCAGTGCTTGGACACGATTGCCACGTTTATTGTGAGTATTTGAATGTGCAGAGAATAATATCCTTCCTCTTTTTATAAATAACCACAATACAATTTACTCTGTCGCCAGTAATCATGAATGCAGCTCTGGATGTGACTGACCATAGACGATAGCTGTCACCCCAGATAACTGCTCTTCCCAGATGTATGCACAGCTGAGCGTGCATGTGTTCTGGATATTCTATATACCTCTATCTTACCTCCACTCAACACAGGTGGATTGGACAGATTGAAATCCAACATGCCGATTCTTTTTTTATCCCAATTTCTGCCCCCAGGGAATAGTTGGGATAAATGCCCCAATAGTTAAGGTAGTTCAAAACCTCATGTCTATGTTCATGTTGCAAAAGCCATGGCTGGGGAGAAATCCAAATGTGTATTTTGTTATGTTATATAGGATTAGTATACCCTATAGTGTGATAGTTTTCATAGCACTGGTGTTCTCACGTGGTGTAGTTGGGCATACGGCCTTCACAAGTGTGAGATTGTTGTGGTTGAATTTTGAATTTTGCATGAACAAACATAACATAACCTATTTCCCACACTGCTGGCACTTCCTCCTGTGAGAGGGGACTGAGCGCTTTCTCAGTTAGGATCTACACATTTCACACAATGTGACTCTTCCCTGCCTCATTTTCACATGAGATGAGTCAAGTTTAGAGGCTGCAGGAGTTGTATCACTACAGAAGCCCCTATCTTCTATTCTATAGCACCTAGAAACACGCTTATTGTGTCATTTTAAAGATGAGAATCTCATCTTTCACCACTTCAAGCTTATGGTTTTGTGAGCTACAGAACTGGACATACATACTAATTAAATATTAGCGGAACTTGATCTTCATCTGCTGCTTGCATAATCAACTGTGTCACCGACTTTATAGATCACAAAGCCATAAGCCTGATGTGATCTCAAATTAGATCCTTATCTTTAATATGACAGCACATACAGCTTGTTTCTAGCTATATAATCTATAGAACAGATTATAGGGGCTTTTTAAGTGACCCTTTCCCCATGCAGCCTCTAAACCACACTCATCTCATGTGCAAATGAGTTGAGAAGAGTTATAGGTGAATAGATTTTATAGGATTTTAGGATTTTTAGGCATTTATTGTGTATTACTGTGCTTTGCTAATGTTATATACAGGCTATAATAAAGGGGCATTCATTATTTATTGTGTAGGTTTTCTCACTGCGTTTAGCCTGGAAGATCTGGACTATAACCTGCCTCCGCCTTAACCCAATGTTACAGGAGTGTAGGGCTAATTCTCCACATCTGCCTGTTACAAAAGTGATACATCAGGACAAACTCTAAAGCAGGTTCTAATATCAGACCCCTGTGACGTGGGTCTCCCCTCTGTGCGCAGCCAAGCTCCTAAACCTGAGTGTATCCAATCTGCACATCATCAAAATCTACGCCCCGATCCTTTCACAATTCTGCTTTCTCTCTACTTTGTTCTCACAAATGATTGAAACTTTGAAAAAAAAAGATGACCACCCCTTCTGGGCCTGGTGTGATTTGTTCCCTAAAAGAATCCCTATTTTGTACATCCATTTCATATTCCCCTCATTGTTCTCACACCACCATTGGGCACTGACCACGTCACCATTGTTCACTTTCACTATTTTCCGCCTTGTGTACTTGCCAGTTGCACCCAGGCCCGATCACTCACTCCCCTAACCATGTTAAATGGGTGTGTGGATGTATGGTTCATTGGCCCATGAAAGAATGAATGTATATCTTGGCATACGCGTGGGTATGAATACCCTTGTTGGGCACAACTTCAATCACTGACACATAAATGCATAATGAATTGTTCATCTAGATTAGTTTGTCATTTAGCTGTATAATTATATTATATTGTATCATACTGTTAAATAGGATTTTCATATGTGTACCCACTTGAACACTAATTTTTCAATTGCAATCCAAGAGTTCAGGATAGACCAATACATAACATCCATGTATCCTTTCCCTGGCTCCAGACTGCTTGATGCATTCTAGAGTCTGCATGCACGATGTCACTTTACCCCATATACCAGCGATGGCGAACCTTTTAGAGACTGAGTGCCCAAACTACAACAAAGACCCACTAATTTATCGCAAAGTGCCAACACAGAAATTTAATTTGTGGTTTATACTCCCTTCTCTGTCACAGTTTTCATTGATACCAGCACCTGAGGACACCAATAAAGCAGAAAATAGTCCCAGGTACAGCTGTCACTTTAAAATACCTCTGTGCACAGCAAGTCCTGGGCTGTCTGGGACTGCAGGAAGATACCTGGAGTCATCTCTGGTGATGGCCTGAGTGCCCACAGAAAGGGCTCTGAGTGCCACCTCTGGCACCAGTGCCATAGGTTAGCCATCACTGCCATATACCATCGTGATTTGGGATTACTGCCCACACGATGTTAGTTCACATATTCACCGGCCACTATTGCGCAATACCGTTGGGGAACAGCAGGGGACATGATCGGGAGCGTGCGCCAGTTTGTGGCGCATGCGCAGCTGCGTGCTTATACTTCTGAGACCGCGCTAACACGCACATGACAGAGACATACTAGACTTCCGGTCTGGACCGGAAGTCATCAGCTGCGGCTCGTTTTGCCCCATGAGAGACGCCAGCACACAAATAGGACAACAGCCAACACCACGACACCCCTGAGGAAGCCAGTTGGGTGGCGATACGCGTGGGGCTGTGTGCCCCAGCTTCCCCTCACCTCCCCTTTGCGTTCATCCCGGTTGCAGCAGGTAGATATGTGGATCCATCTTGTACATATACCTCATTGCACTTGCTTATAGATTGTTCTGTTGGAGGATTGCTGGTTCACTTTTTGTTGATTCTCCCGGGATTATGAGCTTTGACCACATACACTGGATATTTTATCCACTATAAGATACATTTTTGGATTTTGTGCGGCTAGGGGGGTGTTATCTCAGGAGGGGGAGCTGGTGGTTTGTAGGGGTGACCAGCACTATCACATGCTAGGTCCCCTTGCTGGATTATTGTTTGTGTGTTGTTCACACTTTTAAATGTTTTTATGTTTTTTTTGTGTTGTGGTGTAATTCATATCAATAAAAGTTGTTTATACTTTATTTTTTTGGTCTTGTGGCATACTTCTGTTTTCTTGTGAGTTCTAAAAGAAACCTAGGACATCCCTAGTTCTCATTACAGGGGCCATTATATTAGCATCACCCCCTGCACAAGGACCATAGTTGGGACCAGTTATTCTCTTTCTCAACCATGGCCCAAAATTTGATTTGGAACAAAGACATTGTTCATATGATTATTTATTACCCTTGTTTTGGGGCCAATTTCTCCCTCTTCCCATTTTTTTTCCTTCCCATGTTCACACAACACAAACAATTTTCCAAAAAAAATGTTGCTAATCCTTGTTTCTCAGGTGAGCAAAGTAGCTGGGACACCATAAAACTACATACAATACAAGCAGTCCCCGGGTTACATACAAGATAAGGTCCATAGATTTGTTCTTAAGTTGAATTTGTATGTAAGTCGAAACTGTATATTTTACTATTGTAGTTCCAGACAAAAATTTTTTTTGCCCCAGTGACAATTGGATTATCAATAAAGCTTCATTACAGACACCTTACAGCTGATCATTGCAGCCTGGGGCTATAGTAACATCCAGAGAGGTCACCAGGGGTCACAGTGGGCAGAGGGGTCCATCTTTTACTAGGGATCGTCTGTAAGTCGGGTGACTTTAAGTAGGGGATGCTGTATGCTATAAATAAAAGCGGACATGTAATGAGTGGATGTAATTACAAGCGGATATATCAGGCAGTGGAAAGAGTGTTATAACGTCTCAACCCACATGCTCGAAAGAGCATAACCCCAACTTGATGTTACGCCGCTGTTTCAGGGTAACCCCAACTCAACATCGCTGTGTCAGGGTTACCGGAGAGTCTAAACTGCTTCAAGGGTCACATACATCGGGAGATGCGCATGTACAAAGCCTAATGTACAATGTGTAAATGCCAGACACCGGGTGTCTGACCCAAATCCTGGGTCCACTCTAATAATAATAATAATAAAGTTCATACTGGGGGGTGTTTGTCAGACCCAATTGCGGTTCCTCAAGATTTCAATTTTGTACAATCTCTCATAATTCCATTGCGACACTGTAACTTATCACTAAGAGGAAGCTTTCTAAGGTTCCCACAAATCATCTCCATTGTGATGAATAATCTGGCGCCCTCTACTGGCAGAGACACGACTTTCATTTTTGCATTGAACTGTATATTGAACATCAATTTTGTAAAAAAAAATATCATTCCAGCTCTGTGGCAGTGACAGAATAATTCCTTATTGACGTCTAGGGCAGCGATCTATGGAGCTAAACAGAAACCCATTAGCATCCGGTAATCCCTTCTGAAAACAAAGGGCAGTCACGAAGGTAATGGCTGTACCTGACTCACCTGCGTTACGTCTCCTGGCAACCGGCGCTTTGTCATCCCAAATATTTACCTGTTTGCTGATGCTGCAACAAAAGGAACAAATTGTTTATTTATAAAGAGGAATTCCAGAGATTATCCCGGGGCGGACACTTTGTTTGTGGAACAAGTGAATGCACCAAACGTGATGAGGGGCGGTGATATGTATCCAAATGAGGAACCAACGCTTTGTGCTGCCGTTTCCTTCAGAAGATACAACAATGTATCAGTTCCTCTTATAGATTCCATATAATTTGGAACAGTTACATAAGGACTTGTAAAATCTGAAACCTTCAGTATAATCAAAGGTCATGAAGGCCTAGGCCTATATATTGGAGGAGAAGGACTTCTAGCTCTACTTTTCCTGAAACTCTAGGGTTACGAGACATAAGGGCATCAGCATGTAAGATTGTAGACCATGTAGAGTTATGTATTGTCCCTGGAGAGATGTGTGTTAGTAGCAGCAGGACTGTGAAATATGAAATATATTTCAGGATTGTTCTAACACTTCTGTGCACTGCACCTCCAGGGTTAGATATTGTGCCTTGATATATATAATCAGAACTGTGTGTATGTTATTAGTAGCAGCAGGACTGTGAAATATGGATTTATACTGTGAAATATATTTCAGGATTGTTCTAACACTTCTGTGCACTGTAGCTAGGGTTAGGTATTGTTCCTGGAGATATATGTAATCAGAACTGCGTGTATGTTGTTAGTAGCAGCAGGACTGTGAAATATGGATTTATATTTTAGAATTGTATCTTCTCTAAGTACACTGAGGTAGTGTCCTCACACTGCTGTTCTCTATGCCTCAGCCCTTCTCCACTGTATCATTTTTACTTGTCATGTATTCATACTGTAAAAAGAAAATCTTAGCGCCTCGGACACATTCATAGTGAGGTAGGTAGGTAGGGGTTACAGGTCAGAGCAGGATTTTAGAATAACCTGTCCAGAGGATAATAATTGTGGTACTAGAGGGTGTGGTACTGGTCCAGACCCACCTCCCATCCACATCCACAAAAACCTGAAATGCTTGTCCTTAGCTTGTATCAGAATGTGGGAAAGCTGGGTGATGGCACTGTGTAAGTGGGTGGATTGCACTGGCCTCAGGGGTGACATGTGCAGTATATATTTGCGCCATGGGGGTCTCCTTATGTAGATGAGAAATCGGGAGGGGGCAGCGGTGTAGGAAGGAGGGAGATATTCCACATGGCGGACAGGTTTTTTCTGAAAACATTTAGATATTGAATAATAAGCAGTAATGCAGACACTTGGGCTCAGTATATTGGGGGGAATGGGCTGATATTAGGGGGTCTCGCTCCATAGTGTGCAGTTTGGTGCAGGCTCCTGGTGTATACAGCACTAACTCATATATATTTTACTCCACATTCTCACTGACATATTTACTAAATATAACAAACCACATAAATCACTGACACAGGAAGTTTACCCCAGGCATAAATATCTCTCCTGATGGAGAAGGGTGCGGGGCTGACGAAACGGGGGTCTCCCATGTATGATGGGGGTTAGTCAGAGTAACAGCACATCCGGAGCATCCACAGCACTCGGGTCATAGTGATGCAATGAGTAACAGTGTATCCAAACACATGTCTGCTGAGATAGGTTTAGATACCCTATCACATGTGATACATGGTATCATATGTGTATCATGTGTGATACTGTGCTCTTGAGCCGCTGTCTTCTAGGTAGCTGTATCTAAGCCTTTGATGTGTGAATCCTAATCCCATCATTTAGTTATCACATTATATTGCGGCATGTAATATTATGGATAATATTTCTATATTTGTGGACTTCATCTGTGTTTTCCATCTTCCAGGATTCTTGGCTCAGCTCCTCGTATGATAATAACAGAATGACTCAGCCTCTGCCAACATCTTCCTCCTCCTCATTGCACTATACATGACGGGTCAGAGAGGGAGTCACATGTAATCATCCCACTAATTACTATTATTGTTATTTGTCTATAAGGATGACACATGATGATGGGGATTTCCCTGAGAGATGGACATAATCCCACATTACTTCTACATAGGGGGCAGTATTATAGTAGTTATATTCCTGTACATAGGGGGGCAGTATTATAGTAGTTATATTCTTGTACATAGGGGGGCAGTATTATAGTAGTTATATTCTTGTACATAGGGGGCAGTATTATAGTAGTTATATTCTTGTACCTAGGGGGCAGTATGATAGTAGTTTTATATTCTTGTACATAGGGGGCAGTATTATAGTAGTTATATTCTTGTACATAGGGGGCAGTATTATAGTAGTTATATTCTTGTACATAGGGGGCAGTATTATAGTAGTTATATTCTTGTACATAGAGGGCAGTATTATAGTAGTTATGTTCCTGTACATAGGGGGCAGTATTATAGTAGTTATATTCTTGTACATAGGGGGCAGTATTATAGTAGTTATATTCTTGTACATAGGGGCAGTATTATAGTAGTTATATTCTTGTACATAGGGGGCAGTATTATAGTAGTTATATTCTTGTACATAGGGGGCAGTATTATAGTAGTTATATTCCTGTACATAGGGGCAGTAATATAGTAGTTATATTCCTGTACATAGGGGACAGTATTATAGTAGTTATATTCCTGTACATAGGGGGCAGTATTATAGTAGTTATATTCTTGTACATAGGGGGCAGTATTATAGTAGTTATATTCTTGTACATAGGGGGCAGTATTATAGTAGTTATATTCTTGTACATAGGGGGCAGTATTATAGTAGTTATATTCTTGTACATAGGGGGCAGTAATATAGTAGTTATATTCCTGTACATAGGGGACAGTATTATAGTAGTTATATTCCTGTACATAGGGGGCAGTATTATAGTAGTTATATTCTTGTACATAGGGGGCAGTATTATAGTAGTTATATTCTTGTACATAGGGGGCAGTATTATAGTAGTTATATTCTTGTACATAGGGGGAAGTATTATAGTAGTTATATTCTTGTACATAGGGGGCAGTATTATAGTAGTTATATTCTTGTACATAGGGGGAAGTATTATAGTAGTTATATTCTTGTACATAGGGGGCAGTATTATAGTAGTTATATTCTTGTACATAGGGGGCAGTATTATAGTAGTTATATTCTTGTACATAGGGGGCAGTATTATAGTAGTTATATTCCTGTACATAGGGGGCAGTATTATAGTAGTTATATTCTTGTACATAGGGGGAAGTATTATAGTAGTTATATTCTTGTACATAGGGGGCAGTATTATAGTAGTTATATTCTTGTACATAGGGGGCAGTATTATAGTAGTTATATTCCTGTACATAGGGGGCAGTATTATAGTAGTTATATTCCTGTACATAGGGGGCAGTATTATAGTAGTTATATTCTTGTACATAGGGGGCAGTATTATAGTAGTTATATTCCTGTACATAGGGGGCAGTATTATAGTAGTTATATTCTTGTACATAGGGGGCAGTATTACAGTAGTTATATTATTGTACATAGGGGGCAGTATTATAGTAGTTATATTCTTGTACATAGGGGGCAGTATTATAGTAGTTATATTCCTGTACATAGGGGGCAGTATTACAGTAGTTATATTCTTGTACATAGTGGGCAGTATTATAGTAGTTATATTCCTGTACATAGGGGGCAGTATTACAGTAGTTATATTCTTGTACATAGGGGGAAGTATTATAGTAGTTATATTCTTGTACATAGGGGGCAGTATTATAGTAGTTATATTCTTGTACATAGGGGGCAGTATTATAGTAGTTATATTCCTGTACATAGGGGGCAGTATTATAGTAGTTATATTCCTGTACATAGGGGGCAGTATTATAGTAGTTATATTCCTGTACATAGGGGGCAGTATTATAGTAGTTATATTCCTGTACATAGGGGGCAGTATTATAGTAGTTATATTCTTGTACATAGGGGGCAGTATTATAGTAGTTATATTCTTGTACATAGGGGGCAGTATTATAGTAGTTATATTCTTGTACATAGGGGGCAGTATTATAGTAGTTATATTCTTGTACTTAGGGGGCAGTATTATAGTAGTTATATTCTTGTACATAGGGGCAGTATTATAGTAGTTATATTCTTGTACATAGGGGGCAGTATTATAGTAGTTATATTCTTGTACATAGGGGGCAGTATTATAGTAGTTATATTCTTGTACATAGGGGGCAGTATTATAGTAGTTATATTCTTGTACATAGGGGGCAGTATTATAGTAGTTATATTCTTGTACATAGGGGGCAGTATTATAGTAGTTATATTCTTGTACATAGGGGCAGTATTATAGTAGTTATATTCTTGTACATAGGGGGCAGTATTATAGTAGTTATATTC
The DNA here is from genome assembly GCF_040894005.1 of Engystomops pustulosus. Taxonomy (NCBI): domain Eukaryota; kingdom Metazoa; phylum Chordata; class Amphibia; order Anura; family Leptodactylidae; genus Engystomops; species Engystomops pustulosus. The sequence continues at coordinate 105,106,944 of NC_092419.1, forward strand.
TTGTACATAGGGGGCAGTATTATAGTAGTTATATTCTTGTACATAGGGGGCAGTATTATAGTAGTTATATTCTTGTACATAGGGGGCAGTATTATAGTAGTTATATTCCTGTACATAGGGGGCAGTATTATAGTTTTTATATTCTTGTACATAGGGGGCAGTATTATAGTAGTTATATTCCTGTACATAGGGGGCAGTATTATAGTAGTTATATTCCTGTACATAGGGGGCAGTATTATAGTAGTTATATTCCTGTACATAGGGGGCAGTATTATAGTAGTTATATTCTTGTACATAGGGGGCAGTATTATAGTAGTTATATTCCTGTACATAGGGGGCAGTATTATAGTAGTTATATTCTTGTACATAGGGGGCAGTATTATAGTAGTTATATTCCTGTACATAGGGAGCAGTATTATAGTAGTTATATTCCTGTACATAGGGGGTAGTATTATAGTAGTTATATTCCTGTACATAGGGAGCAGTATTATAGTAGTTATATTCCTGTACATAGGGGGTAGTATTATAGTAGTTATATTCTTGTACATAGGGGGCAGTATTATAGTAGTTATATTCTTGTACATAGGGGGCAGTATTATAGTAGTTATATTCCTGTACATAGGGAGCAGTATTATAGTAGTTATATTCTTGTACATAGGGGGCAGTATTATAGTAGTTATATTCTTGTACATAGGGGGCAGTATTATAGTAGTTATATTCTTGTACATAGGGGGCAGTATTATAGTAGTTATATTCCTGTACATAGGGGGCAGTATTATTGTAGTTATATTCTTGTACATAGGGGGCAGTATTATAGTAGTTATATTCTTGTACATAGGGGGCAGTATTATAGTAGTTATATTCTTGTACATAGGGGGCAGTATTATAGTAGTTATATTCTTGTACATAGGGGGCAGTATTATAGTAGTTATATTCCTGTACATAGGGGGCAGTATTATAGTAGTTATATTCTTGTACATAGGAGGCAGTATTATAGTGGTTATATTCTTGTACATAGGGGGCAGTATTATAGTAGTTATATTCCTGTACATAGGGGGCAGTATTATAGTAGTTATATTCTTGTACATAGGAGGCAGTATTATAGTGGTTATATTCTTGTACATAGGGGGCAGTATTATAGTAGTTATATTCCTGTACATAGGGGGCAGTATTATAGTAGTTATATTCTTGTACATAGGAGGCAGTATTATAGTGGTTATATTCTTGTACATAGGGGGCAGTATTATAGTAGTTATATTCTTGTACATGGGGGCGGTATTATAGTACAACAATGTGCCATATACAGTAATTGTGTACTGTGTGGGACTGTCTAGTTAGCAGTAACCAGTACATGAGCACATAGTGTATTTCCATTAGGGATGCAGCATGTATAGCACCTGGTCTATACCTGTGTTGTACACTATATACAGGCAGTGCATTTACCCTTCCTCCCCCTGGGGCCTCATATTTCTAGCTGTTGTATGATGACACGTGTGTAGTAAAAATAGCTACTAGTGGACGCCGCCCGTGACACGTAACAGGAGCCGGTGATGTGTCTGGATGCAGATTCCCACTTTCGTGAGACTTGTACACCTCTCCCTCCGTGTTGTTACTTTTGTGACCTGTGAGCTATTTGTTGCTCATCCAGGAAAGCTGGGTGGGTGGGGGGCGCTACAATAACAAGGCTGTCTGCTAGTGATGAGTATAAGCAGACCCTCTTTCCTGAAGGGGGTGCATTGTGTCGCCCCATGTCGGACACGTAACCCATGTCTTGTCTCCCGGCCTCTTGAAAGGATGACGTCCAGAAGAGGCAGCTTCACCCTGCGTCACCGAGGAGCAGAAATTTTTGAGTTTTTGTGGCTGGCAGCGGGACAGACCTTTCACTGCTTCCTAATCTGCTGCAGATGTCTGTGTTGTGTTATGTTTTCACAAGAGGTCACTCAGAGGAAACCACCATTCACATGGTCCATTACCTAATCCATGTTTTCTCACTCCTTATCCGTGCTTCATATCCTCAGTCTGCTCAGAATTGGAAAATATTCCGCAGAATTTACTGTAATGAAGGATAAAACATCCCGGTAATCTCATACAAGCGGCAGCTGACAATACAATGATACATGCATAAGTATATGAATACATATTTCTTTTTATAGCGCCATCATATTCCACAGCGCTGTACACATGTACATTGGGGGGCACATACAATAAGACATACGAGAGAAATAACCTTTTCAGATGAAACAGTAGGAATGAGGGCCCTGCTTACCAGAGCTTACAGTCTGTCTGTTTAATATGCAAACAGTACTAATGAACCTCCATAAAATATGGTTTCATGTCAATACTAGTGCCCCTGATGTATCACTAGCTATATACATTATAGATCCTGGTAGGCGAGCGCCTAACAATAGCAGACATACAAGTATATAAAGTGCATAGAAATTAATGTATACCGACCAGGCTGCATCATGTTCAGGAGAGATGGCGATGAACCACAGAAGCCCCCCCTCAAAAAAAAAAAAAAAAATTGACAAAGACCAGACGATAAAATTTAAAAACACATAAAAAAGGGTAACAAAGTCAACCAAAGACTCAATGAGATTTCTAAACGACCCTGACTGCAAAACAGTAAATACAGCCTGCTTACTGATTCCTATACGTGCTTACCTGTACAGGCAGTCCCCAGGTTACATACAAGATAAGGTAATATCGGTCACATCAAATAGTTCTAATGAACCTCCATAAAATATGGTTCAATATATGGTAGGTTTGTTCTTAAGTTGAATTTGTATGAAAGTCAAAACCATATATTTTATAATTGTAGATCCAGAGAAAAAAAAAATTTGGCTCCAGTGACAATTGGAATTTCAAAATTTTTTGCTGTAATGGGACCAAGGATTATCAATAAAGCTTCATTACAGACACCTTACAGCTGATCATTGCAGTCTGGGGCTATAGTAACATCCAGAGAGCTTCACCAGAGGTCACAGTGGGGAGAGAGGTCTGTCTGTAACTATGGGTTGTCTGTAAGTCGGGTGTCCTTAAGTAGGGGACTGCCTGTACCTGCTTACCCGTACCTGCTTACCGCCACCCGTACCTGCTTACCGCCACCTGTACCTGCTTACCGACACCTGTCCCTGCTTACCAACACCTGCTTACCGACACCTGTCCCTGCTTACCAACACCTGCTTACCGACACCTGTCCCTGCTTACCGCCACCCGTACCTGCTTACCGCCACCTGTCCCTGCTTACCGACACCTGTCCCTGCTTACCGATACCTGTCCCTGCTTACCGACACCTGTCCCTGCTTACCGACACCTGTCCCTGCTTACCGACACCTGTCCCTGCTTACCGACACCTGTACATGCTTACCGAGACCTGTACCTGCTTACCGACACCTGTCCCTGCTTACCGACACCTGTCCCTGCTTACCGACACCTGTCCCTGCTTACCGACACCTGTCCCTGCTTACCGACACCTGCTTACCGACACCTGTCCCTGCTTACCGACACCTGTCCCTGCTTACCGACACCTGTACCTGCTTACCGACACCTGTACCTGCTTACCGACACCTGTACCTGCTTACCGACACCTCTCCCTGCTTACCACCACCTGTACCTGCTTACCGACACCTGTCCCTGCTTACCAACACCTGCTTACTGACACCTGTCCCTGCTTACCACCACCTGCTTACCGACACCTGTCCCTGCTTACCACCACCTGTACCTGCTTACTGACACCTGTCCCTGCTTACCAACACCTGTACCTGCTTACTGACACCTGTCCCTGCTTACCAACACCTGTACCTGCTTACTGACACTTGTCCCTGCTTACTGACACTTGTCCCTGCTGCCACCTGCACCTGACACCTACTTACCGACACCTGTGCCTCACTACAGTGTAACTACAGGGGATCCTGAAATATTAATAATAATTCTTAATAATAAGATTCTTTATATTTGGAATTTTTCTTTAATATGACATTTACAATTTTTATGACCCCCCCCACCCCCATCACGAGAAGATGATACAATATCCGTGCGTCCAGATAATTATTCTCATCTTGTGAAATTCCTCTTACAAAATGAAAACTTCCACTCTTTCCAAAAAACTCTAAAGCCATCATCATGTGATTCCATAAAACAAAAACTTACAAATTCACTTCCGCCGGCATTTCCTGCAAAACACATGTGCGGTGATTGTGCGGTGCGGCTCACCACCAGCGCTTCCTGTTCTCTGATTGGTGAATTTATTCCTTCTGGATTGACAATGGAGCCGTGTCATGAGAACGTGTAATCCAATTCCTCTTCTCATGAGTCTGGATTTACTGGCAGCTCAGACTCGCAATTCCCAGACAAGCGCTACCTCTATACACGGCCAGATCCCAGGGTGACTGGGGGTAGCCGAGCTGGAATATTCTGGAAAAATCAGGATTTTATGGTTGTTTAATCGCAGTGATTCTATAATGTGTAAAAGGAAATGTTGTAGACCTCAGACATTGGGGGCAGTAATGAAATACACAACCTATAAGATATATATACAATACTTCATCATACACTGATGTTCTGTAATAAGTGGTACAAAAACAGAACTTTAAGGAACTTTAATGGCATAATCAGTAGTTTGCCTGTCCGTAGGGAATTTTGGGTCAGCAGCATAGGGACTATTCAGTCATTGTGGTAGGACTTCACACTGGTAACAATTGCTGATGCAACATTGTTGCACACACTCTGAGGAGACTTTGTAACCTGCTATGGTGGAACAACTTCATCAACTTGTCAGTTCCTGGGTAACAGATAAATTACACATATGGTCCTGATGGTGAAGTGTCCTGCAGGATGATGGCAGACAGAGAATAACTTTTATTGATAAGCATGTGAGAATTTCGGTGCACCCTGGGCGTGGCCATGAGGTGGGGTGCACCATCTCTTATCCAGTATCACCACCATACTCAGACGTGATTACCATAAACCTGCTGAAGCTTGGCAAGTAAAGATGCACTGGACCTCATGGTCTTCCTCTTGTGGCACTAAAACGTAGATTAGTGGCCTCACCACTGGGACCTTGTTGTACACTCAATAAGTGGAACTTTCGATTTACTTCTGTGGGACCCCTTACCTGCAGCCACCACTAGGGGGAGCATAAGAACTTACCACACACCATATTCCTATTGGCTGCAATGTATAATTAGTATGCAGTTTGCTTTTGAGCCCCCTCTAGTGGTCACTGCAGGCAGCTAACATTTAATTATTTCACTTTTATGTCTATGCAAAGTATTTTTAGTTTTTTTTTTTTAGAAAATCATTGCTATTTCTTTATATCGTTCAAATCTGACAATATTAAATCCTACCAGATAGACGAGGCTTCAAAGTTAATAAAAATCTGTATTATCTATTTAAGGTATCACCTCGGACAAACAAGTGGAGTGGCCCTGGCCTGTCTATATATAACCGCCACGTGGTAAGTGAATGTGTGCCGTCCTGTGCTGTGTGTATTGTATTGTGTATCTAGGATGCTGTCACTCGCTCCGCTCTATTTATAACCTATTTGCATGGAGTTTTTCTTGATTTTATATTGGCAACAAAAGTCATTGGGGCAAATTTACTTACCCGGTCCATTCGCGTTCCAGCGGCGGCTTCTCCGCTCTGGATTCGGGTCCGGCCGGGATTTAATAAGGTAGTTCTTCCGCCGTCCACCAGGTGGCGCTGCTGCGCTGAAAGTAAACTCATCGCGCCGGAATGCACCGAGCTGGACCAGGTGAAGGTAAGCGGTCCTTATGCGACACATTTCGGTTTTTAAATGCGGCGGTTTTTCCGAATACGTCGGGTTTTCGTTCGGCCACGCCCCCCGATTTCTGTCGCGCGCATACCGGCCCCGATGCGCCACAATCCGATCGCGTGCGCCAAAAACCCGGGGCAATTCATGTACAAGCGGCGCAAATCGGAAATATTCGGGTAACACGTCGGGAAAACGCGAATCGGGCCCTTAATAAATGACCCCCATTGTGTTGGTCGGATGGTTATCACTCCCATCACACCCAGGAAACCCCATAAAACATGCGCTACCCGCCTACCTTATCCTCCACGTGCACTGGGATATACAAGCCCAGACGTGTCATATGTAACGTATATACAAGCTACATGTGAAGCCTGCACAATCCAGTATATGATTTGCATTGATAGTTAATAAAATGATGATGTTTCCCCAGAATAAGTATCTGCTAGCGCACATGCTGAGACTTCCTTCTGGTAGAGGGGGAGGGAGCTGCTTATTATATCAGGAATATTTATCGGTGCTTATACACCTCTGGTGCAGAGGCGCTGAAATAATTGTAATTTCTTATGCACTGCCAGATATTGTGATTACATTTTCTCCTACACCCCCTCCATGCCAGGGGCATGACCTTTATCATACGCCCATGCACAAGGTCGGCATAAGATACATTCCCCCGTAGACTTCGTATACAAATTCTCCATGTACATAATAGTCTTCTGTGGTAACTTACACTAGCAAAAGTTATATCAACATGATAGAAAGCAATGGGGCACTATTGTGGTCTCCAATGTGTCAGCATAGACCTATGGATACATATTATAAATGTGCTGGAGGCTTTCCACTCCTTACATAGGTAGAGCACATATGTAACAAGTATGGTCAGTATATATGTGTATAGCGAGTATACCGCACCATATAACATAGGCCTAGGGGTGACACACGCCATTACATGTCAGTAAGGGAGACGCGCCAAGAAATGCTCATCACTTGGTTGAGGACATTTGAGGGGATCTGTGAACACTCATCCAAAGTTTATTGGATTAAGAGATCTCTGAAAACCTTGGACGAGTGTTTACTGATCCCCTCTGAGGGGTTTGCTCCCGGCTGATGTCCACAACCAAGTGCTGAGTGTTTCTTGGCATTTCTGGCTTGCTGCATTAATGAAAGGGTTTTGTATGTTGGCACCAGGGTCTGGGGCACCACCAGATATCACTGCAGTCAGGGTTCAGTTTGCACACGGCCGCATCGTCTGTAGTGTAGATGTGAAGAAACCGTCTCAGTGTATCGTGTACTCATGACTGGCTGTCTCCGTACAGTAAGCTCTCTGACCTTATACATGACACAATGGGGGATACTCACAGTGTAAACAATAATTTAGGAAAGCCTTGTGGAGGAAGCCTAGCATGCACCAGTCACCGCAGTGACCTGTGACTACAATCACCCATGTGTTTCGTGTCTGTAGCACTGTTCACGCACAGCCCCAGCGCTACACGAAGGGTTCCCCAGACAAGGGGATTCCAATAGATCCCTAATTAGGATGCTAATCACATAGACGGCAGGGGATTACTCGTGGACTGTGTGAGGAGAGACAGTCAGTCTGCACTAATGGACTCCAGGCTAAAAATAAGCTTTGGCTTTTCAAAAACAATATTATTGAAGTGGGTAAAGAATCTGTGAACGCTCTGCGGAGCGAAAGGGAAAATATAAACCACAGATATTCAGTAAACAGCAGGTTATAGATGGAGCGACTGATGGAACTTGTGTCCTTACTATGTAGCCAACCCTAAAGAGAATATGACTGCACGGTAGTGTCCGATCTATCATCACATCGGGACATCTTCATCTTCCTTCCCAAGTGAAAAGTCATTGCCGACCTTCTTTACCCATGGGCAGAACCACAGCCGCCACTTAAGGTTATAAAAAGAGTATTAACAATAGAGTTCTCCTTCAGACTGATGATCAGACAAAGCCACAACTAAATATACACTTTCCTTCAAAGCTCTGAGGTCACTGAGGTCTCCAAGGAAAGTAAACAATACCTGGTACTGAATACTCCAGCCTGAGACATCCGGGGTACACAGGCAGGGCCGGCACCAGCACTGGGTATACCTGGGCAAGTGCCGGGGCCCAGAGCTCCTGGGGGAGGGTGGGGGCACATAAGGCTGTACATAAGGAATCCATAGGGACAGGGGGCTTTATATAAAATAACCATGAGGAGGTTGTTTGGGATGATAACCTAGGGAATATTTTTAATTTCTAATGCCATGTGAGTTCACTGCAAATGGGCCCACAGAGGCTGTGTCACCCAGGAGCCTACTGAAACCTGGAGCCGACCCTGTACACAGGGACACTGTCAAGTCACTTCACTGGCAATCCCTCTGCCGCCACAGATGTGGACCTGCTGCCCCTAAACTATTAGGCTGCCATCTTTGGGGTCGTCAATGTTTAGTGACTGAGGTCAGAAATTGAGCAAACAGACTTCCGGCTAATGGACTAGGAGCCTTATTGCTCAGGCACCTTTCCTGTGTGATTAGTTGCCTGGGCTGCACATCTTTCTGCTGTTAGGACCTTGATTGGAGCTGATTTCTGTGGGCATCATTATTGATTAGCAGGGAATCGTGCTCCACCCACTGGACTCCTGTAGATGTTTAGGAGTCACGGCTGCTCGGTGCATAGCTGGATACTACGTGACCTCTCTTTCTGGATAGGATTTGGCACTTCCCAGCCCCCATGATGAGGACATATAAAGGAATGTAGCTGCGTACACCGGGTCAGATCTTGTTATGGATGGAGCCTCTGGTGCTCATCACTTGGCACCGACAAATTCGTGGCGGTGGGAAAAGAACATTGTATTTTTCTTCATGCACCCAAGAGATAAGAAAGTCCGAGCTGCAGGTAGGATTCAGCGTCTGACATTCCTCTGATTATCCGGGGAGTCAGCGGCTGAGTCAGTGTCTCGCTTGCACCGCAGCGGTGGTCACATCATTACACATAATGCAGGGGGATCTCTATGACCAGCACAGAGCAATGAGGAGCCCATGTAAGGGCACAATGTAGATCCACTATTCTCCAAATACTCACTTGGGCTTTGTTCACATCTGTAGATGAAGAATGGGGCTGCACGGTGGTGACGCCCCTGCAGAAGCCCCAGGCGTGTGTAGCTTATGGTTTGGGGACAAGTGCCTAATCCTTAGTAGTTAAGTGGAGAGGGCCCCAGTATGTAGTGGTTTGGTGACCCATTCCCTGATCTTTAGTGGTTCCTAGGATGGTTTGGCGCATAGGTACTTGGTTTCTTTTGGTAGACCAGCCCCTGATCTTCCGTGGGTTAGTGGACCCGCCCCTGATCTTCCGTGGGTAAGTGGACCCGCCCCTGATCTTCCGTGGGTTAGTGGACCAGCCCCTGATCTTCCGTGGGTTAATGGACCAGCCCCTGATTTTCTGGGGGTTAGTGGACCAGCTCCTGATCTTCAGTGGGTTAGTGGACCAGTCTCTGATCTTCCGTGGGTTAGTGGACCAGCCCCTGATCTTCCGTGGGTTAGTGGACCAGCCCCTGATCTTCCGTGGGTTAGTGGACCAGCCCCTGATCTTCCGTGGGTTAGTGGACCAGCCCCTGATCTTCCGTGGGTTAGTGGACCAGCCCCTGATCTTCCGTGGGTTAGTGGACCAGCCCCTGATCTTCCGTGGGTTAGTGGACCAGCCCCTGATCTTCAGTGGGTTAGTGGACCAGCCCCTGATCTTCAGTGGGTTAGTGGACCAGCTCCTGATCTTCCGTGGGTTAGTGGACCAGTTCCTGATCTTCAGTGGGTTAGTGGACCAGCTCCTGATCTTCAGTGGGTTAGTGGACCAGCCCCTTATCTTCCGTGGGTTAGTGGACCAGCTCCTGATCTTCCGTGGGTTAGTGGACCAGCTCCTGATCTTCCGTGGGTTAGTGGACCAGCTCCTGATCTTCCGTGGGTTAGTGGACCAGCACCTGATCTTCCGTGGGTTAGTGGACCAGCTCCTGATCTTCAGTGGGTTAGTGGACCAGCTCCTGATCTTCAGTGGGTTAGTAGACCAGTCTCTGATCTTCCGTGGGTTAGTGGACCAGACCCTTATCTTCCGTGGGTAAGTGGACCCGCCCCTGATCTTCCGTGGGTTAGTGGACCCGCCCCTGATCTTCCGTGGGTAAGTGGACCCGCCCCTGATCTTCCGTGGGTTAGTGGACCAGCCCCTGATCTTCCGTGGGTTAATGGACCAGCCCCTGATTTTCTGGGGGTTAGTGGACCAGCTCCTGATCTTCAGTGGGTTAGTGGACCAGTCTCTGATCTTCCGTGGGTTAGTGGACCAGCCCCTGATCTTCCGTGGGTTAGTGGACCAGCCCCTGATCTTCCGTGGGTTAGTGGACCAGCCCCTGATCTTCCGTGGGTTAGTGGACCAGCCCCTGATCTTCCGTGGGTTAGTGGACCAGCCCCTGATCTTCAGTGGGTTAGTGGACCAGCCCCTGATCTTCCGTGGGTTAGTGGACCAGCCCCTGATCTTCAGTGGGTTAGTGGACCAGCCCCTGATCTTCAGTGGGTTAGTGGACCAGCTCCTGATCTTCCGTGGGTTAGTGGACCAGTTCCTGATCTTCAGTGGGTTAGTGGACCAGCTCCTGATCTTCAGTGGGTTAGTGGACCAGCCCCTTATCTTCCGTGGGTTAGTGGACCAGCTCCTGATCTTCCGTGGGTTAGTGGACCAGCTCCTGATCTTCCGTGGGTTAGTGGACCAGCACCTGATCTTCCGTGGGTTAGTGGACCAGCACCTGATCTTCCGTGGGTTAGTGGACCAGCTCCTGATCTTCAGTGGGTTAGTGGACCAGCTCCTGATCTTCAGTGGGTTAGTAGACCAGTCTCTGATCTTCCCTGGGTTAGTGGACCAGACCCTTATCTTCAGTGGGTTAGTGGACCAGCCCCTTATCTTCCGTGGGTTAGTGGACCAGCTCCTGATCTTCCGTGGATTAGTGGACCAGCTCCTGATCTTCCGTGGGTTAGTGGACCAGCTCCTGATCTTCCGTGGGTTAGTGGACCAGCTCCTGATCTTCAGTGGGTTAGTGGACCAGCTCCTGATCTTCAGTGGGTTAGTAGACCAGTCTCTGATCTTCCGTGGGTTAGTGGACCAGACCCTTATCTTCAGTGGGTTAGTGGACCAGCCCCTTATCTTCCGTGGGTTAGTGGACCAGCCCCTGATCTTCCGTGGGTTAGTGGACCAGTCTCTGATGCTGAGGAGTTTGGTGATCCAGTCCTCAATGTTGAGTGGCCTGGTACTAGGGGTTTATAATGTGGATTTGGTTTGGTGAACTGGACCTTCATGTTGAGGCCTTTTTATAAGTGCAGGAAGGGAAGTGCACACTTTGAGGTTGAGTATTTGTCATCAAAACATTCATAAGTTTTACTATAAATGTTCAGTAATACGGATCATCCGTTACCTCACAGGTCCCGGTACTGTTGGGTTTAAATATTTTTTGGGTCCGCTATGTATTACCAGACCTCCATACAAACCTGTCACCACAGCTGCGCTCATATAGGAGAAGAAATGTGATTGTACAGAAGGCTCATAGCACCTCCTAGTGGCCAAATACCAGAGCCACAGGCTGTCCATGAACTTCACCAAAGCTTAAAAAGATGATATGAGCAACACGTGATGGTGGCTCCAAAGGCAGTATTACACAGGATAGGATTAGATACACAGCTCAGCAGACAGTATCACACAGGATAGGATTAGATACACATCTCAGCAGTCAGTATCACACAGGATAGGATTAGATACACAGCTCAGCAGACAGTATCACACAGGATAGGATTAGATACACAGCTCAGCAGACAGTATCACACAGGATAGGATTAGATACACAGCTCAGCAGACAGTATCACACAGGATAGGATTAGATACACAGCTCAGCAGACAGTATCACACAGGATAGGATTAGATACACAGCTCAGCAGACAGTATCACACAGGATAGGATTAGATACACAGCTCAGCAGACAGTATCACACAGGATAGGATTAGATACACAGCTCAGCAGACAGTATCACACGGGATATGATTAGATACACAGCTCAGCAGACAGTATCACACGGGATAGGATTAGATACACAGCTCAGCAGACAGTATCACACAGGATAGGATTAGATACACATCTCAGCAGTCAGTATCACACAGGATAGGATTAGATACACAGCTCAGCAGACAGTATCACACAGGATAGGATTAGATACACAGCTCAGCAGACAGTATCACACAGGATAGGATTAGATACACAGCTCAGCAGACAGTATCACACATGATAGGATTAGATACACAGCTCAGCAGACAGTATCACACGGGATATGATTAGATACACAGCTCAGCAGACAGTATCACACGGGATAGGATTAGATACACAGCTCAGCAGACAGTATCACACAGGATAGGATTAGATACACATCTCAGCAGTCAGTATCACACAGGATAGGATTAGATACACAGCTCAGCAGACAGTATCACACAGGATAGGATTAGATACACAGCTCAGCAGACAGTATCACACAGGATAGGATTAGATACACAGCTCAGCAGACAGTATCACACAGGATAGGATTAGATACACAGCTCAGCAGACAGTATCACACAGGATAGGATTAGATACACAGCTCAGCAGGCAGTACCACACAGGATAGGATTAGATACACAGCTCAGCAGACACTAGCACACAGGATAGGATTAGATACACAGCTCAGCAGACAGTATCACACAGGATAGGATTAGATACACAGCTCAGCAGACAGTATCACACAGGATAGGATTAGATACACAGCTCAGCAGGCAGTATCACACAGGATAGGATTAGATACACAGCTCAGCAGGCATTATCACACAGGATAGGATTAGATACACAGCTCAGCAGACAGTATCACACAGGATAGGATTAGATACACAGCTCAGCAGACAGTATCACACGGGATATGATTAGATACACAGCTCAGCAGACAGTATCACACAGGATAGGATTAGATACACAGCTCAGCAGACAGTATCACACAGGATAGGATTAGATACACAGCTCAGCAGACAGTACCACACAGGATAGGATTAGATACACAGCTCAGCAGGCAGTACCACACAGGATAGGATTAGATACACAGCTCAGCAGACAGTATCACACAGGATAGGATTAGATACACAGCTCAGCAGACAGTATCACACAGGATAGGATTAGATACACAGCTCAGCAGACAGTATCACACAGGATAGGATTAGATACACAGCTCAGCAGACAGTATCACACAGGATAGGATTAGATACACAGCTCAGCAGACAGTATCACACAGGATAGGATTAGATACACAGCTCAGCAGACAGTATCACACAGGATAGGATTAGATACACAGCTCAGCAGGCAGTATCACACAGGATAGGATTAGATACACAGCTCAGCAGGCAGTATCACACAGGATAGGATTAGATACACAGCTCAGCAGACAGTATCACACAGGATAGGATTAGATACACAGCTCAGCAGACAGTATCACACAGGATAGGATTAGATACACAGCTCAGCAGACAGTATCACACAGGATAGGATTAGATACACAGCTCAGCAGACAGTACCACACAGGATAGGATTAGATACACAGCTCAGCAGGCAGTACCACACAGGATAGGATTAGATACACAGCTCAGCAGACAGTATCACACAGGATAGGATTAGATACACAGCTCAGCAGACAGTATCACACAGGATAGGATTAGATACACAGCTCAGCAGGCAGTACCACACAGGATAGGATTAGATACACAGCTCAGCAGACAGTATCACACAGGATAGGATTAGATACACAGCTCAGCAGACAGTATCACACAGGATAGGATTAGATACACAGCTCAGCAGACAGTATCACACAGGATAGGATTAGATACACAGCTCAGCAGGCAGTATCACACAGGATAGGATTAGATACACAGCTCAGCAGACAGTATCACACAGGATAGGATTAGATACACAGCTCAGCAGGCAGTATCACACAGGATAGGATTAGATACACAGCTCAGCAGACAGTATCACACAGGATAGGATTAGATACACAGCTCAGCAGACAGTATCACACAGGATAGGATTAGATACACAGCTCAGCAGGCAATATCACACAGGACAGGATTAGGTACACAGCTCAGCAGGCAGTATCACACAGGATAGGATTAGATACACAGCTCAGCAGACAGTATCACACAGGATAGGATTAGATACACAGCTCAGCAGACAGTATCACACAGGATAGGATTAGATACACAGCTCAGCAGACAGTATCACACAGGATAGGATTAGATACACAGCTCAGCAGACAGTATCACACAGGATAGGATTAGATACACAGCTCAGCAGACAGTATCACACAGGATAGGATTAGATACACAGCTCAGCAGACAGTATCACACAGGATAGGATTAGATACACAGCTCAGCAGGCAGTATCACACAGGACAGGATTAGGTACACAGCTCAGCAGGCAATATCACACAGGACAGGATTAGGTACACAGCTCAGCAGGCAGTATCACACAGGATAGGATTAGATACACAGCTCAGCAGACAGTATCACACAGGATAGGATTAGATACACAGCTCAGCAGACAGTATCACACAGGATAGGATTAGATACACAGCTCAGCAGTCAGTATCGCACAGGATAGGATTAGATACACAGCTCAGAAGACTGTATCACACATGATGGGATTAGATACACAGTTTAGCAGACAGTATTACATGTAGTAGGACTAGATGTAACATACTTGATATTAGATACGTGTCATCAGACATTTTGCAGCAAATGTGACAAGTAAATACACAATCGGCTTAGATACGGTGCAGTGTAAACATTTGTCCTGGTCACAATGGAAAATGCCTCTCACACAGTAAATCTGCACCCGGGGGTGACAATAGGGATAATGTGGAAATACTGTGACACCTTCCGTTCCTAATCCCTGGTAATGGCTGATGTGCAGTGATCAGGGCCTCAGGCGTCTCATCCTAGAGGGGAAGACTTCGGGAATGACTCCTGTTTCTATGTCTACGTGGGATTACTGCCTACTGATTTTTGCTTGTAAACTTGTGCAGCAGGGAAGACGTGATACAGATCACATTCACAATCTGCAGATTTCTCCAGGCAGACATTGACCTGAACTTTCTCCGCTGGTTTCACATCTTCAGTTTCGATGCCCTGAGTGTAGAAGGGGCTTATATGCAGGAAGGGGGGGAGCTGATACATTTTATATATTTGCCATCATTACAACCTTCCTCTATGCAGAACTTGTGAGAAGTCCCTATAGTTATGAATAGGAATGTGCTGCCCTCTAGTGATTATGTGATAGAATGCAGGCGACTGGCTCAGTAACAGAGGTCTCTTGTTTTTGTAGGAAGCTTGCAATGTGTCCTATATATGGGGACAGAAAGGAGAACCCCATTTATCCTGCCTTACAAAGTATTATACTCCTAGCTACAGATGAGCAGACCCGATGGTCAGACAGTCACAGCCGTGGCTACTTTCTAGGGCCAGCAATTTGCCGGATTGGCCGCCAATCCAGCAATGTGTTTGGGTTCAGCGGCCAAACCCGACCACCGGGTCTGCTCATTTCTACTCCGAGCTACAGGGCTTTCTATACCTCATGCCTGATTGTAAGCAGTGCACCCTCGAGGGTCCGCATTGAGACCACTGTTACTTGTTGATATGGAAGATGCGATTAACCCTTTATTTTAACATTTCTATTTTTCCTTTCCACAACTTCTTTAGTTTAGTGTACACAGCTGTATGAGGGCTTGTTTTCTGGGTAACCAATTGCCCTTCTTAGTGATGATATTTACTCCATACCGGATAGTGGGAAACAGCAAAAAAATTCCAAACCCAGGGAAACTGACAAAAAAACCACAAATTTGCCATTTTCTTTTGGGCCCTGCTTTTGCGGCTTTCATTGTGTGCTCCAAATGACACCTCCTGTTTTATTCTTTGGGTGGACACAATCACAGAGATACTAAATATATATATATACACTCACCGGCCACTTCATTAGGTACACCTGTCCAACTGCTCGTTAACACTTAATTTCTAATCAGCCAATCACATGGCGGCAACTCAGTGCATTTAGGCATGTAGACATGATCAAGACAATCTCCTGCAGTTCACACCGAGCATCAGTATGGGGAAGAAAGGTGATTTGAGGCCTTTGAACGTGGCATGGTTGTTGGTGCCAGAAGGGCTGGTCTGAGTATTTCAGAAACTGCTGATCTACTGGGATTTTCACGCACAACCATCTCTAGGGTTTACAGAGAATGGTCCGAAAAAGAAAAACATCCAGTGAGCGGCAGTTCTGTGGGCGGAAATGCCTTGTTGATGCCAGAGGTCAGAGGAGAATGGGCAGACTGGTTCGAGCTGATAGAAAGGCAACAGTGACTCAAATCGCCACCCGTTACAACCAAGGTAGGCAGAAGAGCATCTCTGAACGCACAGTACGTCCAACTTTGAGGCAGATGGGCTACAGCAGCAGAAGAGTACACCGGGTGCCACTCCTTTCAGCTAAGAACAGGAAACTGAGGCTACAATTTGCACAAGCTCATCGAAATTGGACAGTAGAAGATTGGAAAAACGTTGCCTGGTCTGATGAGTCTCGATTTCTGCTGCGACATTCGGATGGTAGGGTCAGAATTTGGCGTCAACAACATGAAAGCATGGATCCATCCTGCCTTGTATCAGCGGGTCAGGCTGGTGCTGGTGGTGTCATGGATCCATCCTGCCTTGTATCAGCGGCTCAGGCTGGTGGTGGTGGTGTCATGGATCCATCCTGCCTTGTATCAGCGGCTCAGGCTGGTGGTGGTGTCATGGATCCATCCTGCCTTGTATCAGCGGCTCAGGCTGGTGGTGGTGGTGTCATGGATCCATCCTGCCTTGTATCAGCGGCTCAGGCTGGTGGTGGTGGTGTCATGGATCCATCCTGCCTTGTATCAGCGGGTCAGGCTGGTGGTGGTGTCATGGATCCATCCTGCCTTGTATCAGCGGCTCAGGCTGGTGGTGGTGGTGTCATGGATCCATCCTGCCTTGTATCAGCGGGTCAGGCTGGTGGTGGTGGTGTCATGGTGTCTTTGGGCCCCTTGGTACAACGCCACAGCCTACCTGAGTATTGTTGCTGACCATGTCCATCCCTATATGAGCACAATGTACCCTGTAACATCTGATGGCTACTTTCAGCAGGATAATGCGCCATGTCATAAAGCTGGAATCATCTCAGACTGGTTTCTTGAACATGACAATGAGGTCACTGGACACAAATGGCCTCCACAGTCACCAGATCTCAATCCAATAGAGCATCTTTGGGATGTGGTGGAACGGGAGATTCGCATCATGGATGTGCAGCCGACAAATCTGCGGCAACTGTGTGATGCCATCATGTCACTATGGACCAAAATCTCTGAGGAGCTTCCAGCACCTTGTTGTATCTATGCCACGAAGAATTGAGGCAGTTCTGAAGGCAAAAGGGGGTCCAACCCGTTACTAGCATGGTGGACCTAATAAAGTGGCCGGTGAGTGTGTATATATATATGTGTGTGTTTTATTATGTTTTAGTGATGTAAAAATGTAAATGTTTTTTAGCCTTTTTTTAAAAAAAAAAATTTTCCCCCTATTCCCAGGCCAAGGGGTTAATAGCACTGTGGGGCAGATTTATCAAGCTGTCTAAAAGTCAGAATGTTCTTAGTTGCCCATGGGAACCAATTACAGCTCAGCTTTTATTTTACCAGTGCTCATGAATATCTTAAAGCTGAGCTGTGATTGGTTGCCATGGGCAACTAAGCACATTCTTACTTTAAGACAGCTTGATAAATCTGCCCCTGTGTCTATTTTTGCAGATGACCCCAAACTGGGGCATAATTATCACAAATTTCTGAAAGATTCTCCTCCATATTTATCACGGTGTCTAATGCTGAATGGTAAATCTGGAGTAGTTTACCTCTGTCTCGTGTAACTTTGCACCTCCTATAAGTTGGAACCAGGAATACTATTGGTGCATTTGCATCGTTTTTGGTTCATGCCCCTTTACTCACAATGACCAGAGCCCCTTACACTCTCGATACATGTGATGCAAGGAAGGTTAGACAGATTATTATTCTGCTATAATCAGATTGATCTGTTTGGTTATGAGAGGTTATGCACCGGGGGGATTTATAATCCACATATGGTTTGGTGGAGTAAATCTGGGAGACTCTATAGTGGAGAAGGAGCTGGGTGACTATTAGATCGTAGATGAAATAACAGCACAATGTCAGTCAGCTGCCACTAAAGCCAGCAAAATCTTGTCGTGTATCGATATAGTCGTGGGGGGAGATGTATCAGTGATTCGCTGTATGATAAATCCCCCCCTGGATACTCTGGATATGGGGGGCATTAGATATGTGTTTCAGTTCTGGGCGTCCTCCTATCACATAATACTACTCACCTCACAGGTTATGGATTTATTACATTACAATACAGTTACTACTTGCATAGTTTAGGCTTTAAGGGACAATCCATTTCTATGCCAGGCCTGTGCTCCAAAGTTTAGAAAAAAACATGAATTTCTGTGAATTTGTTGTCTTTTGGAACGAGATGGTTACAATGTATATGATCAAATACAGGCGCAACACGAGCAGCAAAACCAGTTTTTACAGCAGATCCTCCTGGGGAATCGCGGCTCGGAGACGGACTCTTGGCAGGTGCCTGTAGGTTGCCGGCTGACGGGCACGTTCTTTGCGAATACTTTCAGTTCTGATTCTACATCTAGAGCTTTGCTGGCCGATCGAGGGCTTTCCTTCTCGGACTTGACGGCTAGAAAAGCGGTAAGGTCTAAATCCAGCATGGCCACCCCTCCGCGGGGCGTTGGGGTGTTCTGGCGACACTGCGGACACGGGATCCATCGCTGCTCGTTGGTCACTGAGTCGAGTTTCCTGATACAGGCCTGGCAGAAAGTGTGGCCGCAGTACAGCCGCCGGGGCAGCCGCTTGGACAGGTTGTAGCTGGAGAAGCAGATGATGCAGTCGATTTTCCGGCTGTTTCTTTTCTCTTCCTCCTGCACCAGCGCATTCCCGTTTAGGCCGGAGTCTGTTTTGTCAGCGCATTCAGGATTGTTGTTACTGTGATACATTCTCAACCTGGGAACAACCAAGGAAAAGAACTAGTGATATAAAGGAGGTCACAGATAATGGCTCGTCTACAGGGAATAGTCCAGAAATACAAGTGCTGCCTGATACATCCCTGAGTGCCAGGCCTCATCTCTTATCACCAGAGTAGTAGAAATGCATTCTGGCCTAAAGTGGAAAATGGGCCTATGCCAGTGGTGGCGAACCTATGGCCCGGGAGCCAGAGGTGGCACTCGGAGTGCTCTCAGTGGGCACTCAGGCTGTTGCCCCAGAACAGAGATAACGAGACCGGCATTAAAGGCCTTCGTGATGAAACCCCACGGATCACAAGAACGGGGGGTCCAAAGTATGCGCATGGTCGCACATGCGCGGGCACCCCCGTTCATCTCTATAAAGCTGACAGACATTGAGCGCCATACTCTGCAATCTCTCAACTCCATGGAGTTTACCAGAACAGCCCGGTCATGCATGACGGCTGCTCCGGCCATCTAAGTGGACCCCCATTCTAGTTTTCTGTGGGGGGGATCCTGGTCTACCTAAGACTGCAGGAAGAGAGAGAAGTTGTGAACAGGGTCAGATTATCATTGGACCTCCTTCTCTGGGCCCCATGAGAATCCTCACTCAGGGGGATCCCAAGAGAAGCTCCAAAATTTCCCCTTTTGCTGTCAGTGATATTGGGGTCCTCGGGACCTTAAGAAGAATGGAAAAAGTTACTGCTTGAAATGCTGCATTGGCACTTTGCAATAAATAAGCAGGTTTTGGGTTGCAGTTTGGGCGCTAAATGTAAAGCTGTGGAGGTCACTGTTATGGGGGGGCGCTGTGGAGGTCACTGTTATGGGGGGGCGCTGTGGAGGTCACTTTTGCAGTTTGAGCCTATGCTATCCTGCATTACATTGATTTAAATGGCCATTGTGTAATTCTTTCTTTGACCAGTGGTGGCGCTGCAGGGAACGTAACACTTGCTTTCAGGTTTTCCTACAGGTCACAGCTTGGGGGTCCCGCTAGGAGACATTTTATACTCAGCTTAAAGAGGTTTTGTTAAAATGAATAAGTGAATAAGTGTCTGATTGTGATTTTTGTTATCACAAGTCACCCAAGGTGCTCCCTGAGGTGCATGCTCGGCCAGGCCGTTGCTGGTTGAGCATGTACATTGCATCTATTGTAGGGGTCCAGACACGGCTGCAACATTATAGATCTCTGCACTCCGTATCTCTACAACTAGAGCTGGGGAATGGGGGCTGATACATAACCTTTACTACAAGACAGAGATGTATCAATGCTGTAGAATGTTCCCCTTCTCTTGTAAGAACACGTTCCCCTCCATTGTCAGTAGCCGTGATCCTGGACCATAGGATCACATATGATCTGGATTAACCTTCCTCAATATATTCTACAATGGAGAATCCCACAAGTTACCATCAGTCTAAAGCAAACACAATGATCTTCTTCTTACCTTGGACTGCAGGCAGCTTCTTATGATATACATGACCTCCAGGAAGTAGATAGGATAGGTCCAGGTTGTCCTGCTAAGAAGGATGAAGACGTGTCATCAATGAGAAGAAGCTGAGGTAATGGAGTCACCAGGCGAGGCTTCCATCTGCTCAGCGTTACTAATACACAATTTATCTACAAATGGTGACGGGATGAGACAGTTTCCAGGAGGGAGAAGGGGTTGCGCTTCCCATAAGGTCCATCTTGTGTAAGGTGGCGGCCGGGCTTCTGCTGCCTGTATCACTTGTGTAATTATGTCAGGCTCAGGTTACCCGTGTCAGGCAGCTAGAGTATCACACCATGGACTCCGCTGAGAAATCCTGCCCTACCCCGAGCTCAGCCTGACAAAGGCTCCCGAAACCCAATCTACACCTCCGCCTCTCAAGACTCCAGCAGATGAGCCAGGACCCATGGAGGGGATCACATCTCCAGAGAAAAAAGCAGTCCCCCAAAATATTCTGTGCATTGCTAAAAATATTTAGTATATTCCTGAAAATATTTGGCGCAGTTCACAAATAAATGTTGCATTTCTCACCATATACACAGCGTCAGATGGCTGGGAGCCCCATAGAGGTGAATAGCGGCCGGTGATGCAGGGACACACAACCTAATTGTAGGGTCAGATCTGCAGATAAGCGAGCAATCAGATCTGCAGATCATTATAGGATTACAGAGATGATTGTCAGATCATAGAGATGACCCAGACGAGCCAGCAAGGTGGGGTTTAAAGGGTTTGTCCACGATTGGGACACTAATGACGTGTCCTTTGTATATGTCCTCAAATCGTTCCAGGTCTAACATCCAGACCCTACTAATCAACTACTATGGTCAGTGGATAGTTATATACACGATCACTAACTAACCAAGTCCTAGACAAACCCCTTCACTAATACTGACTTATCAGACTGAGATAATAATGCCATAGACTGAGGTCCAACATCCTGGGTATAGGACATTATACCTGGACAACCCCTGGAAGCAACAGAACCAAAATAATACATAGTGCTTACCAGTACTGTACTATACTGAGATCTAGGGGGGCACGAGAGAAGAGAGGGGTCTTATCACAAGAGCTAACACTCTATGATGAAAAGGACAGCACGGTGGCTGAGTGGGTAGCACTACAGCCTTGCAGCACTGGGGTCCTGGGTTCGAATCCCACCAGGTCAACATCTGCAAAGAGTTTGTATGTTCTCTCCGTGTTTGCGCGGGTTTCCTCCGGGTCCTCCGATTTCCTCCCACACTCCAAAAACATACTGTTAGGTTGTTTAGATTGTGAGCCCCATGGGGACAGGGACTGAATTGGCAGCTCTGTGTAATAATTATTACACAAGGAGTGAGGACCCTGATCACAAGAGCTCACAATCTAGGAGGAGATAGGGGAACACAAGAGGAGGGAGGTGCCTTACAACAAGAGCTTACAATCTAGAAGGAAATGGGGGGGCACAAGAGCTTAGTCTATATGAGGAGGTAGGTGAATGTAAAAGAAGAGAACTAGCAGAGAATGTTGTGGAGTTACAGCTGGGAATGGGCAGAATTCTGAGTGCAGCTCTGGAGCAGAGTACAGACAGTCCTACTATAAGAGCAGCTGCATCTCAAGCTGAACATTTCCTCTGTCACCACTAGAGGGCAGCTGTGCACATGTCACAGATCACACTGGTTTTAGCTGTAACTCCCCACTCTCCTTCCTCCAGGGGGCGCTCTTTATTCATTAGAAACCACTTAGTGATGATTCCTTTTACCTGTATCACCTGGTAGAATTGCTTTTCCGGTGTCTGGGAAAGCTGGGTGACCTTTTTTGGGTGGTGGGGGCAGACTGGAATATTACCCTTGTGTGGTGTTGTGGGTGTATATTGTGTACGTGGTGGTGTATACACCAGGTCACCAATGATGCCACTCCTGGCAGGTAGGTCTTGTTTGTCTCGGCCAAGCTGAGTGCCGCTCAGGTAACTGCAGCAATTTCCTGGTGTTTATGGCATTTACTGAGCGTCACACAGGACTTAACATGTCACGGGTGACTGGTGGGAGAGTAAACATGAGGGAACAATGGGTGCTCTGTGTGCAGAGGGCCCGGGTGTCTCCTGGGGAGGACCCTACACCATGTTATCAGTGATAGATCCCCCTACAGACCAGATATAGTGGCCCCTCCACGTGCCATGTACTGATGGTGGGGGCAGTGAGGTCACTATGACAAGGTTCTGGTTACTGCTGTGTAACTAGGACACAGGAAAGGGCATCATAGTGGGGGACACAGACCATGTAATAGCTGCTCCATAACCTCCACAGCGCCCCCGTAACAGTGCCCTCCTCAGTACTCCCCATAACAGTGACCTCCCCAGTGCCCCCATAACGGTGCCCTCCCCAGTGCCCCCCATAACAGTGACCTCCCCAGTGCCCCCATAACAGTGCCCTCCTCAGTGCTCCCCATAACAGTGACCTCCCCAGCGCCCCCATAACAGAGCCCTCCCCAGCGCCCCCATAACAGTGACATCCACAGCGCCCCCGTAACAGTGACCTCCCCAGCGCCCCCGTAACAGTGACCTCCCCAGCGCCCCCGTAACAGTGACCTCCCCAGTGCTCCCCATAACAGTGCCCTCCCCAGTGCCCCCCATAACAGTGCCCTCCCCAGTGCCCCCCATAACAGTGACCTCCCCAGTGCTCCCCATAACAGTGACCTCCCCAGTGCTCCCCATAACAGTGACCTCCCCAGTGCTCCCCATAACAGTGACCTCCCCAGTGCTCCCCATAACAGTGACCTCCCCAGTGCCCCCATAACGGTGACCTCCCCAGTGCCCCCATAACAGTGACCTCCCCAGTGCTCCCCATAACAGTGACCTCCCCAGTGCTCCCCATAACAGTGACCTCCCCAGTGCCCCCATAACAGTGACCTCCCCAGTGCCCCCATAACGGTGCCCTCCCCAGTGCTCCCCATAACGGTGCCCTCCCCAGTGCTCCCCATAACGGTGCCCTCCCCAGTGCTCCCCATAACGGTGACCTCCCCAGTGCTCCCCATAACGGTGACCTCCCCAGTGCCCCCATAACAGGGACCTCCCCAGTGCCCCCATAACAGTGACCTCCCCAGCGCCCCCATAACAGTGCCCTCCCCAGCGCTCCCCATAACAGTGACCTCCCCAGCGCCCCCATAACAGTGCCCTCCCCAGTGCTCCCCATAACAGTGCCCTCCCCAGTGCTCCCCATAACAGTGCCCTCCCCAGTGCTCCCCATAACAGTGCCCTCCCCAGTGCTCCCCATAACAGTGCCCTCCCCAGTGCTCCCCATAACAGTGCCCTCCCCAGTGCTCCCCATAACAGTGCCCTCCCCAGTGCTCCCCATAACAGTGCCCTCCCCAGTGCTCCCCATAACAGTGCCCTCCCCAGTGCTCCCCATAACAGTGCCCTCCCCAGTGCTCCCCATAACAGTGCCCTCCCCAGTGCTCCCCATAACAGTGCCCTCCCCAGTGCTCCCCATAACAGTGCCCTCCCCAGTGCTCCCCATAACAGTGCCCTCCCCAGTGCTCCCCATAACAGTGCCCTCCCCAGTGCTCCCCATAACTGTGCCCTCCCCAGTGCCCCCATAACTGTGCCCTCCTCAGTGCTCCCCATAATGGTGACCTCCCCAGTGCTCCCCATAACGGTGACCTCCCCAGTGCCCCCATAACTGTGCCCTCCCCAGTGCTCCCCATAACAGTGACCTCCCCAGTGCCCCCATAACGGTGCCCTCCTCAGTGCTCCCCATAACGGTGACCTCCCCAGTGCTCCCCATAACGGTGACCTCCCCAGTGCTCCCCATAACGGTGACCTCCCCAGTGCCCCCATAACGGTGACCTCCCCAGTGCCCCCATAACAGGGACCTCCCCAGTGCCCCCATAACAGTGACCTCCCCAGCGCCCCCATAACAGTGCCCTCCCCAGTGCTCCCCATAACAGTGCCCTCCCCAGTGCTCCCCATAACAGTGCCCTCCCCAGTGCTCCCCATAACAGTGCCCTCCCCAGTGCTCCCCATAACAGTGCCCTCCCCAGTGCTCCCCATAACAGTGCCCTCCCCAGTGCTCCCCATAACAGTGCCCTCCCCAGTGCTCCCCATAACAGTGCCCTCCCCAGTGCTCCCCATAACAGTGCCCTCCCCAGTGCTCCCCATAACAGTGCCCTCCCCAGTGCTCCCCATAACAGTGCCCTCCCCAGTGCTCCCCATAACAGTGCCCTCCCCAGTGCTCCCCATAACAGTGCCCTCCCCAGTGCTCCCCATAACAGTGCCCTCCCCAGTGCTCCCCATAACAGTGCCCTCCCCAGTGCCCCCATAACGGTGCCCTCCCCAGTGCTCCCCATAACGGTGCCCTCCCCAGTGCCCCCATAACTGTGCCCTCCTCAGTGCTCCCCATAACGGTGACCTCCCCAGTGCTCCCCATAACGGTGACCTCCCCAGTGCCCCCATAACTGTGCCCTCCCCAGTGCTCCCCATAACAGTGCCCTCCCCAGTGCCCCCATAACAGTGCCCTCCCCAGTGCTCCCCATAACAGTGCCCTCCCCAGTGCTCCCCATAACAGTGCCCTCCCCAGTGCTCCCCATAACAGTGCCCTCCCCAGTGCTCCCCATAACAGTGCCCTCCCCAGCGCCCCCATAACAGTGACCTCCCTAGTGCTCCCCATAACAGTGCCCTCCCTAGTGCTCCCCATAACAGTGCCCTCCCCAGTGCTCCCCATAACAGTGCCCTCCCCAGTGCTCCCCATAACAGTGCCCTCCCCAGTGCTCCCCATAACAGTGCCCTCCCCAGTGCTCCCCATAACAGTGCCCTCCCCAGTGCTCCCCATAACAGTGCCCTCCCCAGTGCTCCCCATAACAGTGCCCTCCCCAGTGCCCCCATAACCGTGCCCTCCTCAGTGCTCCCCATAACGGTGACCTCCCCAGTGCTCCCCATAACGGTGACCTCCCCAGTGCTCCCCATAACAGTGACCTCCCCAGCGCCCCCATAACTGTGCCCTCCCCAGTGCTCCCCATAACAGTGACCTCCCCAGCGCCCCCATAACAGTGACCTCCCTAGTGCTCCCCATAACAGTGCCCTCCCTAGTGCTCCCCATAACAGTGCCCTCCCCAGTGCTCCCCATAACAGTGACCTCCCCAGTGCTCCCCATAACAGTGACCTCCCCAGTGCTCCCCATAACAGTGCCCTCCCCAGTGCCCCCATAACAGTGACCTCCCCAGTGCTCCCCATAACAGTGACCTCCCCAGTGCTCCCCATAACAGTGCCCTCCCCAGTGCTCCCCATAACAGTGCCCTCCCCAGTGCTCCCCATAACGGTGCCCTCCCCAGTGCTCCCCATAACGGTGACCTCCCCAGTGCTCCCCATAACGGTGACCTCCCCAGTGCCCCCATAACCGTGCCCTCCTCAGTGCTCCCCATAACGGTGACCTCCCCAGTGCTCCCCATAACGGTGACCTCCCCAGTGCTCCCCATAACAGTGACCTCCCCAGTGCCCCCATAACCGTGCCCTCCCCAGTGCTCCCCATAACGGTGACCTCCCCAGTGCTCCCCATAACAGTGACCTCCCCAGTGCTCCCCATAACAGTGACCTCCCCAGTGCTCCCCATAACAGTGACCTCCCCAGTGCTCCCCATAACAGTGACCTCCCCAGTGCTCCCCATAACAGTGCCCTCCTCAGTGCTCCCCATAACAGTGCCCTCCCCAGTGCCCCCATAACAGTGACCTCCCCAGTGCTCCCCATAACAGTGACCTCCCCAGTGCTCCCCATAACAGTGCCCTCCCCAGTGCTCCCCATAACAGTGCCCTCCCCAGTGCTCCCCATAACGGTGCCCTCCCCAGTGCTCCCCATAACGGTGACCTCCCCAGTGCTCCCCATAACAGTGACCTCCCCAGTGCCCCCATAACCGTGCCCTCCTCAGTGCTCCCCATAACGGTGACCTCCCCAGTGCTCCCCATAACAGTGACCTCCCCAGTGCTCCCCATAACAGTGACCTCCCCAGTGCCCCCATAACCGTGCCCTCCCCAGTGCTCCCCATAACGGTGACCTCCCCAGTGCTCCCCATAACAGTGACCTCCCCAGTGCTCCCCATAACAGTGCCCTCCCCAGTGCCCCCATAACCGTGCCCTCCTCAGTGCTCCCCATAACAGTGCCCTCCCCAGTGCTCCCCATAACAGTGCCCTCCCCAGTGCTCCCCATAACAGTGCCCTCCCCAGTGCTCCCCATAACAGTGCCCTCCCCAGTGCTCCCCATAACAGTGACCTCCCCAGCGCCCCCATAACAGTGACCTCCCCAGTGCCCCCATAACCGTGCCCTCCCCAGTGCTCCCCATAACGGTGACCTCCCCAGTGCTCCCCATAACAGTGACCTCCCCAGTGCTCCCCATAACAGTGACCTCCCCAGCTTACATGGTGGTTGCTCTACATTTATGTGTCATTTGCATGTTGTTTGCATTTATGTGGCATTTGCATGTTGTTTGCATTTATGTGGCATTTCAATTGCATTTGCGTTTCTGGTTATGTGACATTGTGTGGGGTTTGCATCACTTTATGTGGCATTTGTGATTCGAGCGTTAGCATCGTATTTGCGTTTTGCTTGCTGATTGCATTTATGTAGAGATTACATTTCCATGTATTTTTTTTGGCACTTGTCTTAACGTTTTCATGGGGCTTGCACTACGTGTGCGCTTACATGGAGTGTGCGTTCACATTTATGCAGTGTTTGTGTAAAGGTGTATTCATCTCCACATGTGCGAGCTGCTGATAGGTCCTCTTTAAAATGTATATCTGACCTTTGGTGACCAAGTATGTAAATATCATATGGGAGAACACACAGCAACAACAGCAAATACATCCGGGACCATGAGTCACAAGATAATCCACCAGGAGGGGGCGCCATTTCCTCCAGGGACAGTGAGTAATTATAAATACTACTCTAAGGGTTTTTTTTACCAACTTCACTAACCTCCTCCAAGTACGTATGGGGCATATTTGTAGTGATTACAGTGCACACAATACTAAAGGCTTAAGAGCACAACCTAATCCTGGTGAAGGTCACTGCCTGTCACATGACTCCGTGCAGTAAAGGTCATCACACACATCATGTTTACCTTCTACTGTAACCAAACATACTCTGTCCTGATCCACCACCCTCACCAACAGCTGGGGGCGCTATACTACAATATAGCCTTATAGTGTTCTACATAGGGGGCAGTAGTATAGTGGTTATATTCCTGTACATAGGGGGCAGTATTATAGTAGTTATATTCCTGTACATAGGGGGCAGTATTATAGTAGTTATATTCTTGTACATAGGGGCAGTATTATAGTAGTTATATTCCTGTACATAGGGGGCAGTATTATAGTAGTTATATTCTTGTACATAGGGGGCAGTATTATAGTAGTTATATTCCTGTACATAGGGGGCAGTATTATAGTAGTTATATTCCTGTACACAGGGGGCAGTATTATAGTAGTTATATTCCTGTACATAGGGGGCAGTATTATAGTAGTTATATTCCTGTACATAGGGAGCAGTATTATAGTAGTTATATTCTTGTACATAGGGGGCAGTATTAGAGAAGTTATATTCTTGTATATAGGGGGCAGTATTATAGTAGTTATATTCCTGTACATAGGGGGCAGTATTATAGTAGTTATATTCTTGTACATAGGGGCAGTATTATAGTAGTTATATACTTGTACATAGGGGGCAGTATTATAGTAGTTATATTCTTGTACATAGGGGGCAGTATTATAGTAGTTATATTCCTGTACATAGGGGGCAGTATTATAGTAGTTATATTCTTATACATAGGGGGCAGTATTATAGTAGTTATATTCTTGTACATAGGGGGCAGTATTATAGTAGTTATATTCTTGTACATAGGGGGCAGTATTATAGTAGTTATATTCTTGTACACAGGGGGCAGTATTATAGTAGTTATATTCTTGTACATAGGGGGCAGTATTATAGTAGTTATATTCTTGTACATAGGGGGCAGTATTATAGTAGTTATATTCCTGTACATAGGGGGCAGTATTATAGTAGTTATATTCCTGTACATAGGGGGCAGTATTATAGTAGTTATATTCCTGTACATAGGGGGCAGTATTATAGTAGTTATATTCCTGTACATAGGGGGCAGTATTATAGTAGTTATATTCCTGTACATAGGGAGCAGTATTATAGTAGTTATATTCTTGTATATAGGGGGCAGTATTAGAGAAGTTATATTCTTGTATATAGGGGGCAGTATTATCGTAGTTATACTCTTGTACATAGGGGCAGTATTATAGTAGTTATATTCCTGTACATAGGGGGCAGTATTATAGTAGTTATATCCTTGTACATAGGGGGCAGTATCATAGTAGTTATATTCCTGTACATAGGGGGCAGTATTATAGTAGTTATATTCTTGTACATAGGGGGCAGTATTATAGTAGTTACATTCTTGTACATAGTGGGCAGTATTATAGTAGTTATATTCTTGTACATAGGGGGCAGTATTATAGTAGTTATATTCCTGTACATTGGGGGCAGTATTATGGTAGTTATATTCCTGTACATAGGGGGCAGTATTATGGTAGTTATATTCTTGTACATAGGGGGCAGTATTATAGTAGTTATATTCCTGTACATAGGGGGAAGTATTATAGTAGTTATATTCCTGTACATAGGGGGCAGTATTATAGTAGTTATATTCCTGTACATAGGGGGCAGTATTATAGTAGTTATATTCCTGTACATAGGGGCAGTGATATAGTAGTTATATTCCTGTACATAGGGGGGCAGTATTATAGTAGTTATATTCCTGTACATAGGGGACAGTATTATAGTAGTTATATTCCTGTACATAGGGGGCAGTATTATAGTAGTTATATTTCTGTACATAGGGGGCAGTATTATAGTAGTTATATCCCTGTACATAGGGAGCAGTATTATAGTAGTTGTATTCCTGTACATAGGGGGCAGTATTATAGTAGTTATATCCCTGTACATAGAGGGCAGTATTATAGTAGTTATATTCTCGTATATAGGGGGCAGTATTATAGTAGTTATATTCTTGTACATAGGAGGCAGTATTATAGTAGTTATATTCTTGTACATAGGGGGCAGTATTATAGTAGTTATATTCTTGTACATAGGGGGCAGTATTATAGTAGTTATATTCTTGTACATAGGGGGCAGTATTATAGTAGTTACATTCTTGTACATAGTGGGCAGTATTATAGTAGTTATATTCTTGTACATAGGGGGCAGTATTATAGTAGTTATATTCCTGTACATTGGGGGTAGTATTATGGTAGTTATATTCCTGTACATAGGGGGCAGTATTATGGTAGTTATATTCTTGTACATAGGGAGCAGTATTATAGTAGTTATATTCCTGTACATAGGGGGGCAGTATTATAGTAGTTATATTCCTGTACATAGTGGGCAGTATTATAGTAGTTATATTCTTGTACATAGGGGGCAGTATTATAGTAGTTATATTCCTGTACATTGGGGGCAGTATTATGGTAGTTATATTCCTGTACATAGGGGGCAGTATTATGGTAGTTATATTCTTGTACATAGGGGGCAGTATTATAGTAGTTATATTCCTGTACATAGGAGGCAGTATTATAGTAGTTATATTCTTGTACATAGGGGGCAGTATTATGGTAGTTATATTCTTGTACATAGGGGGCAGTATTATAGTAGTTATATTCCTGTACATAGGGGGAAGTATTATAGTAGTTATATTCCTGTACATAGGAGGCAGTATTATAGTAGTTATATTCTTGTACATAGGGGGCAGTATTATAGTAGTTATATTCCTGTACATAGGGGGCAGTATTATAGTAGTTATATTCTTGTACATAGGGAGCAGTATTATAGTAGTTATATTCCTGTACATAGGGGGCAGTATTATAGTAGTTATATTCCTGTACATAGGGGGGCAGTATTATAGTAGTTATATTCTTGTACATAGGGGGCAGTATTATAGTAGTTATATTCCTGTACATAGGGGGGCAGTATTATAGTAGTTATATTCCTGTACATAGGGGGGCAGTATTATAGTAGTTATATTCCTGTACATAGGGGGCAGTATTATAGTAGTTATATTCCTGTACATAGGGGGCAGTATTATAGTAGTTATATTCCTGTACATAGGGGCAGTGATATAGTAGTTATATTCCTGTACATAGGGGGGCAGTATTATAGTAGTTATATTCCTGTACATAGGGGACAGTATTATAGTAGTTATATTCCTGTACATAGGGGGCAGTATTATAGTAGTTATATTTCTGTACATAGGGGCAGTATTATAGTAGTTATATCCCTGTACATAGGGAGCAGTATTATAGTAGTTGTATTCCTTTACATAGGGGGCAGTATTATAGTAGTTATATCCCTGTACATAGAGGGCAGTATTATAGTAGTTATATTCTTGTACATAGGGAGCAGTATTATAGTAGTTATATTCCTGTACATAGGGGGCAGTATTATAGTAGTTATATTCCTGTACATAGGGGGGCAGTATTATAGTAGTTATATTCCTGTACATAGGGGGGCAGTATTATAGTAGTTATATTCCTGTACATAGGGGGCAGTAATATAGTAGTTATATTCTTGTATATAGGGGGCAGTATTATAGTAGTTATATTCTTGTACATAGGAGGCAGTATTATAGTAGTTATATTCTTGTACATAGGGGGCAGTATTATAGTAGTTATATTCTTGTACATAGGGGGCAGTATTATAGTAGTTATATTCTTGTACATAGGGGGCAGTATTATAGTAGTTATATTCTTGTACATAGGGGGCAGTATTATAGTAGTTATATTCATGTACACAGGGGGCAGTATTATAGTAGTTATATTCTTGTACATAGGGAGCAGTATTATAGTAGTTATATTCTTGTACATAGGGGGCA
Source organism: Engystomops pustulosus (assembly GCF_040894005.1). NCBI lineage: Eukaryota > Metazoa > Chordata > Amphibia > Anura > Leptodactylidae > Engystomops > Engystomops pustulosus. The sequence goes on from NC_092419.1 coordinate 105,138,257, forward strand.
GTATTATAGTAGTTATATTCTTGTACATAGGGGGCAGTATTATAGTAGTTATAGTCTTGTACATAGGGGCAGTATTATAGTAGTTATATTCCTGTACATAGGGGACAGTATTATAGTAGTTATATTCCTGTACATAGGGGGCAGTAATATAGTAGTTATATTCTTGTACATAGGGGGCAGTATTATAGTAGTTATATTCCTGTACACAGGGGGCAGTATTATAGTAGTTATATTCTTGTACATAGGGAGCAGTATTATAGTAGTTATATTCCTGTACATAGGGGGCAGTATTATAGTAGTTATATTCCTGTACATAGGGGGGCAGTATTATAGTAGTTATATTCTTGTACATAGGGGGCAGTATTATAGTAGTTATATTCCTGTACATAGGGGGGCAGTATTATAGTAGTTATATTCCTGTACATAGGGGGGCAGTATTATAGTAGTTATATTCCTGTACATAGGGGGCAGTATTATAGTAGTTATATTCCTGTACATAGGGGGCAGTATTATAGTAGTTATATTCCTGTACATAGGGGGCAGTATTATAGTAGTTATATTCCTGTACATAGGGGCAGTGATATAGTAGTTATATTCCTGTACATAGGGGGGCAGTATTATAGTAGTTATATTCCTGTACATAGGGGACAGTATTATAGTAGTTATATTCCTGTACATAGGGGGCAGTATTATAGTAGTTATATTTCTGTACATAGGGGCAGTATTATAGTAGTTATATCCCTGTACATAGGGAGCAGTATTATAGTAGTTGTATTCCTGTACATAGGGGGCAGTATTATAGTAGTTATATCCCTGTACATAGAGGGCAGTATTATAGTAGTTATATTCTTGTATATAGGGGGCAGTATTATAGTAGTTATATTCTTGTACATAGGAGGCAGTATTATAGTAGTTATATTCTTGTACATAGGGGGCAGTATTATAGTAGTTATATTCTTGTACATAGGGGGCAGTATTATAGTAGTTATATTCTTGTACATAGGGGGCAGTATTATAGTAGTTATATTCTTGTACATAGGGGGCAGTATTATAGTAGTTATATTCCTGTACACAGGGGGCAGTATTATAGTAGTTATATTCTTGTACATAGGGAGCAGTATTATAGTAGTTATATTCTTGTACATAGGGGGCAGTATTATAGTAGTTATATTCTTGTACATAGGGGGCAGTATTATAGTAGTTATATCCCTGTACATAGGGGGCAGTATTATAGTAGTTATAGTCTTGTACATAGGGGCAGTATTATAGTAGTTATATTCCTGTACATAGGGGACAGTATTATAGTAGTTATATTCCTGTACATAGGGGGCAGTAATATAGTAGTTATATTCTTGTACATAGGGGGCAGTATTATAGTAGTTATATTCCTGTACATAGGGGGCAGTAATATAGTAGTTATATTCTTGTACATAGGGGGCAGTATTATAGTAGTTATATTCCTGTACACAGGGGGCAGTATTATAGTAGTTATCTTCCTGTACATAGGGGGCAGTATTATAGTAGTTATATTCTTGTACATAGGGGGCAGTATTATAGTAGTTATATTCTTGTACATAGGGGGCAGTATTATAGTGTTATAGGATGCAGTGTTTTATCTGCTACTGTATATGAAGCAGTAATTATTCCTCTCTCCCGGTAGCTCTTGTATTACACATGTGTCCTGGGGCTGAGGTTATACTGAGAATCATTATATTCCAGAAGAAAGGTGCTGAGTGCCGGGTTTCTGATATCACATGTATTTAGGCTCGTAGTTTTGCGTGAGACAGAGTATCCCATCTCCTCCTATTACACTTTGTACCACCATTGTCAACCAACTTTATTTACAACATACTGTAATGCTGAAATTATGGAGAATGTGTGGATGACATAATTGAAGTGGATATTTATTATAGTTGATCTGTTATGTGTCCACTTGGTGTCATTGATGGATGTGACTACTGGGAGTGTAACAGGTGGAGGTGACACGTCCTGCAGGGATTTGCATGAACGTTTTACACAGGTATTTATAACCTCATTTATAGCACATGACGCGTCCTGCTGTGCGGTAATGCAGCTCCTCACCAGAATCATCTGCAAACGCTGTACAATTGTGATTTTGTTTATTTGTGCATTTTATCCACAATGAATTGTGGTGCATACAGAACTGAGGGATATTTAGTGTCCTGATTCCCCATGTTCTCTATCCATAAGATTTTCCGGTCCTGATACTGTGACAGAATAGCCGGACTCTGTGTCCCCTCCGCTTCACCTTTGCGTCTGGCTTCCCATTGCACTTGAATACAGTGATACATCTATAGGAGAGACCTGCTCCGCAGCACAAAGCCGCCCATTCATCTCACAGGAGCCAAACACAGTCTCCCATTGTCACGCTCCTCCAGCACACAACATGCAGCTTCTCCATTGTGACTGCCAGACAATCCAGGATCTGTCACAGTCTCCCGGGACCTGTCATTATATAGCAAATACCTGCACAGTCTGAGCTCCCCCACCCATGACAATACCTGCTTGTTCAGTGGTACAACGTCCCGGGAACATACTATGTGTATAATCAGGGGTTGTGTATGACTGGCCGCACCTGGGGCCGCTCAATGCCATTTCTAGAGTAAGGGAGTAACAATATGGGGGAGCAGGGGGTAGTCTGGGGCACCACAGATAGGACCCTACAGTCTTCCACTGGGATCTGTCAGCAGCTATGACCATACAGGCAGCAGCCAGTGTTATGTATTGTCCCTGGAGAGATGAGTGTTATCAGACTGTGTATAGTGTTAGTAGCAGCAGGACTGTGATCTATCCATTTGCATTCCAGGATTACAGATTTTTTTTTTCTGGTGAGATGTGTAATTATATCTTCGTGGTTAGTAGCAGCAGGACTGTATATTATTCTTTGCATTGAGGGAATGTTTTCACACTGCTCCTGCCTCTCACAGTAGTTGCCCTCTTATTGCTTATCTAGCAGTTACTAGGAAGAGACATGCTGTGGAGCAGTTTAAGGAGTTAATGTACAGAGCACAGCAGTGTGAGGACACACTCCCAAGTGCACTTGGGGAAGCTACCGTCCTGAATATAAATTGATATTTCACAGTCCTGCTGCTCCCCCTTTCTCCAGCCACATCCCCTACACCGGCAGCAGCCTGTATGGCCACTTCTCTAAAGTTGTAGTTTGCAGATGGAACTTTTCTTCTTGGTAGTTTTTTTACACATCTGATATGATCTGGGGGATATTTTATGTCTTGTCCTGTAGTGACTGAGCCTCATGGCCTGAGCTGGAGCTGCTATTGGTGCAGGTTACATAATAATCAGGAATCTAGCAGGGAACCTTGTGACTTCTCTCTGGCTGCGGCCTATTAAGTCTCCAGGTTTTGTTATAATGAATTGTCTGGCGGTAATGACCTCCGGTGCTTATCACTCATGTGTGTCCTGTAATGGGATCTTGTGATGCCGCCCGGGAGGATTTGGCTGGAGCGGAGGCACTCGGAGAGCACTTATAGGTAATAAGTAACCCTGATTGTACCTGGGAGCCCCGGACCCAGCAGCTGCATCCTCCCACATACACAGGGTATACACATGGATACATTTATCACTGGGAACAGTAGTTCTCCACAAGGGGGGGGGATACTTGGTGTATCTTACCTCCTATCATAAGACCGTACTATGCCCTCTGACCTAGGCTGTGTCACCACCGCTACATCCTGGTGTCTTTTATTGTTATTTATCTGGTTTAACTTCCTTAAAGAGACAAGAATCTGCAAATCACTGACTGACGGCACAACCGGTTTCTCAGCTGAGGTCAGAGAGCAAATATACTACCGACCCATGAGCTTTAGAGACTGGAAAGTGGGGGGGACAGGACGGGGACATGCCGACACTTGGGGGGTTGTAGGACGGGACACTGAGGTGGTTTGGGACAGGTGACTCTCCTGGCTCAGTACACTATTGCACACTCTGACAGCTCTGGGTTCCTGCAGTTTATACAGTAATTATGGGCTTTATTGCTCAGGTAATGATTTGCCCTTTTGCCTCGTGTTATTTTCTGCCTGAGTCACCGGGTGACACTTACGTGATGTAAACATCTTGTACATTGCGGAGACATCTCCAGTATCTAGTAAATACAACCTCGGTCTTTGCTCTCTTCAGGATTCTGCAGCCGGAGCCTTGTCTGTAAATGCACTTTTCTGGTGGGATTGTCCATGTCAGGTATTGGGGTCAGGTAAGAGGTGCAGCGTCTTCCCCATGTCCCTGCTGTACTGATGGGATATTTATAAGGATATATTACATGAGGAACAATGTGTACTGTGCCCAGGATACTCAGAGCTGTGTTGACCCATTGGCCGTGTTCCCACATTTTTCAAATACAATAAACTCTTCATCATATTTGACAACCGCGAAAGAAGACAAGAAAATTATTACTTCACTTGATTTTGAAGAGCACAAAACCTGCACAGACGCTCGAGTCTCAGAGATTGTCCCTACTTTTAAGAGCACAAGAAATTCCTAAGGGAATGGAAGAGAACGTCTACAGTCAGGACAATACAAAGTAACAGCAGGACTCCATTTATATTCCAGGGCTAACTTCTCCAAGGGAAATGAAGGAGGGTCCTCACACTGCTGTGCTCTGCTCCACCTCTGCTTAAGTCTCCCAGCTTCCATTCAGAGGAGAGGGGCTATAAGTGCATGCTCAGAGCACAGCAGTGTGAGGACAGTCCTGGAAGATAAATCAATCATTGGAAGTGTAGAGAAACTAGTCATTCTCTGTTAGGTGTAACGACAACTACTCATATCTAAGATCAACATAAACTGCCCAAGATAGAAGTCCTATGACAAGGCTGGGGGAGTACACGAGGGAGCGGCCAATGAGAGTAATAACTAATAGCAGATATACTCTGAGGACTGATACACACAACACAGGGATTACTGTATAATGAATAAGTAACATCCTTCCCTATAGCCGATTATCTCCCCTTCAGGCCGTGTTCACACACTAGAAAGGCAAGCGCGCAGGGGGCCGGACCTTCTCCTGATTGTGGAACAGTAACAAACAAGAACGTGCAAAACCTTTGTTTATGATCAAAAAGTAAAACGCGTGAAGCTCGCACCCAGTCACAAACATTTAGGTGTAAATGAATCTGCGATCAGGACGAGCCCCTCCTGCTGTGTGTGAACACGGCCTAAGCATACAGCAGCTACAGGATTGCAGCAGAACAACATGGCTTCTCTCTGGTAGAAGGCACCACTTCTGTGGCATCTAGTATTGTAACTAACTTCATGTTGTTTCTGGAAGATTTTCTAATCCTGGACAATCCCTTTTATTGCCTCTTAAAGGGGTTTTCTCATTTCAGGAAATTACTGTTATTGTTTGCATTGTGAAAAATTATACATTTTTCCAATATACTTTCTGTACCAATTCCTCACAATTTTCTAGATCTCTGCTTGCTGTCACTCTATATGTTTATTTCCAGTGGACATAAATCTGACCATAATCAGAGCTGTAGATTATAAACGAGCCGCACACATGTGGGACCATGGACACATTTCTGTCCACTGGAAATAAACATATAGAGTGACAGCAAGCGGAGATCTAGAAAATTGTGAGGGATTGATACAGAAAGTATATTGGAAAATTCTGTAACGTTTCATTCTACACATGATACTCATAAAACATATACAGTAATGCGCTGTTTACACGTGTTTGTGAGCGCTATGTTGACAGCCATGTAATTGGGCTAATCTCTTCTCAGCTGTTGTAATGACATGTGTGAATGCACTCTTAAAGGGGATGTTCACTCATGACAGACTGGTAATAAATATACAGCATATGAGTATAGAACGGCCTCCTATGTAAACACCATGATGTCACACGTATCCCCTCCTCGTACATTCTCCCTATATCCGGGCCGTGGCTGAACATTTGCATATAGATTTCCCTACAAGCTCGGGGCCCCATCAGCACGAGGTACATGAGCTACCGGACTCCCCTGTAGTCACCTATAATAATAATCCCATCCAGATCTCACTCACTTCTGGGGGTCATCCTTTATTTTAATACTATAATGACCCAATTAAATAATGGGGGTTCGTAGAGACGACGCACTACGCCATATACCCAAGAAACAACGTCCTGACGCCATTTTATTGGAGACCCTATGAAATAATAAAAAATAGAAACATCTAGAATTCCCATCATTATTTTACCGCATTTAATTACAGTTTTATATAAAAGTTAATGGCATTATATTAACACTTCATAGTCCTGAGAAGCTGTGACGAGCCCTTTCCACTGATCAGAAGCATCAACTACTGAGAACCCGGTGCCTAGAGATACAACACGCTGCGGTATTATAGTGGCCGCTCCTCACTCCTGTATCAGAAACCATGAGTCCAAATACACATAATAACTTCTATATCTACACTAAATTAGGCCTCAAATTAAAATCCAATATTTCCTTTCGGATTAGCGACCTTCCATCTATCGGATGGAGGTTTTAATTCTCTAAAAATATTGTTCCTTCAACTTGCAGATTTTAAGCCAGATATTCATCTTATCTGATCTGCTACCGGAGTGCTGCATGTTTAAAGGGATCGTGCAGGACTAGTAATCAATGGCCTGTCCTAAGACTGTATGAGACCAACCAGCTGTTATTACAGAACGGTGAGTAGAGCTCCACACACTGCAGAGGCAATGCTGCGCTACTACAGCTCATCTTCCAAGGGGTGCAGTAGCGAAGAATGGCCACAACTAAATGTACAGAGCTGTCTATAAAACAGCACAGGCTCCTGGAAACAATCAGCTGATCAATGAGAAGCTCAGCTGTCAGATCCTAGGCCATTGATCATCAGTCTCAGATAACCCCTTTAATAATAATGAAATACTGTGAGCATAAAACTAAAAGCGTTTTGTAACCGCATCACAACAGCTGAGAAGAGGAGATTTGCCCAATTGCATTGCTGTCACCATTGCGTTTACAAAAGTTACATGTTAATGCGATGTTAACATGTGTTAACGCTATGTTGACAACAATGTCATTCGGCAAATCTCCTCTTAGCTGTTGTGGTGCGTTTATAAAAGACATGTGTGAATACACCCTTAAAAAGGGAAGTTCACTTTGCGATGGTTTCCCTAAACACATCCCATGTTTGACAATGTGGGTGGAACAGAATAAAAGTGATCATCCCCTTTAAATACACAATTGATACAAAAGAGGGCAATGTAGAACCTATATAACCAGACATGGGGGAGGAGAACCTGGCAATGGAGTCCATATTTCTAGATATTGAGAGGTGCATTGGCATTAGAAATACTAGATCACCAGATAATGATCCAGAGGAGGACTCCAGAGTTTTTGCACATCCCCACAAGTTAAATTTGGCAACTGGATCTACACCCAAGAGGTAGACCAGCTCCTCGTCATTGCACATCAGGTAGGTTGGACCCAGAGCCCTGGAAGAGGAGGATCATCTTTGGTAGACGAGCTTAAGGGTCCATAGTCACATCCAGAACCGTCCTCCCCAGAGTCTACTCATTGGATTTTGTTTAGTGGCTCGGGAGACCGTGCTCGTGTCTTAGGAGATGACGCAGCAGGACTTCCTACAACAAGGACAGCATTTACAACAAGGATAACAGCAGCAGGGGTTCTCCTCGGCCTTCACATCTTTGTAGTGTCTATCCAGGTCGATGGTGTACATGGCATCGCTGTGGCCTCCGTTCTGAGGCTTGTCGCCAGTGTACGGGTTGTACGGCCGCCTCCACGACTCCTGTGTGCGGATCCGGTTAACATTCGAGTCTGGGTTGTTGTTGCTGAATCCATCCTGTGCAATGTACGAGGGGTAGGTTGGCACCGCTGAGGGGTTGGTGATAACTACCCCATCAAGATCCTCACCTAGAGTGTCCCGGATGAAGCTGCTCTTCAGCTGAGCTCGGGGAATAGTGACGCTGGCGTAGGGATTCTGGATGCTGACCCCTTTATCCATGGTGGACGGGTGCCGGATCCTAAGGTGCGGGGGTTGGTAAAGCAGCGGATGGATCTTCACAGAAGCCGATACCTGTGCAGGTGGAGAACACAGCAATGAATGGAAAGTCTTATCCAAATGTATAGATTACACTTTAATTTCTATTGCAAACTAGAACGGTGACACAGGAGCCATGTTTATACATCAACCAGACTTACCCAATGAAAGATGACGATCCGGGGTGAGAACCAGACGCTTATCTAGTGTCCCGCATTCCTGCCTTGTGACTAATGGCTGAAGGTTTTGCTTTATTCAGATCATTGATCCATAGAAGGAGTGAGAACCACCCAACCCGTGTGACACACTGCCTTATATATAATGGAGAGTGCACTCCTACAATAGAAACCCCTTTCTTATTGATCTCATAACATGGAAAGCGCATTCCAGAGAAAAGGTGCAGCACAAGATAAAACCAATCACAGGATTCTTTAGTAGGAGCAGCATAATGCCAGTAATATCCAATAGTAACTGTGGAAAGGTCAGGTAATGGAGGGGCCACCTGTGTATCCTATACAAGATATTAGACTCTATATAGTACCAGGAGAGATGCGACCATCACTAATCATATACCAACAAAATCCACAACTCCACCCGTCTCAAAGTTCTGCTGGGACCCACATTTACCACATAAAAACTCACCAGGTCACATGCAAGACCATCAACGTACAGCTCAGAAGCTTTCTTGTTCCCATCTATAGCTGCAGAGAACATTCTATTGTTATCTTTATGTAAAATTGGTAGCCAAGTGCACTGGGGGCGGAGCCAAGCATGCTGGTGCACTCTCATATATGCTGCCTGCCACTACATAGCACAATCATTGGGAGTTTTCCCATAAAAGGTGTTCAAGGGTGAGAACAGAGTGCACAATATGGCATGGCCCCTCCCCCAGTGCACCCAGAACGTAATTTGTTTGTTGGGAAACATGAAAGGTGCCATACACAATGCTAGGTTTACATTTGTGAGCTGACCAACCCCCTTAAAGAGAACCCGTCATGCAAAATAACCCCCCTAAACTAAATATATTTTCATAAACTGCCATTAGAGAGCATTGCCTCTATCCCTTCATTGTCCCTCTACATGCCTGTAAACCTAAGCAATGAGGTCCTAAAGATGTATGCAAATGACCTGTGAAATGTCCAATGAAGCATTAGCATATTCGTGCTGTCCACTCTATTCATGAGTGGGAGGCACAGCCACACCCCCAGTACATGACTGACAGCCTGTATAATGGTGTGAGGCTGTATAATGATGTGCTTCCTGGTGGCCACGCCCCCTCCAGCCTGTGTGTGTGTGTATAGGAGAGATACAGCAGCTCCAGGCTGCAGCCATGTTACAGCAGAACATGTCAGATTCATGTGTAGCTGATGTCTGTGTCTCTCACCTGTATATTAGGAGGATGCAGCATGTCAGCAGATGCAGCACACACTAGCCATGCTTTACTATACATTACACACAGACATGAGCAGGGGGAGGAGAGGGGAGGGGGAACAGGGGTGACATCACTGCCTCTGACCATGTGACCAGCCTCATTTACATGATAAAAAATAGATGATTTTACAATGATTAATGTATGAAATAACTAGATAAAGGCTGGGATGGGATCCTTGTGAGCAGCTCCAACAGGTAGAGGTGACAGGACTAGTGACACAGACCTGATGACAGGAGTGCTTTAAACACTGGGCACCCTCTCAGCTATGGGCTATATTCAATGTAGTGAAAGACAAAACACACAGGGTCCCCCCCCCCCTCTTTACCTTCTAAGGAGACCAGAATTTAACCATTTATAGGCTCCCTGAGCTTTCCCAGGAGTCTTCATGCCGGGTTAGACTATGATGTAAAGTATAATCTGCAGCCACTCCTGTGAAACTTCCAAACCTTCTCCCTCCAAGATAACATTAGATATTCTGTATCTCCTTGAGTCACAGAGGTGTGTGCCAGGACGGGTCAGGTCACTGCCGGCTTTACTACAGGATTATCTGGATTTGAGGGTGTAATATCACAGATCAGGAGAACACGCGGTCCCCTGCTTTGTGATGTCTCTCTTATCGGATCCCTGCGCTCTCGGATCTGTCTGTTTACTTACAGGTTGTATCTGAGCCAATGAAGCTGAACACCATGGCGGAGGATCACTGTGCAAACAAAGCAGGTGCGCAGTACACAGCTGTTCCCAGGGATATCCGAGGCTGTGTATCTAAGCAAGTCATGTGCAAGAGTATCTGTATCTAAGCTTGTGTGCCATGCGTTATAGTATCACACATGATTGGTTACATTGCTGTCTGATACTGTACTGATTTACCATACAGAAAACTGTGTATAATGTATGGTGGAACTGACAATCCCAAAATAATCAGTGCAAGGACGACCCCTCATCCAGACCAGAATGGGATTTCCACCTGGAGATTACAATTACATGTACATGACCCTATTGTGGTGACCTGGGAGGAGGGGGCAGTGCCACAGATACATCAAGATATACAAGCCGGGCAGGACCGGGGCGACATGATAAGAATCAGAGAGCGGCTGATAACCAGCTGCCCAAACTGGTCGTCACTGAAGACGTCCGGTTACTCCACATTTGTCCTTATGTGTCCTGGGGGTGATGTGTCCACAGCCATCCCTGACATAGAACACAATGGGGTCATAGCAACTTTTACAGGGATGCACCCAGTGCGCAGGGTCAACATGAGACTGATGGACAGGTGGATGATTATATCTTGTATGAGCTGGATATCAACAATGGAAATAATACCGCCATACAGCGGTAGCCAGTAGGGTAGCTGCCATAGCGGCTGCGTACTCCTATATACTCTGCCATAGCGCAGGGACAGGAATGACACCCGCTGTGTGTGACTACAGTCTTATATCCTCAGCTATGACAGGACACGCTCAGGGTTATGTAATGTATCCAGGTCATCCTGAAACACAACTCGAGGCTGTGACACAGACACCCTGGGGGGCGCGAGGGATTAGGTGTATTACAGGGAGATCATAGATGAAACCCCAAACATCTGCCACTTCTGGAGCTATAGGCAGTAATCACAGCCATCAGGGAGAGATCACACCGGGCAGATATTTAGGAGACGGCTTTAGTAATGGAAAGCTTTAGGGTTTCTGTAGCCCCATTCCAACACATCCACAAGAATTCGGCCACGTTCGTACTTTTTAGGATGCCTCACATTGAGGACGACCCACCGGATGCTCATGATAATTTGATTACCGCAAATGAAGGTTTAACTCATTACACTGTAATTAGATCTGTCACCAGATAAATAATGCACCGCGGCTTGTCTTCCCTTTCCCCTCCACTGGTAAGACCCGGAGACATGCGCTGCACCACCAGCTTCCCCGTGTGACCAGGAGCCACAGCACCCCTGTGCCACAGGACCTGTATTCCCCAACTTCCAACCCCCTCACCCCACCAAGCCACAGGACCAATGCTCCAACCCCTCCAAACCACAGCACCTGTACTCCCCTGCCCCCCCCCCCCCTCTCCTAAGCCATGGCACCTGTACTCCACCCCCACCCCCCAATCCACGACAACTATACCAACCCCCGAGTTCACATAACCAAATTTGTCCAAATTTGCATTCAATCCTTTCATTCTTAACAAACAACAACTTCAATTTACTCCTCCCCTCATTGCACTAACAGCTGGTAACACATCAATCGTCTACATGCACTACTGTACCTCTAATCCTGCGGCTGCATGCGCATGCTGAGAGTTGTAGTTTTGCACCCCTGGTATATACCAGCGCCTACAGTTATTGGGGTCACAATAGACACGGGGGGGGGGGGGGGGGGGGGGCTATGTCTTCCTGCACCCACTAAACAGAGTCCACAGCATGGGAAGGAGTCAGATAGAGACATCAACCATTATAACCCGGCCTGGAAAGATTAATAACCCTCCACCCTACAATCCCACAGATCACAGAGATAACGCAAGTGCAAAGGTCACACAGCAGTACTGCCCATGTAGTGACCTCCTGCACACCAGGTCATTACTCCTTGTCAATTTTGTCGCTTTCCATAAAGTTTGGCCAGTTAAATCCAAAAACGTTAGTAAAGATTTCACCTCCGTAAATTAATTAGTTAACCCTCAAGCTGCCCATAGGGGTCAATGCTGTCTCACCTGTGCTCATTCCAGGGGTAGTGGGGGGTCTCTCTCCTCCAGAGACGACAACCATAGAGCGCAGCGACCCCGGGGAGAAGCCGATCACTAATGAAACTCTTCCACCTGCTGCTGACTTTTCTCTAGGAGGGGGAGGGGAGGAGGTGAGTTTCTGCAGCAGGAGGGTGTGACACAGGTTTCACATAGCTCTGTACAAGGAGCCATAGAGCTTATTGACTATTCTGATTAACCCACTGGCTGCAGGGTGGGGAGAGGTGCAGACTAGCGCCCAGTTATAATATCACTAACCCGAATATAGATACAAACCTCTGCTCGTTACTGTTTATAGGTGGTTTTATCTGATGGATAAAAAGGAAAATTGACCAAATAAAGGCAAGTGATGTATAATCACCACTACCATCCATACATAGTGAGTGTAGTAGTACAGCAGAGTCTGCCCCGAGCTGGTAAGTACTGTACAGGTGATATCATTCATCTCAGCACATAACCCAATTTCAGGGGCTGGTTCCACAGTCGACATTACCTCAGTTCTGTCAGTAATAGGCCGGCGGCACACGTGGCGTTTTGAACTTGCTTTTGGGACGTTTTTAAGCAGTCCGTTAAAAAAACGCATCAGTTTCTGAACGGTTTTAATTAAGATAATTGGTAAAACCGGTCAAGAACGGATGCGTTTTTTAATGGACTGCTTAAAAATGGCCCAAAAACGGGTTCAAAACGCCACGTGTGCCGCCGGCCATAGTGTATCCATCCATCCTCTTGTTGTGTCCGCGTCCTGTGACTGCAGATATTTTCTTACAGGTCGCTGTATTGTACAAGGAAGGAATCTTAATCCTCTACACACCCCACCGAGAGCCGCTCCGCGCTGTGTATTGTTGTTATGTCTTATTGTTACTTTTGTGACATTATTGTGTTCTCCAGAGATCACTGTATCCAACACACAGCTGTGTGTACAATGTATATACTACAGGCCACATATCTACCTCATCATTTCCACATACCCCTCATCTATCCCTTAGTACTTTTATATTCTGGAAGACGCCTTTCACATGCACAAGACGATGCAAACCACGTGGTGTTCATTACTGCATGTGTTTCAGTTAAAAAGTATATGGTGATCGGGACAAGCCCCTTCCCATTCTGATTGAATTGTGTTTCAAAACACAATTCAACTGAAAGTGTGAATGCAGTCTTAGGCCGGCGGCACATGTGGCGTTTTGAACCCGTTTTTGGGCCGTCCGTTAAAGAACGCATCAGTTTTTGACTGGTTTTACCAATTATCTTAATTAAAAACGGTAAAAAACGGATGTGTTTAATGGACTGCTTAAAAACGGCCCAAAAACAGTGCCGCTGGCCTAACTGCGTAGTCTAGTTAGTGTCTGCCGGAGTATTCAAGCAGGAATCTGTTCCAACTTTGAGTAGGTGGAAAAGGCAATGAGCAGTTCAGTGTTCAGAGCACAGCAGTGTGAGGATACACCCCCTCCCCAGTGCACTTTAACCCCTTAAGGACGGAGGGTTTTCCGGCTCATTTCTCGCTCTCCAACTTCAAAAATCCATAACTTTTTCATTTTTACGTGTACAGACCTGTGTGAGGGCTTATTTTGTGCGTAACAAATTTTACTTTCCCGTAATGTTATTTATTTTAACATGCTGTGTACTGCGAAGCTGAAAAAAAATTCCAAATGTGGAAAAATTGAAAAAAAACCGCACGTGCGTCACGTTCTTGTGGGCTCAGTTTTTACGACTTTCACTCTTCGCTCCAAATAACACGCCTACTTTATTCTTTGGTTCGGTGCGATCGCGGTGATACCAAATTTATATCGGTTTTATTGTGTTTTAATACATTTTCAAAAATTAAACGAATGTGCACAAAAAAAAAAAAAAATCTTCTGACGCTAATAACTTTTTCATACTTTGGCGCACGGAAATGTGTGAGGGGTCATTTTTTGCGAAATGAGGCGACGTTTTCATTGCTACCATTTTGAGGTCTGTGCGACATTTTGATCATTTTTTATTTCATTTTTTATGTTATGTAAAAAGGTGTAAAAGTCGCATTTCGGACATTTGGGCGCCATTTCCCGCCTCGGAGGTCACCGCCGGCCGTAACCGTTTTTATATTTTGATAGATCGGGCATTTTGGGACGCGGCGATACCTAATATGTCTGTGATTTTTACTGTTTGTTATGTTTTATATCCGTTCTAGGGAAAGGGGGGTGATTTGAACTTTTAATATTTTATTAATTTTTTTTATTTTTTAAACTTTTTTTTTTCTTTTTTTTTTCACTATTTTTTAGACCATCTAGGGTACAATAACCCTAGATCAGTGATGGCTAACCTATGGCACTGGTGCCAGAGGTGGCACTCGGAGCCCTTTCTGTGGGCACTCAGGCCATCACCAGAGATGACTCCAGGTATCTTCCTGCAGTCCCAGACAGCCCAGGACTTGCTGTGGAGAGGTATTTTAAAGTGACAGCTCTAACTGGGACTATTTTCTGCTTTATTGGTGTCCTCAGGGGGCTGATATCAATGAAAACTGTGACAGAGAAGGGAGTATAAATCACAAATTAAATTTCTGTGTTGGCACTTTGCGATAAATAAGCGGGTCTTGGTTGTAGTTTGGGCACTCGGTCTCTAAAAGGTTCGCCATCACTGCCCTAGATGATCAGATCGCTCCTACCATATACTGCAATACTACAGTATTGCAATATATGGCGTTTTTGCAGGTCTTACATTACAATGAGCCACTGGCTCATTGTAACGAACCTGCATAAACCATGTAGCCTCGTGTCAAGAGAAGACCCGAGGCTACCATGGTAACCGATCGCCGCCCCCCGATGACGTTCGGGGGCGTGGCGATCGAAAAAAAGATGGCGGCGCCCGCGCGCCGCCGTCTTTTAAACGCCGCCCGCGACTTTGCGGGCGGCGTTTAGAGGGTTAATAGCCGCGATCGGTGCAAGCACCGACCGCGGTTATTAGCGGTGGGGGTTTTGTGCAAAATGCAAAAACCCCCACCTCTGTATGAAGAGGACTCAGCCCGTGAGCCCTCTTCATACTTCCCTTATACCTCTGCGCCGTAGAGCTACGGCGCAGAGCGTTAAGGGGTTAAGAAGCTACAATCCTGGAATATAAATAAGCAAGTCACAGTCCTGCTGCTACTAAAACCATACAAACCGTCTTGCAGAGGAACACCCTGCAGTGAGTCTATGTGACCCAATTACACACAGTACAAGGTGTGGGACCCCAGGGGACAACCTCCACACATGATATATCATTGCCTTCTCAGATGATCATCCTGGGATTGTTGAATCCTTTGTGATTAGGACCCTGTGGCCCTCCTGTCACCCAGCATTCCTTGCCTGTGACAGTAAGGACGTCACTCCTGTGGCTACAGAGGAGCTGCACCTGCAGGAATGTGCTCCGACAACTACAATCAATCATTCCAAAAATTCATGAGACCCTGAAATATCAAAAGACCAGAGGCTGATACACTACCAGCATGTGGTGACACCGGCCCACACCCAACTCCACCCCATCACACGTTCGTTTTATGTGGTGGTGACGTCCCCTGTGTACACAGATGTATGGGGGGGGGGGGGGGTCCTGCAATTTTTTAGATTCATGGGAGAACATTCATCAGGGCTTGTACACCAGTTGCCGGATTATTTCCCCTCTGGAGGGGTGTGAAGGGGAGTCCTGCCTTTTACACGTGCGGTTGTTGATATGATAACATTGTACATACATTTTGTAAATAACAATAACAGCGATGTAATCAGGCAAATTAAGAAAAGGTAAAATTGAGAAAATACCAGAGAGACTGATTAGTGATGATGTGGCATTTTAAAAAGTAATTCAAACACTAATGGAGGGCTTAGGCCAATCACACGAGGGTGGTGGCACACGTTGTTTTTGGGCTGTTTTTAGTTGTGCGTTTTCAGATTGAAAAAAAAAACACATGCGTTTTTGACCAGTTTGAATTAAGATAATTGGCCAAACCTGTCAAAAATGCATGCTTTTTTTTTACGATCTGAAAACGCACATCTAAAAACAGCCTAAAAACGCCACGTGTGCAACCACTGTGTTCCCATCTAAAATGCATGTGATTGGTAACAACCCCTTGTATCTAATTCACTACAAAATGTACAAGAGCTGCATCCACTCATAATGAATCACTAGAAAACTCATCTGGGATCACCCGTATACATGACATGTCACACACTGTAACACAAGTCACTGCCTAATAATATTCTGCTTTAAATGAGCACAAGATCCTATGAATGTCACAGCAATGATACATAGTGTCCTCCATGTTACTGAACATTTCATATACTATATTACTGTCCTCTGTACAAAGATATATTCATTGTATTCCAGTACATCAGTGTGTGGGGTTGGTATTTAAATAGGGGGCGGCATTCTAGGAGTTATATTCTTGTACATAGGGGGCAGTATTATAGTAGTTATATTCTTGTACGTAGGGAGCAGTATTATAGTAGTTATATTCTTGTACATAGGGAGCAGTATTATAGTAGTTATATTCTTGTACATAGGGAGCAGTATTATAGTAGTTATATTCTTGTACATAGGGAGCAGTATTATAGTAGTTATATTCTTGTACATAGGGGGCAGTATTATAGTAGTTATATTCTTGTACATAGGGGGCAGTATTATAGTAGTTATATTCTTGTACATAGGGGCAGTATTATAGTAGTTATATTCTTGTACATAGGGGGCAGTATTATAGTAGTTATATTCTTGTACATAGGGAGCGGTATTATAGTAGTTATATTCCTGTACATAGGGGGCAGTATTATAGTAGTTATATTCCTGTACATAGGGGGGAGTATTATAGCAGTTATATTCTTGTACATAGGGGGCAGTATTATAGTAGTTATATTCCTGTACATAGGGGGCAGTATTATAGTAGTTATATTCTTGTACATAGGGGGTAGTATTATAGTAGTTATATTCTTGTACATAGGGGGCAGTATTATAGTAGTTATATTCCTGTACATAGGGGGGAGTATTATAGCAGTTATATTCTTGTACATAGGGGGCAGTATTATAGTAGTTATATTCCTGTACATAGGGGGCAGTATTATAGTAGTTATATTCTTGTACATAGGGGGCAGTATTATAGTAGTTATATTCTTGTACATAGGGGGCAGTATTATAGTAGTTATATTCCTGTACATAGGGGGCAGTATTATAGTAGTTATATTCTTGTACATAGGGGGCAGTATTATAGTAGTTATATTCTTGTACATAGGGGGCAGTATTATAGTAGTTATATTCTTGTACATAGGGGGCAGTATTATAGTAGTTATATTCTTGTACATAGGGGGCAGTATTATAGTAGTTATATTCTTGTACATAGGGGGCAGTATTATAGTAGTTATATTCCTGTACATAGGAGGCAGTATTATAGTAGTTATATTCTTGTACATAGGGGCAGTATTATAGTAGTTATATTCCTGTACATAGGGGGCAGTATTATAGTAGTTATATTCCTGTACATAGGGGACAGTATTATAGTAGTTATATTCCTGTACATAGGGGGCAGTATTATAGTAGTTATATTCTTGTACATAGGGGGCAGTATTATAGTAGTTATATTCTTGTACATAGGGGGCAGTATTATAGTAGTTATATTCCTGTACATAGGGGCAGTATTATAGTAGTTATATTCCTGTACATAGGGGGCAGTATTATAGTAGTTATATTCTTGTACATAGGGGGCAGTATTATAGTAGTTATATTCTTGTACATAGGGGGCAGTATTATAGTAGTTATATTCTTGTACATAGGGGGCAGTATTATAGTAGTTATATTCTTGTACATAGGGGGCGGTATTATACAGTAATTTTCAGCATATTTAGCTGTACATAAATATAAAGTCACAATGAACAAAGAATTCACTACTGAACAGCCATTAGAGGAAATTTCAGAATCCAACCTGATAAACCAGGGACACTTCCTAATAGATCCAGGCACTGTGACTGTGGTATCTTCTTATACTTAATATGTGAACTTCACAGGCTGTTGCATTGCATCCCCCCTAATGTAATATCACAAAGCGGAAAGGGAAGTTATCCTGCACATTGTAACAACCTGGGAAGCTAAAGCACAAAGGGGCTAATGTTACAAACCTTCTGGCTCATTAACATTAACGTAAAAGTTGATTTTAGAAGGAAGGGGGCCATGGATTACTCATAGACCCTGTGGCTGTGGTATCTTCTTATATGTGTTATGTCCCTAGTTTATCATGATGGGAGCTCTCCTCAGGTGGGGGTTAAATATCCTTTCTAGAATTCCCTCTAGTATGTGAAATCTCGTCTATCTATAATTAATTATATTTTCACATGAGAGTAGTGAAGTTTAGGGCCTGCCTGGGAAGGTCACTTCAGACGCCTTTTTTTTAATCCAGATTAACATCTCCTACAAATCATCTGGACAGGTATTTGGGCCTGAGGAGCCGTCTAATCTTTGCCATTTCACATTATGTAACATTATGAATATAAATCAGAATCCTGTACAGCTCTTGCGCCTAGTAGAGGGGAAGCGGCTGTGGAGAAATAAAGTGATGATAGCGGGGAGCTCTTCAGGATGAAACCTGTCCAGACCCTCTGCAAGAGCTGCATTATACTTTTACTTCTCACAGTCCTCCTGCTTCTAACCACATACACAAAGGTATCACTACACACATCCCCAGGGCCAATGTCCAACACCGGTTGCAGCTTCAATACTGCTGAAAGATTTCCACATAGATTATCCCATCCTGCGTCATGTGCCAAGAATTGTATTACCTTAATTAAACAATTTTATCTTCATTATCTGTTGTCAATTTGATACTAGATACAATAAATCTTATTTTCATAATAGAGAATGTTGTCTACATACACAGAGTCATATTAGAGAACACAAGTAGTTACCACAACTATGCAACATGTCAGAGGCCGTATACAGAATGTGAGGACGTGAACTGCCATAAACCCACCACCTGAGCAACACTCAGCTTTACTTACATCTAATGGATGCAAATATAATTCACTATAGGCTGAAACATATACTGCCCCCTATGTACAGGAATATAACTACTATAATACTGCCCCTATGTACAAGAATATAACTACTATAATACTGCCCCCTATGTACAGGAATATAACTACTATAATACTGCCCCTATGTACAAGAATATAACTACTATAATACTGCCCCTATGTACAAGAATATAACTACTATAATACTGCCCCTATGTACAGGGATATAACTACTATAATACTGCCCCTATGTACAGGAATATAACTACTATAATACTGCCCCCTATGTACAAGAATATAACTACTATAATACTGCCCCCTATGTACAGGAATATAACTACTATAATACTGCTCCCTATGTACAAGAATATAACTACTATAATACTGCCCCTATGTACAGGAATATAACTACTATAATACTGCCCCTATGTACAGGAATATAACTACTATAATACTGCCCCCTATGTACAGGAATATAACTACTATAATACTGCCCCCTATGTACAGGAATATAACTACTATAATACTGCTCCCTATGTACAGGGATATAACTGCTATAATACTGCCCCTATGTACAGGAATATAACTACTATAATACTGCCCCCTATGTACAGGAATATAACTACTATAATACTGCCCCCTATGTACAGGAATATAACTACTATAATACTGCCCCCTATGTACAAGAATATAACTACTATAATACTGCCTCCTATGTACAAGAATATAACTACTATAATACTGCCCCTATGTACAAGAATATAACTACTATAATACTGCCCCCTATGTACAAGAATATAACTACTATAATACTGCCTCCTATGTACAAGAATATAACTACTATAATACTGCCCCCTATGTACAGGAATATAACTACTATAATACTGCCCCCTATGTACAAGAATATAACTACTATAATACTGCCCCTATGTACAAGAATATAACTACTATAATACTGCCCCCTATGTACAAGAATATAACTACTATAATACTGCTCCCTATGTACAAGAATATAACTACTATAATACTGCCCCCTATGTACAAGAATATAACTACTATAATACTGTCCCTATGTACAAGAATATAACTACTATAACACTGCCCCCTATGTACAAGAATATAACTACTATAATACTGCTACCTATGTACAGGAATATAACTACTATAATACTGCCCCCTATGTACAAGAATATAACTACTATAATACTGCCCCCTATGTACAAGAATATAACTACTATAATACTGCTACCTATGTACAGGAATATAACTACTATAATACTGCCCCCTATGTACAGGAATATAACTATAATACTGCCCCCTATGTACAGGAATATAACTACTATAATACTGCCCCCTATGTACAAGAATATAACTACTATAATACTGCCCCTATGTACAAGAATATAACTACTATAATACTGCTACCTATGTACAGGAATATAACTACTATAATACTGCCCCCTATGTACAGGAATATAACTACTATAATACTGCCCCCTATGTACAGGAATATAACTACTATAATACTGCCCCTATGTACAAGAATATAACTACTATAATACTGCCCCTATGTACAAGAATATAACTACTATAATACTGCTACCTATGTACAGGAATATAACTACTATAATACTGCCCTCTATGTACAGGAATATAACTACTATAATACTGCCCCCTATGTACAGGAATATAACTACTATGTACAAGAATATAACTACTATAATACTGCCCCTATGTACAAGAATATAACTACTATAATACTGCTACCTATGTACAGGAATATAACTACTATAATACTGCCCCCTATGTACAAGAATATAACTACTATAATACTGCCCCCTATGTACAGGAATATAACTACTATAATACTGCCCCCTATGTACAAGAATATAACTACTATAATACTGCCCCCTATGTACAAGACTATAACTACTATAATACTGCCCCCTATGTACAAGAATATAACTACTATAATACTGCCCCCTATGTACAGGAATATAACTACTATAATACTGCCCCTATGTACAAGAATATAACTACTATAATACTGCCCCCTATGTACAGGAATATAACTACTATAATACTGCCCCCTATGTACAGGAATATAACTACTATAATACTGCCCCCTATGTACAAGAATATAACTACTATAATACTGCCCCCTATGTACAAGAATATAACTACTATAATACTGCCCCCTATTTACTTAAATATAATTACAATGATAATAATGGTGCTGTGCTTCTGGGTCTGTTACCTCTGTGGGGTCCGGAGATGATCCTCTCCCTATATTCCGGTATTTCAGGATGTCCCCATGTATTGAGGAGGGGAGGATGGGTGTTGTGGTGTCTGGTATGTGAGGTATGTGGTCAGAGCAGATTATCAGGTCATTATATTAGTATCTCTGTGATGCATCTGTATTGTATGGGGCTCCATTGTTTTTTATGTACATTGGATATGGAAAATGATTCAGGCTCTACTTTTGCAAGTCACGCGCGTGACAAACGCACCATACAAGTCTATGGGGACGCATCAAAAACGCATTGCGCTCTGAGACACTTACCAGTGCAATGCGTTTTTCACGCATCAATTGCCATAGAAAAGATAGAGCTCAGTCCTGAGTCCATTTCACGCGCATTTTCTGCGCGTGAAAAACGCATTGAAATTGCATCAAAAATGCGCATGAAAAACTGAGACACTGAACAAACTCTGACTGAAAACTGATTGCACACTGATGCAAAATGCGCGTTTTTCACTGACCTAACCCTGATCGCTCCCTGATCAAACTCTAACGTGATCTGCAACGCAAGTGTGGAAGGGGCCTAATTATTCAGAGCCTTTGCTGCGACACTCAGGGTTCAGTCATATGTTGTCGTTAAAACTGCATCGCAATTCGTTTTGAGGCGGTTAAAGGTGCAGTTTCTTATTTTACGACATTCAGTCAACAGGTGGATGACATTTTTGAGCAGGTTTCCCCTTCAAAATCAAATTCACCCTTTCAGGTTATGTCTTTCACCTGTTAAATTAACAAAATTTAACCTTAAACCACCCAAAAACTAATTGTGATGTTGCACCCTCATATGTAAGGCCCCTTTCACACTGGCGTTTTTCACGCGCGAGTCCTGCGCGTGCTTTTGACGCGAAGAACTTGCATTGCACTCTGTCCCATTGTTTCCAATGGGCCTTTCCTCATTTGCGTTGTTTTTCACGCGCGTGCTTGCGTTTGTTTTGACGCGCGTAAAAATCGCAGCTTACTCATTGGAGTCCAGCTGTGTTTCATTAAACTGATTAGATTTGATTAGGAGACCTGCCCATACAGGACCACACAGTGCATGCCAGGGCACATGAGAATCATGAGGTCTAAGGAACTGCCCAAGTATCTCAGAGACAGAATTGTGGCAATGCACAGATCTGGCCGAGGTTACAAAAGAATTTCTGCAGCACTCAAGGTTCCCTAGAGCACAGTGGCCTCCATAATACTTACATAGAAAAAGTTTGAGAAGACCACAACTCTTCCTTGACCTGGCTGTCCAGCCACACTGTGCAATCATGGGAGAGGAGCCTTGGTGAGAGTCAAAGAAGAACCCCATGATCCCTGTGTCTGAGCCCCAGAGATGCAGGAGGGAGATGGGGGTCACCTGGAAGCTTCTCCTCAGTGTAAGATATATGAAAGCTGCATACAGTGTGCGAAACACATGGAGGATCCGGACTACGAGGAATAAGATTCTCTGCTCTGATGAGATGAAGGTTGATAATTCTAAGCGGTGGAGAAAACCCGGCGCCGCTCATCACCTGCCAAATACAATCCCAGCAGTGACACATGGGGGGCAGCATCAGTCTATGGGGGGGGCAGGACCACTGAGGGGAATGGAAGGAAAGATGCGGCCAAGTACAGAGATATCCTGGATGAGAACCTCCTCCAGAGCTCTGGACCTCAGACTGGGCCGAACCTTCCAGCAAGACAATGACCCTAAGCACACAGCTAATACCACATTAGAGGCTTCAGAACATCTCTGTGACCATTCCTGACCGGCCCAGCCCAGAGCCCGGACCTAAACCCAATGCAGCATCTCTGGAGAGACTGGAAAATGGCCTCCACCAACCTCCACCATCTAACCTGAGGGAACTGGAGAGGATCTGCAAGGAAGAGGCAGAGGATCCCCAAATCCAGGGGTGAGGAACTTGTAGCATCTTCCCAAGAAGACTCCTGGCTGCACCATCTCCAAAGCTTCTACTCATCACTGAGCAAAGGGGCCGAATACCCGTCACCAGGTGTTTCACAAAATGCCAAAAATATCTACATTTCTGTTTTTTTACTTCCAAGATGGGAGCAGAGTGCACATTAAAGAGCCCAAAAAATGTTAACTTTTTTTTATCTTACCAATTGGCTGCAATGAAACAGAGTAAAAAAATTGATTGTGCAAGACGGTGGGGCAGATTTACTTACCCGGTCCATTCGCGATCCAGCGGCTAGTTCTCCGACGCTGATTCGGGTTCTGCCGGGATTCACTAAGGTCCGTGCGCCCCGATATTCACCAGGTGTCGCTGCTGCACCGAGGTCGGCCGGAGTTCACTTGCTTTTTCCTGGTGTATGCGAGTGCTTGATCATGCGACACAAATGGCTTTTTAAATTCCGCGGTTTTCCGAATCCTTCGGGTTGTCCGGCGGCCATGGCCCCGATTTCTGTCGCGTGAAAGTCGGCGTGCGCCCGTGATCTACAGCGCAAAACGGAAATATTCGGGAAAAACCTGACGGATTCGCGGCTGCGGACCCTTAGTAAATGTGCCCCAATATATACTGGAAAACATTTCCCCAATAGAGAAGAAGAGTTTATCACATGAGTAACTACTACTGTGCCCCTGGAGAACAGACCTGTGTCACAGTGTGAACATTACTGCCTCATAATAATAGCGCAACTGGCGCCACCTTGTGTTCATAACCAGGAGAGCACCAACAAGATGCCAGGCAAGAATTCAACAATACCCTACACAGGCCGATATCATGGGAAGGCGGATGGTTGTCCCTCCAGTATAAAGCTGCATTCACATACATGTATGGGGGACATATATACGGTACGGATCATGTATAAGACATTACATAGCTCTCCTTCTTACCATGGTATTGCTAACAAACAGAGAGCAGTCATGTTATGTAGCATGGAGCTGCAGTCACTACTCTAGACAGTACAGACCTCGTATATACAGCAAGGGAGAGAGAAAAATAACTCTGCACTACGATTTCTAATGGTACAAGTATTACACTTAATGGAAATCTCCCTTCAAAACCCGTCCTGATAAACCAGGGGCATTACTCATAGATCCAGGCACCGGGACTGTGGCATCTTCTTGTATTTGTTATCCATGGCCTCCTATTTTTCTAAAGTCAACTTTTATAATTATGTTAATAAGCCAGAAGAGCTCTTAGGTTTGTTACATTAGCCGATTAGTGGTTTATCTTCACAGGTGGTTACAATGTGCAGGATCACTTCCCCTTACATCAGACAGAGGGAGGGGAGGGAATGCAACAGCCTGTGAAGTTCACATGGAGGGGCTCTGGTAACACCCATGCGCCCTTCAGGGTCATTATAAATTTGGAAGGAAGGAGGCCATGGATAACAGATATAAAGATGATCAGTCTCGGTTTCTGGGCCTATGAGTAATGTCCCTGGTTTATCACGCTGGATTTTGATGGGAGATCTACCATCACATTGGGACATAATAAAGCAGCATCACTCGCTTGTAGCTTACTATCATTTTGCTTTGTGCCTCTTCCATTCAAAAATGCGGTTTTAAAAATACGTAAATAAGGCAAAAGTGCTTTGGGGGACGTCAGCAGGGCCCCTACAGCGCTTCTTACACAGCTCTTCCTTCCTGTAGCGCACTGTGCAAGCAGCGTATGCGCAATGTAACTGGGTGCGATGCTGCATCACAGGCCGCCTTGTGCAGGTAATGAGAGCTGCAGACAGAGGCCACAGACAGCTTTCATATGGGTGATCCCAAATCCAGCTGTGCCCACACCCTTCACCCCACAACAATCACTGTGCCCTACAGACCCCCTGCCAAATAACATTCCCTAATACCTCACTATGCCCCTTTGTATTTACCAAATATAAGATAGGCGGTATTAACCCCTTACCGATGTGCGACATATTAGTACGTCACACCTCAGCTGCAGGTGTAGAGAGACGCCTCACAGGTCCTAAATTTCCATAAAACCATTTCCCTAAAACGGAAGTATAAATGCCACTATTTCGCCATTTTGCAACATATAAAATGTGATCAAAAAAAAGAAAAAAAATGACACCACACACAGCTCCATTCATCATGTATGAAAAAGTTCTTAGCGCCAGAAGATGGCAAAATGATGGGGTTTTTTTGTACAGGTTGAAATTTTTGTAAATGAACACATAAAACCTTTGGTATTTGGTGTCCCTGTGATCGTACCGACCCAAAGAATAAAAGGGGAGCTGTCATTTGGGGCGCACAGGGAAGGCTGTAAAAACCAAGCCCACAAGAAGATGGTGCAAATTTTTTTTTTCTTCACCAATTTCACTGCATTTGGAATTTTTTCCCCGCTTCCCAGTGCACGGGATAGAATATTAAATACTATCACTATGATGTGCAATTTGTTATGCAGAAAACAAGCCGTCACAGAACTCTGCAAAAAAAAAAATAAAAAAAATTATGGATTTTTAGGTGCAGCAGCCTATGGGTGAAAAATGGAAACGAAAAAACAAAAAAGGGGTTAAGATGGTAATATCTGGTGATCAGGCTTATCATAGTCTCCAGTCCCTGCCTCTAGTCAGGACGGCTGTCACTGTGTGGGGGTAATGTTAATCACTACATGGCGGTAATTTTCATTACTGACTGGCGGTAATACGGTATTCATCACTATATTTGCTCCTAGTATAGAGATATTATTGGTAACATTGACCTTCCTGTAGTGTTCTTTATTACCAGGACGATGTTATTTTTGTTATAATGGTGGTGCTTGTGGAACTATTGAGCTAAATTGCTGTGTTGACACTTTGCGACAGAAACATTGGCTTTTTGGTTTTCAGTGTGAACACTCTTAAAGGTTTCTTAAAGGTTCCCCATCACTGCTCAAGAGTCTAATTTGCCGGGGGGGGGGGGGGGGGGGTCGGGGGTTTTGTGCTATTTTTTTCAGTTTATTTTTTAATAAAAAGTGATCATAAGTTCATATAGGTCCCAAATTGATATAAATGAGAACATCAAGCACCTTACACTGCTCTGTACACCAAAGTATGAAAAAGTATGGCAGGTCATATTGTGGCCTTTTTAAAAAAATAAAAAAAAATCTACTAAAAAAAACCCTATATAAATTTGGTATCCCCATGATTGCACTCACCCAAAGAATAAAGGAGACCTGCCCTGTGGAGCGCACATAGACAGCTGTAAAATGGCACAAATGCATTTTTTGGGCAGTTTCATGGCATTCCCAGTACATGGAATATTAAATGACATCACTAAAAAGTCCTCATACAGTGATGTAAATGGAAAACTAAGAGGCTTCTGGAAGGAGAAGAGCTGAAACACAAAACTGAGAAACGACTGAGTCCTATTAGGGTTATGGGGAAATTGAACTGTATTAAATCATGTGTCATTCACTGTAACAAACCTTCAGCTGTGAGATAATTTACATGCGGTTTCTTGTGGTCCTCACTTCCTCAGTTAGCGATTTGACCACTAGAGGGCACCAATTTATAAAGAAAAGCTGTGGCCCCTGTGATTGTCTCTACCGTCCTGTCTACTATGGTCTGGGGGAGTATACAGATGTATAGAATTATTTATGACTTGTAGGGAAGGATTTTGATTAAACAATAAAGATGATGTATGGATGATGTATGGAGACCCTTTACATATCCAGGGCAGTATCCGGCTCCCTCATTGGAGCACAACATAACCGCACTGCCCAGAGGTGCAACATGAAGCTGCTGGGCTCAAGTCCCCCAAAATACAATGTAGTGCGGAGGAGAGCTCATATTACCCCACTGCCTCTGCACCCAGTAAAGTTACTTTAACACATAGTAGATTGCACCTAACCACACGCTTACCCAATGCTGCTCTTCCTGTACAGTGTTCTCTCACTTCCTGACAAAAGGAGAACAGATAAACCCCATGTAGTTTCAGTGGACACCAAAGTGATAAAGGAGACTGAACAGGTATATTATCTCCAGGGATTACTACCATTGTATCCAGTCCGGATAATCTTCTGTGTGCCAAACCTTAACAGGTTTTCAATCTGTGGATGGAAACAAATAGTTTCTATTCTCTGACAGCAAGCAGCATTCCTGCAAATTGTAAAGAAGTGAAGGTTTTATATTCATTACATAGTGTCTGGACTGAAGTTTCTCTATATCAACATTGAAATGGAGCGGAGCTGTAGTCACTCAGTTCAGCCATTACACAGAGGATGGCGCTGTCCGCTTCCTGTTTATCAGCTGGTCTATGAGGGCACTGGGTGTTGGTCCTCCACCAGTCTGATATTGAGGACCGGTTCTTCTGTGTGACGGTCACTGCAGACACACTGGGTTCAGGGTTGTTCCATAACCTGTGACATGAAGATGTTGGTTTGGCATCAGTCGGGACGAGGCCTCTGGGCGCGGAGCTATCATCCCTGACACACAGCCGCTTGTCCCGTCTCTCAGCAGCAGGTAATTAAGTTTTGGCGTCTGTGGAGCGCAGAGAGATCCATCTCTCCCACCGCTTCTTCCCAATTATTCCTCCTGCTGGCAGACTATGAGCGCAGCGCCCCCCTTCTCCTGTCCAGGCTAATTGCTCTCCAAACGCCCAATTAGTCCCGTTCCAATGTGGACGATAAAATTAGCCATGACAGTCCGGGAAGTAACGTGACGGGAATAGACGCAGCTGGGAAACTTTATAACATTAACTTTACACCAGAGAACTTTAATTAAGCCTTGAAAGAGTCCAGGAGACTCCATAGACTGCAGCCAGGGGCCTTCCATATACTACTAGCAATGTCCATACAGAGCATCCTGGTTCATGAACAGAATGCCAGAACTGCAGTGGACACTAAGCTTGACAGAACAACAGATACCGGGTAGCAGGGGGATGGACATTGTCTAACAATCCACTTCTACAAGTCATTGAGGGATTGTGGAAAGCTGGGTGATTCTTCCAGAGTCTGGATCCAGCTCTGCAGAACCATAAGGGAGGGTGGTCCAAGTGTGGGGAGGAATGCCGACATATTTCTTGGACAATGGAACGGCTTTGTGTCCGGAGCAGGACCCCCAGGGGGAGTTTCCTCATCTTCAGATCATTGTGTAGGATAAATAAGCACTGGCAGGATTCCTACTGGATATAAAGGGAATCCCTGAGGGATGATGGGGGTTATGGTCACCTCTCACTTATATTATGGTCACGTAATCTCATTAAACATTGTAGAGCCGAACCTACACTTCTCATATGCCTCGTACCCCACTGATGGCCTAGAAGAGTTTCCCTGAAACAGCGCCTCTCCTGGCTATAGGCCATGTCTGGTATTACAAGTGATCCTGGTGGTATTACCTGTCCCATACAGAGCTACAATACCAGACACATCCCGGTGCACAGTATGTAACGCAGTATATTACCTTCCCCCATGTAATCTTAGAGCCCCTCTACTAGAGATTCTGCGCTGTACAGACCCAGGTGCAGATGAATCATCTCTGCTTTATTCTCTGCACAGAACATGAAGTTTCTTTCCACACTATAAAGTCAGCGGGCGCACAGCCTGTGCCCAGGCATGTGGAGGTTAATGCCAACCTGGCGGCTCTTCCTATGCTGCTGCATCTCTCGGAGCAATGTGTGGTACAGCACAGCTGCAGTGTCGGTGTCTGCTGAGCAGACGGTCCCTCTCCACACTGTGTGTCTGTGCTCTGCACCCGCCACAACTCAAAAGAGTCCTTGTTCCCCTGCGCCACGTGCCACCCGCAGATGGGGCATTGTGCGGAGGGCAGCTGGAAGCTCCGGACCCTCACCTGATGCCCCTTCTACAGCCCCATAGAAAGTGGCGGGGGTAATAAAAGTGGGCCGTGTGCAATGTGCCAGAGGAGAAAGGAAAGGTGGAGATGTAAGATTAGTGGGGTCTCCACCACACACCAAGCCCTGCACTTATCTGTGGCCCTCAGGTTGTATGATCATACACGGATTATGCTTTTTTGGAGAGACAACCCTATTACATCAGTCCAAAAGAATCCTTACACTAGAGCAGAGGTTCTCTACCTGAGGGTTGAACAACCAAAACACAGGGGTCGCCTGAAGCCACATTTTGATTGCATTTTTGCCGCAAATTGAGACAAAAACACGATAACGAGTGTGCATTATGCACACACTAGTTGCTGCAGGACCTTCTCACTGCAGGGGTCGCTATAGCAGCTTCTATACAGAAATAAAGTACCTGTGGTGATGTAATCATCACATGAACGTCCAGCAACTCAATCGCATACAGCAGGGCTGCTGACAGTGAGGAGGGGGACAAGGATGGAGGACTAGACCTGTTGGGATCCTGGGCAAGGAGGAGGTTGTGGAGGAAGGGGGCAGATTTTGGAGGGGTTTGTTCTGTGAAGGGGGCAATACCTGGGGGTGTTCTGTGTGAGAAGTGGGGTAGAAGGCATGGGGGGTGCTACCTGAGGGAGGTGAGGAGGATGATAAGACGTGGGAGGGGGGCAGTGTAGGGACAGTATTATAGTAGTCATAATACTGCCCCCCTATGTACCAGAATATAACTACTACAATACTGCCCCCTATGTACAAGAATATAACTACTATAATACTGCTCCCTATGTACAAGACTATAACTACTATAATACTGCCCCCTATGTACAGGAATATAACTACTATAATACTGCCCCCTATGTACAAGAATATAACTACTATAATACTGCCCCCTGTGTACAGGAATATAACTACTATAATACTGCCCCCTATGTACAGGAATATAACTACTATAATACTGCCCCCTATGTACAGAAATATAACTACTATAATACTGCCCCCTATGTACAAGAATATAACTACTATAATACTGCCCCCCTATGTACAAGAATATAACTACTATAATACTGCCCCCTATGTACAAGAATATAACTACTATAATACTGCCCCCTATGTACAGGAATGTAACTACTATAATACTGCCCCCTATGTACAAGAATATAACTACTATAATACTGCCCCCTATGTACAGGAATGTAACTACTATAATACTGCCCCCTATGTACAAGAATATAACTACTATAATACTGCCCCCTATGTACAAGAATATAACTACTATAATACTGCCCCCTATGTACAGGAATGTAACTACTATAATACTGCCCCCTATGTACAAGAATATAACTACTATAATACTGCCCCCTATGTACAGGAATGTAACTACTATAATACTGCCCCCTATGTACAGGAATGTAACTACTATAATCCTGCCCCCTATGTACAAGAATATAACTACTATAATCCTGCCCCCTATGTACAGGAATATAACTACTATAATACTGCCCCCTATGTACAGGAATATAACTACTATAATACTGCCCCCTATGTACAGGAATGTAACTACTATAATACTGCCCCCTATGTACAAGAATATAACTACTATAATACTGCCCCCTATGTACAGGAATGTAACTACTATAATCCTGCCCCCTATGTACAGGAATGTAACTACTATAATCCTGCCCCCTATGTACAAGAATATAACTACTATAATCCTGCCCCCTATGTACAGGAATATAACTACTATAATACTGCCCCCTATGTACAGGAATATAACTACTATAATACTGCCCCCTATGTACAGGAATATAACTACTATAATACTGCCCCCTATGTACAGGAATATAACTACTATAATACTGCCCCCTATGTACAAGAATATAACTACTATAATACTGCCCCCTATGTACAGGAATATAACTACTATAATACTGCCCCCTATGTACAAGAATATAACTACTATAATACTGCCCCCTATGTACAGGAATATAACTACTATAATACTGCCCCCTATGTACAGGAATGTAACTACTATAATACTGCCCCCTATGTACAGGAATGTAACTACTATAATCCTGCCCCCTATGTACAAGAATATAACTACTATAATCCTGCCCCCTATGTACAAGAATATAACTACTATAATACTGCCCTCTATGTACAGGAATATAACTACTATAATACTGCCCCCTATGTACAGGAATATAACTACTATAATACTGCCCCCTATGTACAGGAATATAACTACTATAATACTGCCCCCTATGTACAAGAATATAACTACTATAATACTGCCCCCTATGTACAGGAATATAACTACTATAATACTGCCCCCTATGTACAAGAATATAACTACTATAATACTGCCCCCTATGTACAGGAATATAACTACTATAATACTGCCCCCTATGTACAGGAATATAACTACTATAATACTGCCCCCTATGTACAAGAATATAACTACTATAATACTGCCCCCTATGTACAGGAATGTAACTACTATAATACTGCCCCCTATGTACAGGAATGTAACTACTATAATACTGCCCCCTATGTACAGGAATGTGACTACTATAATACTGCCCCCTATGTACAGGAATATAACTACTATAATACTGCCCCCTATGTACAGGAATATAACTACTATAATACTGCCCCCTATGTACAGGAATATAACTACTATAATACTGCCCCCTATGTACAAGAATATAACTACTATAATACTGCCCCCTATGTACAGGAATGTAACTACTATAATACTGCCCCCTATGTACAGGAATGTAACTACTATAATACTGCCCCCTATGTACAGGAATGTGACTACTATAATACTGCCCCCTATGTACAGGAATATAACTACTATAATACTGCCCCCTATGTACAGGAATATAACTACTATAATACTGCCCCCTATGTACAGGAATATAACTACTATAATACTGCCCCCTATGTACAAGAATATAACTACTATAATACTGCCCCCTATGTACAGGAATGTAACTACTATAATACTGCCCCCTATGTACAGGAATGTAACTACTATAATACTGCCCCCTATGTACAGGAATGTGACTACTATAATACTGCCCCCTATGTACAGGAATATAACTACTATAATACTGCCCCCTATGTACAGGAATATAACTACTATAATACTGCCCCCTATGTACAGGAATATAACTACTATAATACTGCCCCCTATGTACAAGAATATAACTACTATAATACTGCCCCCTATGTACAGGAATATAACTATTACACTAGAGTTTATGGGTAATATCTGCCAGTAATGACATCGGACCAGTTTTACATAACACAAAGTTGCTGTGCAGAACTAGGGAGCCGATATATGGGGGCCGTATGACAGTACATATACATTACACTGTCACGGGTAGAGCAGGGACCCTCCAAATAATCCCTGATATAAGAGGGGCCTATAGAACTACTATCCTCATCATGTCCTATGACGCACATGGAGTATAATGCTTCACAATACTGACCCCCTCCCCCGACAGCATGAACAAGGAGCTACTGTACAGCCAGAGATTTGGTTTCCCTCCCAGACTATGACATAAGTGCATTCAACATTTTGCTATTTTGGGATCGCTCCCTGCCTATTCCGTCAGTTCCCAGAGTAAATGGTCTAAAAATTGTTCCAAAAATACTCTGTGAATGAGTGATGGCCCCCGCACGGAGCGCCCCCTGGCTGCTGGCCCCATTGTTACAGGTCCAGGCCTCGTGTCAGTCACCGCAGACACAGGGCTGTAAGGGTGTTGGGATGTACACGTGATTTAGGGTACAGAAAACCCCTGTGATGTCATTGGCTGGCAGGGGGTTCCTAGATACAAGAGGGGTGATACCGATTGGCTGCTGGGCCCATAATAAGTCGGAGGTTGTTGTCATGGGGACAGTAGTGAATAGTAAGCAGACGCTCCCATAGTAACACCTCTGCAGGCCTCCGATAGAAGGATGTGTCTGCGGATAATGAGCCTCAGCACAACCATCCATGCTACATGTGTAGTGTTAACCCTTTATGTGAAACAAAAGGCATCATGGGTATTATAACCCTCATCATTCATTGATTGATTGAACATAAACCTCATTCACACTACATCCACACTGATACATTCTCCAAATCATGATATATGTATAGATAAATATAAAGTCACCACAAACATTGCCCCTGCCCTTTACTTCCTTGTCAGTGCTCCTCTGACGCCATATCTGCAGCAAATACAGGGGCAATCCCCGCGACCCCCCCAACTTACAGGGGGCGCTCCAATGCCCCCAACTACAGGGGACAGCCACTGCGCCGCCATAACAGTGCAGCACTGCTTCCAGGGAATCCATGTCCCTTCTGTCCTGGGTGCCCCTTAGGGGTGACATAACATTGGGTGCTCCCGGGCCCAGGGTTCTCGCTCATCCAGATGTTGTGCCGTCTCCCCCTCAGATACTTGTCTCTTCTTGGAAGATCTTGCTGCCATTCTGGGAGAGATCACATCTGACAATCATCTATTTTTATCTCTCTGTACCCGGAGCCATGGACTGAGCAGAGAATGAGCACAAATCCAGCGAGCGGAGCCCTCAGCCCTGTCTGGAGGAATCACTGTCACTTCTCCTCCACAGCTCCGGGGGTGCTGTCATACCAGTGACACGTGTACTTAAGGTCAATCCATGACCCAAACCTAAGACCGGGCACAGCTGGCCCAAGGGGTCAAAGAGTTACATCTAAACCAATTCTGTGATTCACTTTCCTGAATCTCAGCCCATTATTGGATAATAAGTTGCAAGCACTACAGAATCCCAGTCTAGGTGGTGTCCTGGCACTAGTAGTCCCCTTTCTGGCTGCGAAGGTGTAACCTATATGATTGAATGTCTTACTTATTTCTCCCAAGGAAACAGGTGGAGACTATCTGTTGGTTTTTCCTATATGTTCAGTGTGTGCAGAGGGTGTAGCGGCTGTCACCCTATGGACTGTATACACCAGTCACTAGCCCCAGCTGCCAGATCAATAGCCTCCAGTACACACCATGATTCTATTCAGTTCAATACCCACAGATACACAATGCTATTCCCACCATCACCTGAAGGGGGTGCTGTTGGAGTTGTCTCCCCAATACTGTGCACCCATTCTCATGTACTGCAGTGTGTAAGGGCTTGCTGGCAGTGAATGAGTATTATCATCAAACCCATCGCTGCCCAATACTTCTCACATCTGAGGGTTTGATACAATTGTATCCAGTCTAGACAATGTTCTGTGAGCTACTACACAACCCGGACCCTGGACTAATACAGTAACAGGAAAGAGATTTCATCTCAAGATGGATAGTCCACAATGGATACAAATGTAACAACCCCTCAGATATGAGATGTACAAGGTTAGGAGAGGTGCGCAAGCTCTGGAGGATTGTTCCATTCCTTGAGTAGATGAGGCCCCTGTCTGTTCACATCCCACCACAGCGGCAGCCCAGGAGTTACACCGCAGTAGTGGGGTATGTGTATGTGTGCGGGGGCTTTGGCATCCGGCCGTGCACATCTATTGTTGCTGTACAGTTGCAGACAATACACTGATCCAGCTTTGCAGCTCTGCTGATCCGGCCTTGTGAATGACACTTGCTGAATTTTCATTTCGCTATCAGCTATGGGCATCATAGTTCTACATCTGCCAGCTACAGGGTGTCCAGGCACTAAAGGTGTGAGGGAAGCGGCTGTGTGACCAGGCCCAGGGTACTCCGTATATACCAGGCATTTGGTTATGTGGGTGCTCTCACCCTTTTTGGTGACAAATCTGAGGGGAAGATTGAATACTGTTGGGATATTTATCTAAGACTTCGTGTGTGTGCAGTGGTGAGATGTTCTGCAGGGCTGTGGCTCAGTGTGTGCAGTGGTGTGAGATGTCCTGCAGGGCTGTGGCTCTGTGTGTGCAGTGGTGTGAGATGTCCTGCAGGGCTGTGGCTCTGTGTGTGCAGTGGTGTGAGATGTCCTGCAGGGCTGTGGCTCAGTGTGTGCACTGGTGAGATGTCCTGCAGGGCTGTGGCTCAGTGTGTGCAGTGGTGTGAGATGTCCTGCAGGGCTGTGGCTCAGTGTGTGCAGTGGTGTGAGATGTCCTGCAGGGCTGTGGCTCAGTGTGTGCAGTGGTGTGAGATGTCCTGCAGGGCTGTGGCTCAGTGTGTACACTGGTGAGATGTCCTGCAGGGCTGTGGCTCAGTGTGTGCAGTGGTGTGAGATGTCCTGCAGGGCTGTGGCTCTGTGTGTGCAGTGGTGTGAGATGTCCTGCAGGGCTGTGGCTCAGTGTGTGCACTGGTGAGATGTCCTGCAGGGCTGTGGCTCAGTGTGTGCAGTGGTGTGAGATGTCCTGCAGGGCTGTGGCTCAGTGTGTGCAGTGGTGTGAGATGTCCTGCAGGGCTGTGGCTCAGTGTGTGCAGTGGTGTGAGATGTCCTGCAGGGCTGTGGCTCAGTGTGTACACTGGTGAGATGTCCTGCAGGGCTGTGGCTCAGTGTGTGCAGTGGTGTGAGATGTTCTGCAGGGCTGTGGGTCAGTGTGTGCAGTGGTGTGAGATGTCCTGCAGGGCTGTGGCTCAGTGTGTGCAGTGGTGTGAGATGTCCTGCAGGGCTGTGGCTCAGTGTGTGCAGTGGTGTGAGATGTCCTGCAGGGCTGTGGCTCAGTGTGTGCAGTGGTGTGAGATGTCCTGCAGGGCTGTGGCTCAGTGTGTGCACTGGTGAGATGTCCTGCAGGGCTGTGGCTCAGTGTGTGCAGTGGTGTGAGATGTCCTGCAGGGCTGTGGCTCAGTGTGTGCACTGGTGAGATGTCCTGCAGGGCTGTGGCTCAGTGTGTGCAGTGGTGAGATGTCCTGCAGGGCTATGGCTCAGTGTGTGCAGTGGTGAGATGTCCTGCAGGGCTGTGGCTCAGTGTGTGCAGTGGTGTGAGATGTCCTGCAGGGCTGTGGCTCAGTGTGTGCAGTGGTGAGATGTCCTGCAGGGCTGTGGCTCAGTGTGTACACTGGTGAGATGTCCTGCAGGGCTGTGGCTCAGTGTGTGCAGTGGTGTGAGATGTCCTGCAGGGCTGTGGCTCAGTGTGTACACTGGTGAGATGTTCTGCAGGGCTGTGGCTCAGTGTGTACACTGGTGAGATGTCCTGCAGGGCTGTGGGTCAGTGTGTGCAGTGGTGAGATGTCCTGCAGGGCTGTGGCTCAGTGTGTGCAGTGGTGAGATGTCCTGCAGGGCTGTGGCTCAGTGTGTGCAGTGGTGTGAGATGTCCTGCAGGGCTGTGGCTCAGTGTGTGCAGTGGTGAGATGTCCTGCAGGGCTGTGGCTCAGTGTGTACACTGGTGAGATGTTCTGCAGGGCTGTGGCTCAGTGTGTACACTGGTGAGATGTCCTGCAGGGCTGTGGCTCAGTGTGTGCAGTGGTGAGATGTCCTGCAGGGCTGTGGCTCAGTGTGTGCAGTGGTGAGATGTCCTGCAGGGCTGTACGCGGTGCAGGTAGTGGTCTGGCATTGAGCTGTAGTTGTGCGGTGCTCACACGGTGACTTCACGCTGTGTTGCGCTATTCCAGGCGTTCCTGCTTCCCCTAATTCCTGCATCGCCTCTCCTGACCTCACAGCCTGAGGCGTTACCCACCCTCTAAGAAAATAGCCTGTGACGGAGGTGTGCGGCGGGGGGCTCACTTTATTTTTAGTCAGACAATTTTGGAAAAGATTCTCAATTTTTATTCAAGGAATCTAAAAATTCTTCTTATTTAGAGTCAGGAAAGTAGAAGCCAGCGTGTGACCACCACGTGTCCCCCATAGCTCTAAGCACAGGGGTAGCTCCGCAGTGTAAGGACCCCAGCACCTCACATCTCAGCTACCTGGGGAGGATGATGGGGGGAGTATAATATTCAGGATTCAGGGGAGTCTCCCTGGTTTTGGCAGCAGCGGCTGAACTTTCCCACACCTGGTGTTAAACAGACGGGCAGCATCAGCCCTGTGCACCGCGCACTGCAGCAGATCAATAAGAGACGTAATGACTTATGTGCAATTACCAGAATTAAGTGCGGAGCGGGACCCAGCAACAGAACCAAATCACCAGCATAGCAGACCTCCCCCCCAATCATCAGAGCGTAAGCTCCACGGACAAGAGAATGGTGACAGAAGAGATGTATCACCTCACCAG
Source organism: Engystomops pustulosus (assembly GCF_040894005.1). Lineage (NCBI taxonomy): Eukaryota > Metazoa > Chordata > Amphibia > Anura > Leptodactylidae > Engystomops > Engystomops pustulosus. The sequence continues at coordinate 105,175,613 of NC_092419.1, forward strand.
TATTCTCTACTAATATCATTCCCTCTATTCACTGCTGAGATACATCCGCTACACAGTCAGTATCTCACAGAATAGGATTAGATACACAGCTCAGCAGGCAGTACCACACAGGATAGGATTAGATACACAGCTCCAGTGACAGTATCACACAGGATAGGATTAGATACACAGCTCAGCAGGCAGTATCACACAGGATAGGATTAGATATACAGCTCAGCAGGCAGTATCACACGTGATAGGATTAGATACACAGCTCCAGTGACAGTATTACACATGATAGGATTAGATACACAGCTCAGCAGGCAGTATCACACAGGATAGGATTAGATACACAGCTCAGCAGGCAGTATCACACGTGATAGGATTAGATACACAGCTCCAGTGACAGTATTACACATGATAGGATTAGATACACAGCTCAGCAGGCAGTATCACACAGGATAGGATTAGATACACAGCTCCAGTGTCAGTATTACACATGATAGGATTAGATACACAGCTCCAGTGTCAGTATCACACAGGATAGGATTAGATACAGGTAAGGTTGGGTAGTGTTGTGTTAGGTGTTATAGGCAGGGCCCTCTGTATACACTATGGGGCACGTTACTTAGGACCTTGCGCCAGTTTTCTGTTGCACATTCTTTTATTTGCAATCTGCCTGTACATGTATACAAGAAGTGTCTGCACCCCATTCTTCATGCCACACAAATTTTGTCGTTGAAATGGGCGTTCTGGTGCGTGCTCCACATTTTACATGCAAAGTGCGTCACGCTCACCATGTTAAAGGTGCACCAAAAAAAAGAGAGTGGTGCCCTCTGTCGGGGCAGTGCAGGAGTTGCTAGAAGTCCTGAGTCTGGCGCCCCCTGCACTACACACAGGCACATAGTGTAGTCTGCACAGCTTCTAGTAATTGAGCCCCATAGACTAGAAGCGCACGGTGTGGCCTATGACTGGTGAAGGGCTCGGATGACCTCTGAGAGGTGACATCACAGTCACAGTGGGGTTGGGGAAGATTCATGTTGTAGATTTTTCTACAACCTTTGGGAATTGGCCAAAATGTCAGTGCATTTTTATGGCGTAACCACACAGAGGAGGAGCGGAGGTATACTGAACAGTCTCAATGCATTTTATGGGTGCTCTCCGCTCTTATGGTCATGTGATACTCAGATACACCGCCTCAATCTGCTGAATGAATGGAATTTTCCAGTAATAATCTGATGGCCGGGCACCTGTGGGTGTGTGTACTCATCCTGTGTCTTATTTACAGACTCCGATATTAATAAGAAGAGGAATGTTGAACAATGTGGGAGGATGGACGAGCCGCGGATGCCTGGACCCTCCCTCCCGCCAAGACCCCGAGAGGAATGTGATGAGAGCACAGGACGGATCTGCCAGGTAGAGAGAACATTACATCATGTGGGTAGTAGTACTCATAAGAGAATGTATGACATGTGATAGGATTAGATAACAATGTGTATCACACAGTGACTAACAATGGAGAAGCATTTGTCTGCATTGGAGCTGTATACACTAGGGTTCTAGATTTCCTAGTTTAGGTTACACTCAGAGACGGATGAGACTACGTGCTGCCCGCAAACAAAATCTGCTTCAGTCTTATGGAAAGAACTTATGTGTAGAAAAATACTTTTCCGAGGTGTTACATGGAGATGCTGTGTGCGTGCGGCACACACAATCCCGGCGCCCATGACAATTATAAAGATTAAATATTTAGAAGCCAGAACAAAGCCTGGGATTCCCTGAAAAGCTGAAAACATGTCCCCCGCAGCCACACACTGACGTCACCACTACCCACGTTATATTCAGTGACATCCCAGGGGTGTGACCAGAGCCAAGGTGGCAGCGCCAACACTACGGCACCATCGCCCAATGCCAACCATCGCAATCTTTCTTGTCCCCAACCAGTTATATGCTCACTATAGATATGAGACGGCTAGATAGAATAGAAACAGTATAATCCACCCATCCATCTGATATCTCTCACAGAGTGAAGGGCTGGGCCAACAATGGTGCTCAGTGTGGTCAGTGACACAGCGTTGGGGTTCCCCTGTACACGCTGCACCCTGAGACAGCTTCCACCATTCACCAGGTAGATTTATCAGCAATTATATAACAACTTGTTTGTTTACTCTGGTGCAATAGTTCCACATCTCCACATTGCTTCCTCGTCACCTGGTGAGCGCAGGGCATGTCAGCCGCCTACACGTGTGAGGTGTTTTTTTTTTTTTTTGTGGTTGGAAAATGCTGAAGCTGTGAGCACATACACATCAATGATCAGTTTCCTCTACTATGTGTAGTCAGGACCAGAACAGCACAGGAGGTAACAACTGGTAAGTCTCCTGTCCCCCCAATTGTCAGCGTGACCCTGTCCAGTACCACCACCCCAAGGATCAGTGTGACACTGTCCTGAACCCCCCCTGCCAAGTGTCAGCGTGTCCCTGTCCTTTACCCCCCAAGTGTCAGCGTGTCCCTGTCCTTTACCCCCCAAGTGTCAGCGTGTCCCTGTCCTTTACCCCCCAAGTGTCAGCGTGTCCCTGTCCTTTACCCCCCAAGTGTCAGCGTGTCCCTGTCCTTTACCCCCCAAGTGTCAGCGTGTCCCTGTCCTTTACCCCCCAAGTGTCAGCGTGTCCCTGTCCTTTACCCCCCAAGTGTCAGCGTGTCCCTGTCCTTTACCCCCCAAGTGTCAGCGTGTCCCTGTCCTTTACCCCCCAAGTGTCAGCGTGTCCCTGTCCTTTACCCCCCAAGTGTCAGCGTGTCCCTGTCCTTTACCCCCCAAGTGTCAGCGTGTCCCTGTCCTGTCCCCCCCAAGTGTCAGCGTGTCCCTGTCCTGTCCCCCCCAGTGTCAGCGTGTCCCTGTCCGGTCCCCCAAGTGTCAGCGTGTCCCTGTCCGGTCCCCCCCAAGTGTCAGCGTGTCCCTGTCCTGTCCCCCCAAGTGTCAGCGTGTCCCTGTCCTGTCCCCCCAAGTGTCAGCGTGTCCCTGTCCTGCCCCCCCAAGTGTCAGCGTGTCCCTGTCCTGCCCCCCCAAGTGTCAGCGTGTCCCTGTCCTGTCCCCACAAGTGTCAGCGTGTCCCTGTCCTGTCCCCCCCCAAGTGTCAGCGTGTCCCTGTCCTGTCCCCCCAAGTGTCAGCGTGTCCCTGTCCTGTCCCCCCAAGTGTCAGCGTGTCCCTGTCCTGCCCCCCCAAGTGTCAGCGTGTCCCTGTCCTGTCCCCCCAAGTGTCAGCGTGTCCCTGTCCTGTCCCCCCAAGTGTCAGCGTGTCCCTGTCCTGTCCCCCCAAGTGTCAGCGTGTCCCTGTCCTGTCCCCCAAGTGTCAGCATGTCCCTGTCCCCCAAGTGTCAGCGTGTCCCTGTCCCCCAAGTGTCAGCGTGTCCCTGTCCTGTCCCCCCAAGTGTCAGCGTGTCCCTGTCCTGTCCCCCCAAGTGTCAGCGTGTCCCTGTCCTGTCCCCCCAAGTGTCAGCGTGTCCCTGTCCTATACCCCAAGTGTCAGCGTGTCCCTGTCCTGTCCCCCCAAGTGTCAGCGTGTCCCTGTCCTGTCCCCCCCCCAAGTGTCAGCGTGTCCCTGTCCTGTCCCCCCCCCAAGTGTCAGCGTGTCCCTGTCCTGTCCCCCCCCCCCAAGTGTCAGCGTGTCCCTGTCCTGTCCCCCAAGTGTCAGCGTGTCCCTGTCCTGTCCCCCCAAGTGTCAGCGTGTCCCTGTCCTGTCCCCCCAAGTGTCAGCGTGTCCCTGTCCTGTCCCCCCAAGTGTCAGCGTGTCCCTGTCCTGTCCCCCCAAGTGTCAGCGTGTCCCTGTCCTGCCCCCCCAAGTGTCAGCGTGTCCCTGTCCTGTCCCCCCAAGTGTCAGCGTGTCCCTGTCCTGTCCCCCAAGTGTCAGCGTGTCCCTGTCCTGTCCCCCCAAGTGTCAGCGTGTCCCTGTCCTGTCCCCCCAAGTGTCAGCGTGTCCCTGTCCTGTCCCCCAAGTGTCAGCATGTCCCTGTCCCCCAAGTGTCAGCGTGTCCCTGTCCTGTCCCCCCAAGTGTCAGCGTGTCCCTGTCCTGTCCCCCCAAGTGTCAGCGTGTCCCTGTCCTATACCCCAAGTGTCAGCGTGTCCCTGTCCTGTCCCCCAAGTGTCAGCGTGTCCCTGTCCTGTCCCCCCAAGTGTCAGCGTGTCCCTGTCCTGTCCCCCCAAGTGTCAGCGTGTCCCTGTCCTGTCCCCTAAGTGTCAGCATGTCCCTGTCCCCCAAGTGTCAGTGTGTCCCTGTCCTGTCCCCCCAAGTGTCAGCGTGTCCCTGTCCTGTCCCCCCAAGTGTCAGCGTGTCCCTGTCCTGTCCCCCCAAGTGTCAGCGTGTCCCTGTCCTGTCCCCCCAAGTGTCAGCGTGTCCCTGTCCTATACCCCAAGTGTCAGCGTGTCCCTGTCCTGTCCCCCCAAGTGTCAGCGTGTCCCTGTCCTGTCCCCCCAAGTGTCAGCGTGTCCCTGTCCTGTCCCCCCAAGTGTCAGCGTGTCCCTGTCCGGTCCCCCCAAGTGTCAGCGTGTCCCTGTCCGGTCCCCCCAAGTGTCAGCGTGTCCCTGTCCTGTCCCCCCCAAGTGTCAGCGTGTCCCTGTCCTGTCCCCCCAAGTGTCAGCGTGTCCCTGTCCTGTCCCCCCAAGTGTCAGCGTGTCCCTGTCCTGTCCCCCCAAGTGTCAGCGTGTCCCTGTCCTGTCCCCCCAAGTGTCAGCGTGTCCCTGTCCTGTCCCCCATGTGTCAGTGTGTCCCTGTCCTGTCCCCCCAAGTGTCAGCGTGTCCCTGTCCTGTCCCCCCAAGTGTCAGTGTGTCCCTGTCCTGTCCCCCCAAGTGTCAGCGTGTCCCTGTCCTGTCCCCCCAAGTGTCAGCGTGTCCCTGTCCTGTCCCCCCAAGTGTCAGCGTGTCCCTGTCCTGTCCCCCCAAGTGTCAGCGTGTCCCTGTCCTGTCCCCCATCTTTAGTATCTGCCCGGGTACATAACAGACTATAGAGTGCAGTGATATATCTGGATTATTTGTAGACTGTCTGGTGTAAGTTTAGGATCAGTACATCTCAGTGTCGCTGTTCTATTATTATTTTTGTACCACAGTCATATGTTCTAGAGCAGTGGTTCTCAACCTGGGGGTCGAACGATCAAAACACAGGGGTCTCCTAAAACCATCTAAGCCACGATTTTATAGCATTTTTCTTGAACATGGTTTGGGGTCACTGCAACATGAGGAACTGTATTGCGGGGGTCACAGTATTAGAAAGGTTGAGAACCACTGCTCTAGAGAATATCTTTCAATGTCATTTACAAAAGCTTCTCTTCCTGTTACACATGAGCAATAGTCACCTCCTCACATTAGGAGTAACAGGAAATTTTATTGCCCTGACTATTGTCTATGAATCTTCCAGATGTCTGAGGACAGGGTATTATTCACACACATGTGCAGGGAGGCAGCTGCTCTCTCATCATCCTGACCAGGCATGCATGTATGTATGTATGTATGTATGTATCTTTTATCTATTGGGTCTATGTATCTATGATGCAGAGTGGAGAAGTCACATCTGGCCGTCACTGAGTATTATTGTTGGTCGGGGGTCCCACACTACAACTCCTTGCCATGGCTGTAATAATGGGAGTGCTGTCCTGTGACAATACATCCTGTGGGTGGTATACGTCCCACCCCTAAAACTCGGCTTCATATGTATATGCACAGAAATGAAATTTGCTCAATCGATGACGAGACGATCATGTTGTGTGACATTACACAGGACTGCATTGTACATGTGTTATATGAAGCATATTAATGGTGTGCACTGTAGTACAGCTCTGTGCTTGTTCTGGGAGGGGGTCACATATAAAGACCCAGTGTCTGCAGCTGCAGGCGGCATATACCGGAGCATGTTCATATAGGTAGAAGATGAATGAGAAGGGGTATGGCCTGGGGAGGAGGCTCCATGTACTGACAGCTTTGCCTTGTACAGAGGGTGGACCCTGAGCTACTGCAACCCACTGGGCTTGTGCTAAGTGATTGAGAGAAACAGGAGCAGCCTGCATCACTGCAGAGCCCACTGCAGACAGGGAGGATCAGGCACAGCAAGGAGGAGGCAGCAGCGGGTAGGTTCATGCAGGGTATACGGGACGCAGGTTCTGCACCTTATATGGGGGGTGTTGGGGGCAGTGACTCCTTATTGCATCCGTCTTGCATCAGGGATGAGGTCTTCTTTGTGCAGCGACATTCCCATTCTTCTGTATGACCACCCATCTTGGATTTACCATCCTCCCTACCCCCGGGAGGTTTTCGTTATATGACATCCCATATAAATACAAATGTTCTCTTTGGAAACTTCCCATTTTTGCAATCGGATTACTACGGGATAAGAGACGGATCCTGGCTGACATCCTGCACAGTCAGTAATGCCACTAGCTCCAGCCACCTTTTGCTATTTTATGGGATCTTTTTCCCCTTTTTTTGTTCCATCTCATTTGAATAAGGTGAGCATATGGGGAAGGGGGTTTATAGGGGATTGTACTAGCCTGGGTCTGTATGGAGGAGAGAGCGGACAGGGGATGGGGAGGGGGGAGCAGTGACAGAGCAATGTGCATCTAATCTGCCTTTCAGATAACCTTTGCAGAATGTGGCCTCCCAAAATGTAGTGCTAAAGCCTTGTGCACCCTGTATGGTGTATAACCTGCAGGAGGGGGCTCTGGGTTACATTGCAGGGATGAGGAGGAGGTGTGTGTCCCTGGATTGTAAAGTGCATGCACGTATACTCGCATCCTTCCAATATGGACGCCGCTTTGATGTTTGCAGGTTTATCAATGACAGATATCCAATAGCTTCAAGACATTTTATTGAATATCATTATTATATACTTGGACTGGGCCAGAGGACCCCAAGTATATCACCCAGTAGCATGGAATTATGACTGCACCAGGAGGCTTTGAGACTTGCAAGGAGTTAATGATTGTGTATTATACTTCTTGCTGGATGCGGCTGGGGGTGAAATGTCGTTTACATGGTTGTGTGTGGATCTGATCCACAGAGCTTACATTGTAAGTGGGAGATGGACCTGCTGAGATCTGCCTGTACTGTACTGCTATGGGTGATGGGCATAACCTCTACAAAATGTAGATTAAATATACTAAGCAGCATCATGTCCAGCAGTTATTTCTCCAGCATGTAGGAGTGGAGGCAAAGAGAGGCTCAGGGGTAGAAGGTAGAAGAGGCCAAGAGATATGGAGTGGACTAGTAGTGGACAAGTGGTTTAGGATAGAAGAGGCCAAGAGACATGGGGGCAATATGGCTGAGTGGTATAGGATAGAAGAGGCATGGGGGGGGGGGGCAGTATGGCTGAGTGGTATAGGATAGAAGAGACATGGGGGAGTAATGGACGAGTGGTATAGGATAGAAGAGGCATGGGGGAGTAATGGACGAGTGGTATAGGATAGAAGAGGCATGGGGGAGTAATGGACGAGTGGTATAGGATAGAAGAGGCATGGGGGGAGTATGGCCGAGTGGTATAGGATAGAAGAGACATGGGGGCAATATGGCTGAGTGGTATAGGATAGAAGAGACATGGGGGAGTAATGGACGAGCGGTATAGGATAGAAGAGGCATGGGGGGAGTATGGCCGAGTGGTATAGGATAGAAGAGGCATGGGGGGAGTAATGGACGAGTGGTATAGGATAGAAGAGGCATGGGGGGGCAGTATGGCCGAGTGGTATAGGATAGAAGAGGCATGGGGGGAGTATGGCCGAGTGGTATAGGATAGAAGAGGCATGGGGGGAGTATGGACGAGTGGTATAGGATAGAAGAGGCATGGGGGGAGTAATGGACGAGTGGTATAGGATAGAAGAGGCATGGGGGGAGTATGACCGAGTGGTATAGGATAGAAGAGGCATGGGGGGAGTAATGGCCGAGTGGTATAGGATAGAAGAGACATGGGGGCAATATGGCCGAGTGGTATAGGATAGAAGAGGCATGGGGGGAGTAATGGACGAGTGGTATAGGATAGAAGAGGCATGGGGGCAATATGGCCGAGTGGTATAGGATAGAAGAGGCATGGGGGGAGTAATGGACGAGTGGTATAGGATAGAAGAGGCATGGGGGCAATATGGCCGAGTGGTATAGGATAGAAGAGGCATGGGGGGAGTAATGGACGAGTGGTATAGGATAGAAGAGGCATGGGGGGAGTATGGCCGAGTGGTATAGGATAGAAGAGGCATGGGGGGAGTATGGACGAGTGGTATAGGATAGAAGAGACATGGGGGCAATATGGCCGAGTGGTATAGGATAGAAGAGGCATGGGGGGAGTATGGCCGAGTGGTATAGGATAGAAGAGGCATGGGGGGAGTAATGGACGAGTGGTATAGGATAGAAGAGGCATGGGGGGAGTAATGGACGAGTGGTATAGGATAGAAGAGACATGGGGGCAATATGGCCGAGTGGTATAGGATAGAAGAGGCATGGGGGGAGTAATGGACGAGTGGTATAGGATAGAAGAGACATGGGGGCAATATGGCCGAGTGGTATAGGATAGAAGAGGCATGGGGGGAGTAATGGACGAGTGGTATAGGATAGAAGAGGCATGGGGGGAGTATGGCCGAGTGGTATAGGATAGAAGAGGCATGGGGGGAGTAATGGACGAGTGGTATAGGATAGAAGAGGCATGGGGGGGCAGTATGGCCGAGTGGTATAGGATAGAAGAGGCATGGGGGGAGTATGGACGAGTGGTATAGGATAGAAGAGGCATGGGGGGAGTATGGACGAGTGGTATAGGATAGAAGAGGCATGGGGGGAGTAATGGACGAGTGGTATAGGATAGAAGAGGCATGGGGGGAGTATGACCGAGTGGTATAGGATAGAAGAGGCATGGGGGGAGTAATGGCCGAGTGGTATAGGATAGAAGAGACATGGGGGCAATATGGCCGAGTGGTATAGGATAGAAGAGGCATGGGGGGAGTAATGGACGAGTGGTATAGGATAGAAGAGACATGGGGGCAATATGGCCGAGTGGTATAGGATAGAAGAGGCATGGGGGGAGTAATGGACGAGTGGTATAGGATAGAAGAGACATGGGGGCAATATGGCCGAGTGGTATAGGATAGAAGAGGCATGGGGGGAGTATGGCCGAGTGGTATAGGATAGAAGAGGCATGGGGGGAGTATGGACGAGTGGTATAGGATAGAAGAGGCATGGGGGGAGTAATGGACGAGTGGTATAGGATAGAAGAGGCATGGGGGGAGTATGACCGAGTGGTATAGGATAGAAGAGGCATGGGGGGAGTAATGGCCGAGTGGTATAGGATAGAAGAGACATGGGGGCAATATGGCCGAGTGGTATAGGATAGAAGAGGCATGGGGGGAGTAATGGACGAGTGGTATAGGATAGAAGAGACATGGGGGCAATATGGCCGAGTGGTATAGGATAGAAGAGGCATGGGGGGAGTAATGGACGAGTGGTATAGGATAGAAGAGGCATGGGGGCAATATGGCCGAGTGGTATAGGATAGAAGAGGCATGGGGGGAGTAATGGACGAGTGGTATAGGATAGAAGAGGCATGGGGGAGTATGGCCGAGTGGTATAGGATAGAAGAGGCATGGGGGGAGTATGGACGAGTGGTATAGGATAGAAGAGACATGGGGGCAATATGGCCGAGTGGTATAGGATAGAAGAGGCATGGGGGGAGTATGGCCGAGTGGTATAGGATAGAAGAGGCATGGGGGGAGTAATGGACGAGTGGTATAGGATAGAAGAGGCATGGGGGGAGTAATGGACGAGTGGTATAGGATAGAAGAGACATGGGGGCAATATGGCCGAGTGGTATAGGATAGAAGAGGCATGGGGGGAGTAATGGACGAGTGGTATAGGATAGAAGAGACATGGGGGCAATATGGCCGAGTGGTATAGGATAGAAGAGGCATGGGGGGAGTAATGGACGAGTGGTATAGGATAGAAGAGGCATGGGGGGAGTATGGCCGAGTGGTATAGGATAGAAGAGGCATGGGGGGAGTAATGGACGAGTGGTATAGGATAGAAGAGGCATGGGGGGGCAGTATGGCCGAGTGGTATAGGATAGAAGAGGCATGGGGGGAGTATGGACGAGTGGTATAGGATAGAAGAGGCATGGGGGGAGTATGGACGAGTGGTATAGGATAGAAGAGGCATGGGGGGAGTAATGGACGAGTGGTATAGGATAGAAGAGGCATGGGGGGAGTATGACCGAGTGGTATAGGATAGAAGAGGCATGGGGGGAGTAATGGCCGAGTGGTATAGGATAGAAGAGACATGGGGGCAATATGGCCGAGTGGTATAGGATAGAAGAGGCATGGGGGGAGTAATGGACGAGTGGTATAGGATAGAAGAGACATGGGGGCAATATGGCCGAGTGGTATAGGATAGAAGAGGCATGGGGGGAGTAATGGACGAGTGGTATAGGATAGAAGAGGCATGGGGGCAATATGGCCGAGTGGTATAGGATAGAAGAGGCATGGGGGGAGTAATGGACGAGTGGTATAGGATAGAAGAGGCATGGGGGAGTATGGCCGAGTGGTATAGGATAGAAGAGGCATGGGGGGAGTATGGACGAGTGGTATAGGATAGAAGAGACATGGGGGCAATATGGCCGAGTGGTATAGGATAGAAGAGGCATGGGGGGAGTATGGCCGAGTGGTATAGGATAGAAGAGGCATGGGGGGAGTATGGACGAGTGGTATAGGATAGAAGAGGCATGGGGGGAGTAATGGACGAGTGGTATAGGATAGAAGAGGCATGGGGGGAGTATGACCGAGTGGTATAGGATAGAAGAGGCATGGGGGGAGTAATGGCCGAGTGGTATAGGATAGAAGAGACATGGGGGCAATATGGCCGAGTGGTATAGGATAGAAGAGGCATGGGGGGAGTAATGGACGAGTGGTATAGGATAGAAGAGGCATGGGGGGAGTATGGCCGAGTGGTATAGGATAGAAGAGGCATGGGGGGAGTAATGGACGAGTGGTATAGGATAGAAGAGGCATGGGGGAGTATGGCCGAGTGGTATAGGATAGAAGAGGCATGGGGGGAGTATGGACGAGTGGTATAGGATAGAAGAGGCATGGGGGGAGTATGGACGAGTGGTATAGGATAGAAGAGACATGGGGGCAATATGGCCGAGTGGTATAGGATAGAAGAGGCATGGGGGGAGTATGGCCGAGTGGTATAGGATAGAAGAGGCATGGGGGGAGTATGGCCGAGTGGTATAGGATAGAAGAGGCATGGGGGGAGTATGGACGAGTGGTATAGGATAGAAGAGGCATGGGGGGAGTAATGGACGAGTGGTATAGGATAGAAGAGGCATGGGGGGAGTAATGGACGAGTGGTATAGGATAGAAGAGGCATGGGGGAGTATGGCCGAGTGGTATAGGATAGAAGAGGCATGGGGGGGGTAATGGACGAGTGGTATAGGATAGAAGAGGCATGGGGGGAGTATGGCCGAGTGGTATAGGATAGAAGAGGCATGGGGGGGGTAATGGACGAGTGGTATAGGATAGAAGAGGCATGGGGGGAGTAATGGACGAGTGGTATAGGATAGAAGAGGCATGGGGGGAGTAATGGACGAGTGGTATAGGATAGAAGAGGCATGGGGGGAGTAATGGACGAGTGGTATAGGATAGAAGAGGCATGGGGGAGTAATGGACGTGTGGTATAGGATAGAAGAGGCATGGGGGGAGTAATGGACGAGTGGTATAGGATAGAAGAGGCATGGGGGGAGTAATGGACGAGTGGTATAGGATAGAAGAGGCATGGGGGCAGTATGGACGAGTGGTATAGGATAGAAGAGGCATGGGGGGGAGTATGGACGAGTGGTATAGGATAGAAGAGGCATGGGGGGAGTAATGGACGAGTGGTATAGGATAGAAGAGGCATGGGGGGAGTAATGGACGAGTGGTATAGGATAGAAGAGGCATGGGGGAGTAATGGACGTGTGGTATAGGATAGAAGAGGCATGGGGGAGTAATGGACGTGTGGTATAGGATAGAAGAGGCATGGGGGGAGTAATGGACGAGTGGTATAGGATAGAAGAGGCATGGGGGGAGTAATGGACGAGTGGTATAGGATAGAAGAGACATGGGGGCAATATGGCCGAGTGGTATAGGATAGAAGAGGCATGGGGGGAGTAATGGACGAGTGGTATAGGATAGAAGAGGCATGGGGGGAGTATGGCCGAGTGGTATAGGATAGAAGAGGCATGGGGGGAGTAATGGACGAGTGGTATAGGATAGAAGAGGCATGGGGGAGTATGGCCGAGTGGTATAGGATAGAAGAGGCATGGGGGGAGTATGGACGAGTGGTATAGGATAGAAGAGGCATGGGGGGAGTATGGACGAGTGGTATAGGATAGAAGAGACATGGGGGCAATATGGCCGAGTGGTATAGGATAGAAGAGGCATGGGGGGAGTATGGCCGAGTGGTATAGGATAGAAGAGGCATGGGGGGAGTATGGCCGAGTGGTATAGGATAGAAGAGGCATGGGGGGAGTATGGACGAGTGGTATAGGATAGAAGAGGCATGGGGGGAGTAATGGACGAGTGGTATAGGATAGAAGAGGCATGGGGGGAGTAATGGACGAGTGGTATAGGATAGAAGAGGCATGGGGGAGTATGGCCGAGTGGTATAGGATAGAAGAGGCATGGGGGGGGTAATGGACGAGTGGTATAGGATAGAAGAGGCATGGGGGGAGTATGGCCGAGTGGTATAGGATAGAAGAGGCATGGGGGGGGTAATGGACGAGTGGTATAGGATAGAAGAGGCATGGGGGGAGTAATGGACGAGTGGTATAGGATAGAAGAGGCATGGGGGGAGTAATGGACGAGTGGTATAGGATAGAAGAGGCATGGGGGGAGTAATGGACGAGTGGTATAGGATAGAAGAGGCATGGGGGAGTAATGGACGTGTGGTATAGGATAGAAGAGGCATGGGGGGAGTAATGGACGAGTGGTATAGGATAGAAGAGGCATGGGGGGAGTAATGGACGAGTGGTATAGGATAGAAGAGGCATGGGGGCAGTATGGACGAGTGGTATAGGATAGAAGAGGCATGGGGGGGGAGTATGGACGAGTGGTATAGGATAGAAGAGGCATGGGGGGAGTAATGGACGAGTGGTATAGGATAGAAGAGGCATGGGGGGAGTAATGGACGAGTGGTATAGGATAGAAGAGGCATGGGGGAGTAATGGACGTGTGGTATAGGATAGAAGAGGCATGGGGGGAGTAATGGACGAGTGGTATAGGATAGAAGAGGCATGGGGGGAGTAATGGACGAGTGGTATAGGATAGAAGAGGCATGGGGGCAGTATGGACGAGTGGTATAGGATAGAAGAGGCATGGGGGGGGAGTATGGACGAGTGGTATAGGATAGAAGAGGCATGGGGGGAGTAATGGACGAGTGGTATAGGATAGAAGAGGCATGGGGGGAGTAATGGACGAGTGGTATAGGATAGAAGGAGGCATGGGGAAGTAATGGGTGAGACGTATAGGATAGAAGGAGGCATGGGGGATTAATGGACGAGCGGTATAGGATAGAAGAGGCATGGGGGATTAATGGACGAGCGGTATAGGATAGAAGAGGCATGGGGGATTAATGGACGAGCGGTATAGGATAGAAGAGGCATGGGGGATTAATGGACGAGCGGTATAGGATAGAAGAGGCATGGGGGATTAATGGACAAGCGGTATAGGATAGAAGAGGCATGGGGGAGTAATGGACGATTGGTATAGGATAGAAGAGGCATGGGGGGAGTAATGTACGTGTGGTATAGGATAGAAGAGGCATGGGGGAGTAATGGACGTGTGGTATAGGATAGAAGGAGGCATGGGGAAGTAATGGGTGAGACGTATAGGATAAAAGGGACAGGGAGGTATGGGGGAGTATGGCCAAGAAGTATAGGATAGAAGGAGGCTGAGAGGCTAAGTGGATAGAAGAGGCATGGAGGCGGAGAGTTATAGGGTATACATAGCTACGGGGATGTAGGGAGTATGGAGGAGAAGAGGTAAGGGGGAATAAGGGCTGATTTGCATGGATAATCTTCCCCCTCCCCGTTTTTGCCTCAGGTTCTCCTGTGATTATAAGTGGCTTTGTTCTGGTACCACTCATTCGGCTTGTCCCATGTGCCGCCCCCTCTTGTTCAGTTATTATATTGCAGAACGTTCAGGGGCTACCAGTTCCCTTTGGGGCTTACAATCTACTCTCCACATCGCAGAGACTCTGGAATGACCCCCCCAGTGCGGGAGCAGCTCCACATGATTAGGGGAATGTGTGTTAGGGGAATGTAGTGGTCCAGGTCAGGTGAGACTAATAGTGGTGGAGGGGACACAGACTTACTGACCAGTACTGTGTCCCGGGTGTATATTGTGTTGCTGTCCGGTCTGTGACTTGTATATCTGGGTTTGCTGCTTTCTGGCTGGAGGCAGAGCTACAAATCCCTGAAAATATTATTTACTGAAAATTCTCCTCCAAATAGTGACAAACAAGGTTATTCACAGATTGTCGCACAATTCTGGAGCGCAGGAGGTGCAAAATAATACAATCTGGAGAAATCTGATGTGCGGCTGCCAGGACGTGGGCGAGAAATCCGGATTTTACTTGTTTTATTTGATTAAAAGGGATTCTCCGCCGCATAGTTTATAAATAAAGTTTATTGAAATGAGCACTGCCTGTTCTGGACCCTGAGGGTAATGTGGTCAATCAGAATTCAGCGTGAGGGCAGAAGAGAAAATGACCGGCCCAGAGAATCTGGAGACCTGGCACCTAATGCCCAGCGCTCAATTCAATAAACTTTATTCCAAGACAAATTGACAGGAAAAGTAACCAATCCAGTCAATGCTTTAATATTACAGCTTGCTTTGGAAATGTAGATGTTGCTGTGTGGTTGCCATGCACGACCGTTCTGAGTTTCTACACCGAGCTTACACTCACCTGCCACTTTATTAGGTACACCTGTCCAACTGCTCGTTAACACTTAATTTCTAATCAGCCAATCACATGGCGGCAACTCAGTGCATTTAGGCATGTAGACATGGTCAAGACAATCTCCTGCAGTTCTCCCGAGCATCAGTATGGAGAAGAAAGGTGATTTGAGGCCTTTGAACGTGGCATGGTTGTTGGTGCCAGAAGGGCTGGTCTGAGTATTTCAGAAACTGCTGATCTACTGGGATTTTCACGCACAACCATCTCTAGGGTTTACAGAGAATTGTCCGAAAAAGGAAAAACATCCAGTGAGCGGCAGTTCTGTGGGCGGAAATGCCTTGTTGATGCCAGAGGTCAGAGGAGAATGGGCAGACTGGTTCGAGCTGATAGAAAGGCAACAGTGACTCAAATCGCCACCCGTTACAACCAAGGTAGGCAGAAGAGCATCTCTGAACGCACAGTACGTCCAACTTTGAGGCAGATGGGCTACAGCAGCAGAAGACCACACCGGGTGCCACTCCTTTCAGCTAAGAACAGGAAACTGAGGCTACAATTTGCACAAGCTCATCGAAATTGGACTGTAGAAGATTGGAAAAACGTTGCCTGGTCTGATGAGTCTCGATTTCTGCTGCGACATTCGGATGGTAGGGTCAGAATTTGGTACAACAACATGAAAGCATGGATCCATCCTGCCTTGTATCAGCGGCTCAGGCTGGTGGTGGTGTCATGGATCCATCCTGCCTTGTATCAACAGTTCAGGCTGGTGGTGGTGGTGTCATGGTGTGGGGAATATTTTCTTGGCACTCTTTGGGCCCCTTGGTACAACGCCACAGCCTACCTGAGTATTGTTGCTGACCATGTCCATCCCTTTATGACCACAATGTACCCTGTAACATCTGATGGCTACTTTCAGCAGGATAATGCGCCATGTCATAAAGCTGGAATCATCTCAGACTGGTTTCTTGAACATGACAATGAGGTCACTGGACACAAATGGCCTCCACAGTCTCCAGATCTCAATCCAATAGAGCATCTTTGGGATGTGGTGGAACGGGAGATTCGCATCATGGATGTGCAGCCGACAAATCTGCGGCAACTGTGTGATGCCATCATGTCAATATGGACCAAAATCTCTGAGGAGCTTCCAGCACCTTGTTGTATCTATGCCACGAAGAATTGAGGCAGTTCTGAAGGCAAAAGGGGGTCCAACCCGTTACTAGCATGGTGTACCTAATAAAGTGGCCGGTGAGTGTATATTGTAGGAGAGAAAAGGAGAAGCTGATGAGGAAGGTGAAAAGTCCAGGAAATGCACTTTCCTAACACACAGAGGTTGTGCTAATCACCACCATGTAGAGCTGTCTATGCTGTAACCAATGGCAACCAGATACATTTAGCTCTAGCCGGGAGTGCATGCACTTCAATGGTCAGGAATCTTATCTGCACCCACCGCTACATATTACACATCCATCTCATCAGCACCTAACAGTCAATTACTTGGGGGCATCCTCTACACCTAGAGGAGAGGAGAGGAGGTTCTACCATCACCATAGACAGGGGACATCCTCTACACCTAGAGGAGAGGAAGTTCTACCATCACCATAGACAGGGGACATCCTCTACACCTAGAGGAGAGGAGGTTCTACCATCACCATAGACAGGGGGCATCCTCTACACCTAGAGGAGAGGAGGTTCTACCATCACCATAGACAGGGGGCATCCTCTACACCTAGAGGAGAGGAGGTTCTACCATCACCATAGACAGGGGGGATCCTCTACACCTAGAGGAGAGGAGGTTCTACCATCACCATAGACAGGAAGACATCCTCTACACCTAGAGGAGAGGAGGTTCTACCATCACCATAGACAGGGGGCATCCTCTACACCTAGAGGAGAGGAGGTTCTACCATCACCATAGACAGGGGGCATCCTGTACACCTAGAGGAGAGGAGGTTCTACCATCACCATAGACAGGGGGCATCCTGTACACCTAGAGGAGAGGAGGTTCTACCATCACCATAGACAGGAGGCATCCTCTACACCTAGAGGAGAGGAGGTTCTACCATCACCATAGACAGGGGGCATCCTCTACACCTAGAGGAGAGGAGGTTCTACCATCACCATAGACAGGGGGCATCCTCTACACCTAGAGGAGAGGAGGTTCTACCATCACCAGAGACAGGGGGCATCCTGTACACCTAGAGGAGAGGAGGTTCTACCATCACCATAGACAGGGGGCATCCTCTACACCTAGAGGAGAGGAGGTTCTACCATCACCATAGACAGGGGGCATCCTCTACACCTAGAGGAGAGAGGGTTCTACCATCACCATAGACAGGGGGCATCCTCTACACCTAGAGGAGAGAGGGTTCTACCATCACCATAGACAGGGGGCATCCTCTACACCTAGAGGAGAGAGGGTTCTACCATCACCATAGACAGGGGGCATCCTCTACACCTAGAGGAGAGGAGGTTCTACCATCACCATAGACAGGGGGCATCCTCTACACCTAGAGGGGAGGAAGTTCTACCATCACCATAGACAGGGGACATCCTCTACACCTAGAGGAGAGGAGGTTCTACCATCACCATAGACAGGAAGACATCCTCTACACCTAGAGGAGAGGAGGTTCTACCATCACCATAGACAGGGGGCATCCTGTACACCTAGAGGAGAGGAGGTTCTACCATCACCATAGACAGGGGGCATCCTGTACACCTAGAGGAGAGGAGGTTCTACCATCACCATAGACAGGGGGCATCCTGTACACCTAGAGGAGAGGAGGTTCTACCATCACCATAGACAGGGGGCATCCTCTACACCTAGAGGAGAGGAGGTTCTACCATCACCATAGACAGGGGGCATCCTCTACACCTAGAGGAGAGGAGGTTCTACCATCACCATAGACAGGGGGCATCCTCTACACCTAGAGGAGAGGAGGTTCTACCATCACCATAGACAGGGGGCATCCTCTACACCTAGAGGAGAGGAGGTTCTACCATCACCATAGACAGGGGGCATCCTCTACACCTAGAGGGGAGGAAGTTCTACCATCACCATATACAGGGGCATCCTCTACACCTAGAGGAGAGGAGGTTCTACCATCACCATAGACAGGGGGCATCCTCTACACCAAGAGGAGAGGAGGTTCTACCATCACCAAAGACAGGGGGCATCCTCTACACCTAGAGGAGAGGAGGTTCTACCATCACCATAGACAGGGGGCATCCTCTACGCCTAGAGGAGAGGAGGTTCTACCATCACCATAGACAGGGGGCATCCTGTACACCTAGAGGAGAGGAGGTTCTACCATCACCATAGACAGGGGGCATCCTCTACACCTAGAGGAGAGGAGGTTCTACCATCACCATAGACAGGGGCATCCTCTACGCCTAGAGGAGAGGCGGTTCTACCATCACCATAGACAGGGGGCATCCTCTACGCCTAGAGGAGAGGAGGTTCTACCATCACCATAGACAGGGGGCATCCTCTACACCTAGAGGAGAGAGGGTTCTACCATCACCATAGACAGGGGGCATCCTCTACACCTAGAGGAGAGGAGGTTCTACCATCACCATAGACAGGGGACATCCTGTACACCTAGAGGAGAGGAGGTTCTACCATCACCATAGACAGGGGGCATCCTCTACACCTAGAGGAGAGGAGGTTCTATCATCACCATAGACAGGGGGCATCCTCTACACCTAGAGGAGAGGAGGTTCTACCATCACCATAGACAGGAGCATCCTCTACACCTAGAGGAGAGGAGGTTCTACCATCACCATAGACAGGGGGCATCCTCTACACCTAGAGGGGAGGAAGTTCTACCATCACCATAGACAGGGGGCATCCTCTACACCTAGAGGAGAGGAGGTTCTACCATCACCATAGACAGGGGGCATCCTCTACACCTAGAGGGGAGGAAGTTCTACCATCACCATAGACAGGGGGCATCCTCTACACCTAGAGGGGAGGAAGTTCTACCATCACCATAGACAGGGGGCATCCTCTACACCTAGAGGAGAGGAGGTTCTACCATCACCATAGACAGGGGGCATCCTCTACACCTAGAGGAGAGGAGGTTCTACCATCACCATAGACAGGGGGCATCCTCTACACCTAGAGGAGAGGAGGTTCTACCATCACCATAGACAGGGGGCATCCTGTACACCTAGAGGGGAGGAAGTTCTACCATCACCATAGACAGGGGGCATCCTCTACACCTAGAGGAGAGGAGAGGAGGTTCTACCATCACCATAGACAGGGGACATCCTGTACACCTAGAGGAGAGGAGGTTCTACCATCACCATAGACAGGGGGCATCCTCTACACCTAGAGGGGAGGAAGTTCTACCATCACCATAGACAGGGGGCATCCTCTACACCTAGAGGGGAGGAAGTTCTACCATCACCATAGACAGGGGGCATCCTCTACACCTAGAGGAGAGGAGGTTCTACCATCACCATAGACAGGGGGCATCCTCTACACCTAGAGGGGAGGAAGTTCTACCATCACCATAGACAGGGGATACTTTAATCTGCAGCAGAGTCTTACAGTAATGTTATGGTGGATTCTTTGAACATGTTCAAAAGAACTGGATGGATTTCTTGAGAATAAAAATATCATAATGGACTTCTGTCCCCTTATCTACTGTGAGACTTCCTTAGTATATACCCCTCTCATCACCAGTGTATATCCTTCTCATTATTACATGACTGTGTATATATATCCTTTGCATGTATAAAGCTCCGGTAATAATCCAGTTTTTGTGATTTACAAGAATACGACCGGCTGTTATCGGATTTCTTAACACTTTTTACCAAATATGCCCTTGAGTGTGGAGAACCAGGGCCCATTAGTCACTTTCTTTCCTGTCATATGTTGTTACTGAGGAAAAGTGCTCTATTGTTCTAAACACAATCACCCGAGCGGGCGGTGAAATAAGATGTATTTCCAGTACAAGAGAATAGTCTCAGTAGCCAGACCCTGCCCCACACACATATTCACTCTCTCTCACACACCGTTTCTCCAGGTTTCCCACTACGGCCATGTTCTCCATGGTTTTCCCATTGTTCTATTGTCTGTGTGTATACAGTGTAGGCTGTCAGCGAGGTGACATATAGATACGCTGGCAGAGCTTGTCATAGGAGGTGGTGACAAACACAGCACAATTCATGGGAGGCGCAAGAAATGGTAAATCTGTATTCACGGCCACGTGCCGGCACAAAGAGCGTGAAATCCCAATTGATTGGGTGAATACAACGAGCAGACGATTATAGTTCTCCCCCATGTCCCCAACTATACATCCTGCACTGCAAGCTTATCAGGGGAGGTAACATATAGAAAACATACACATTGTCCTACTGCCATGTATAATAGAAGCCACAATGTGTCCTTATATCACAGCACTACAACTCCTAACATGCCCCTGAAGGAGTTGGAATTGGGGACAAGGACTTGACTGCTTGTCATTTAATAATTACAGTCCCCTCTCCCTGGGATGAAATGGGTGATAACAGAGAGTAACAGCTTGTATGCCACCCTGTAACCTGTCTCCTCTCGCTGAGATGAAATACAATAGACTATATTCCCCAGCACAGCCCCTTTAAGTTATATTGCTGACCTTGTCACAAGAGTCACAGCCACACATTTCCATGATTTTATACCGTCATGCAGTACATTTTGCAGCAGTCCTCTGTCCCAGTGTGACCCCCCCCCTTACATTTACTATTCCAGTAACCCGGACCGATATAATGGATGTTAATGGACCGGACGCCAGGACACTGCCTCAGAGAGATTTTTCTATCTATATTTGGATCTTCAGAATTTTTCCTATTTGAGTGGATATTGCTGTCATGGCTGCCACAGTGTCACTAATATGGGGGCGCCGTGGCCTAGGTCTATGCTTGTCAGACAGTGTGGTGGCCATAATGGGGGGCACTCGCTGGCTCTTGTGTGTTGTCACCATGTCCTTAGTTATAGGTGCAGTGCGGCCTCTTGGAGGGCACATATACACTCATGTGTATGTATATAATGTCTTGTATTCTGAGTACAAGGGGCTCTGATAAACCTGGGCTAAATTTGTCGTTGCGGTTTCATTTGTGTGAGAGATAAGCGAGAGCGGAGATAATGGAGTCTGTTTACCCACAGTCTAGTGATAACGTAGCAAGGAGCGTGTGTATGAGAAAATACAACAATTTTCATTTTTCCATTATAAAGTGATGGTAAATCCCTGTCACTCAGTGACCTCCGGAGTGCTTCTCCTAAGACAGCGGGGTCCTTCCAGCTCCTTGTGCTGTGTAGTCACATTTCCTGCAGCAGGTGGGGGGGTCACTGTACCGTACAGGGGGCGAGGTTACCATAACGATGTTTGGAACGTGTTTATGGGAGAGCAATCTAACAAGTGCGTTTCCTCTGTAGTCATGTGACTATTATTCCTCAACTGGGAGCAGGCAACTAAGTTTCCGGCAACATTCCAGTAAGCTCCAAACGTTCCCATTGTGATACGGCGGAGGTACGCTCCGTTCTTTCTAAGCATTTCCCACCCACTTACACCCAGCCGCCATCTTTATATCATCAATCAATAAAAGGAGAAAGAGGCCGAGTTTATAAGAGTCCCCCCCCTCCAATAATGTTATCTACATAGAGGGCAGTATTATAATAGTAATATTCCTGTACATAGGGGGCAGTATTATAATAGTAATATTCCTGTACATAGGGGGCAGTATTATAGTAGTTATATTCCTGTACATAGGGGCAGTATTATAGTAGTTATATTCCTGTACATAGGAGGCAGTATTATAGTAGTTATATTCTTGTACATAGGGGGCAGTATTATAGTAGTTATATTCTTGTACATAGGGGGCAGTATTATAGTAGTTATATTCCTGTACATAGGGGGCAGTATTATAATAGTAATATTCCTGTACATAGGGGGCAGTATTATAGTAGTTATATTCCTGTACATAGGGAGCAGTATTATAGTAGTTATATTCTTGTACATAGGGGGCAGTATTATAGTAGTTATATTCTTGTACATAGGGGGCAGTATTATAGTAGTTATATTCTTGTACATAGGTAGCAGTATTATAGTAGTTATATTCCTGTACATAGGGGGCAGTATTATAGTAGCTATATTCCTGTACATAGGGGGCAGTATTATAGTAGTTATATTCTTGTACACGGGGGGCAGTATTATAGTAGTTATATTCTTGTACACGGGGGGCAGTATTATAGTAGTTATATTCTTGTACATAGGGGGCAGTATTATAATAGTAATATTCCTGTACATGGGGGGCAGTATTATAGTAGTTATATTCTTGTACATAGGGGGCAGTATTATAATAGTTATATTCCTGTACATAGGGGGCAGTATTATAGTAGTTATATTCTTGTACATAGGGGGCAGTATTATAATAGTAATATTCCTGTACATAGGGGGCAGTATTATAGTAGTTATATTCCTGTACATAGGGGGCAGTATTATAGTAGTTATATTCTTGTACATAGGGGGCAGTATTATAGTAGTTATATTCCTGTACATAGGGGGCAGTATTATAGTAGCTATATTCCTGTACATAGGGGGCAGTATTATAGTAGTTATATTCTTGTACATAGGGGGCAGTATTATAGTAGTTATATTCTTGTACATAGGGGGCAGTATTATAGTAGTTATATTCTTGTACATAGGGGGCAGTATTATAGTAGTTATATTCTTGTACATAGGGGGCAGTATTATAGTAGTTATATTCTTGTACATAGGGAGCAGTATTATAGTAGTTATATTCTTGTACATAGGGAGCAGTATTATAGTAGTTATATTCTTGTACATAGGGAGCAGTATTATAGTAGTTATATTCTTGTACATAGGGAGCAGTATTATAGTAGTTATATTCCTGTACATATGGGGCAGTATTATAGGAGTTATATTCCTGTACATAGGGGGCAGTATTATAGTAGTTATATACCTGTACATAGGGGGCAGTATTATAGTAGTTATAGTCTTGTACATAGGGGGCAGTATTATAGTAGTTATATTCTTGTACATAGGGGGCAGTATTATAGTAGTTATACTCTTGTACATAGGGGGCAGTATTATAGTAGTTATATTCTTGTACATAGGGGGCAGTATTATAGTAGTTATATTCCTGTACATAGGGGGCAGTATTATACATAGGGGGCAGTATTATACATAGGGGGCAGTATTATAGTAGTTATATTCTTGTACATAGGGGGCAGTATTATAGTAGTTATATTCTTGTACATAGGGGGCAGTATTATAGTACAGGCAGTCCCTGGGTTACATACAAGATAGGGTTCAGAGGTTTGTTCTTTAGTTGAATTTGTATGCAAGTCGAAACTGTATTTTTTTATAATTGTAGATCCAGACTAAAAAAAATAAATAAAATTGGCCCCAGTGATAATTGGAGTTTAAACATTTTTTGCTGTCATTGGACCAAGGATTATCAATAAAGCTTCATTACAGACACTTTACACCTGATCATTGCAATCTGGGACTATACTAAAGCATTCAGAAAGCTTCACCAGAGGTCAGAGGGATCTGTCTGTAACTATGGGTTGTCTGCAAGTCAGGTGACCTTAAGTAGGGGACCGCCTGTAGTTATATTCTTGTACGTAGGTTATATTGGTTATATTTTTGAACATAGGAAGCAGTATTATGGTATAAATATCTTTTAGTATTAGTAGGGGCAGTGTTCCAGCAGTTACATACATATAGAGCCTGTGCTATGCGAGTCGTCTTCTCACCCGTGCATTTGGCTCCATGTAGTGGGCAGGTTCTCCTGGTGCGAGCCAGTATTATGCTCAGCACTGTGAGGCGTCTCCCATTCTCCTCCTGTAACATGCATGCTTGATTTCTAAACAGTAAAAGTCTGCAGACAGGGTAGGAGATCCACATGCTGATGGAAGGTGAGTATCTACCTCAGGATCACATATAGAGGTTTTGGGGGATTACAGGATAGTTGTGGCACTTGCCTCCTGGGTTATAACCATAGTGTACAAGTTATTTTGTTCCCTGTTGAGTAGAATCTGTTTTTCTCCTTGAAGCTTCTAACCTCCTCCTCTTCTTCTTGTACACAGGTACTTGGGAAACCAGATAGTCGGTTACGTGAGGATTGTGCAGTATCAGAGCTAATGATTGATCTCCATAAACTCAGCTCCGTCGTTTCCTAAAAACCAACCACTTTCCAAGACTCCTCCTCCCCCTTCATTACGAGGCCTCATTAAAGGCGTCTCTTTGGATGTACGTCTGACCTATACCAGCCTTGTGCAGCGATCATCAGTCTCCTGGAATGTAACTGACCTGTTGGTGGGAGCGAGAGAAAAGTCAGGAGAAAGGAATTTGTATACCGCTCTGCGACCTTGCTCCAGCCTCCTGCAACAATAACAAGGTGGAACACCTGCTCTCCAGGTACACAATGCCCTTCATGTGCTGCCTGCGCGGATTACACTGCATCTTCCTAGACTAAACAGATACCAAGGCTTCCCAATCCGGAGAAACATCCTGCAGACACTGCATCCTGATCCGACCCCTGGACATCACACACCGGTTTATACAACGTCTCCTCCTGGATTGTGATCTCGTGTAGGAGATGACGGACGTTTGCACAAGAGTCCAGGTTCATCAGTCCAAAACTAAACCTTTGCCAATCTAATCTTTTTAAGTGTAAGCGTTTGAACCTCTCTCTAGCCACATGCAGGGGGCGCTAGGAGAAAACAAAGTTGCGGACAGTAATGTGAAAAAAATTCTTATGTCGTGTCTGAAAGGGCAGCAGGTCATTATCAAGATGGAGGCCATGAAGATCATACAGGCGGAGAAGTTCTCGGAATGCCAGAACTCTCAGCCGAGGTATAATCCTCCATCCAGGAGGGAGCCTCCTCTAGTTGCCAAACGCGCCTGGCCCTCAGACTCGGAAATTATCGTCAACCAGGCCTGTGGGGAGATGCCCAATCTGGAGACCACTCCAAGCACCTTGGGTCTTCCGAGGACGCCTCCACCACCGAGACGGGAAAAAATTTATCCTGGTCAACGGAAGGCTAGTACAGAAATCTGTTACCATCGTAAAACCCCATCTGATGAAGTTATTGTGAACCAGTATGTTCTGCACCCCTCTACCCCATGTGAACCCTTAGAATGTCCGACCTGTGGCCACATGTACAATTTCACAAATAAGCGGCCTCGGATCTTATCCTGCCTCCATTCTGTGTGCGAGGAGTGCCTGCAGATTCTCTACGAGTCGTGTCCCAAGTACAAATTCATATCCTGCCCGACCTGCAAGAGGGAAACGGTGCTCTTTACAGACTACGGTTTGGCAGCGCTTGCTGTGAACACCAGCATTCTCAACAGGCTGCCCACCGAGGCCTTGTCGGCCAACCCCGTACAGTGGAGCAGCGAGGCGGACCGCAGTTGCTACCAGACCTTTCGCCAGTACTGTGGTGCGGCTTGCAGCTGTCAGATTCGCAATCCTTTGTCTTCCTGTACCATCATGTGACTTTGTAGCCAGAATTGCCCCGGACATCTATTACTGGTGCAGTATTACATCAGGTGGTGGCAGAAGCGGCATCCGGGGCAGCTTCTCTTAGATTCAGCCACTTGTATATCCAGACTGTCTTCAATATCTTTGTGATTGCAGAGCGACCATCGTTTACATCTTCTTCCATCCGTCTTGGTGACTTTCTTGCATCCCCTGTAGTTTTGTCTACTCCAGCACCTTCTCGTCTCCCCTTCTCAGCCTCTTCCTGTGCGTCTCTTTTCTTACTGACCTTTTCTAAGTGGTGATGTAAATATGCATGAAGGGACGGGTACAGGAAAGGACGTGACCATATTGGTGGACCCTTTGCCCTGTTACAACCAGCTGTGCCGCACAATCATGGCACCAAGCACAACTCTGACCATAATGGTGGATGGCAAAGCCATGGGTTGTTGGCTGCAGCTAAGGCTGGTGACCCTGGATCTAACCTGCCCCTTTAACGAGGGGGGGACAGGCATCATCTGACTCCTCTCTGTCTCAATTGTTTTGCCAAAGCGATTATTATTATTATTATTATTAATATTTCAGTTGCTGAAAAGAAATGATATATTTTAAATTATTGTATGTATTTGAAAAATGTAAAAAGAAAAAAAAAACTGTGACAGCGTTAACCACTTTGCAGGTCCCTCTTGCATCAGTGTAACCCCTCGTCTGCCAGCGAGGTCTGCATTACGTTGCAGTGCGATATAGTGACGGCGTCGCTGGCGGAGGGGGGTTATTATGCACAACACTTGTCCTGATGAGAGAATCATGGTGGGAGACGTGGACTTCTTGTTTATGTTGAAGGCTGTGTATTGATAAAGAGCCCCGCTCTCCGATAGCTTGCTGACCAGGGACGGGTGTTGCTATAGCTAAGCTTCCTCTTCAGCTGAAATAACCATCAAATACATAAATGGCTACAACACACTCAGCTCAGCTGTCTGCTGTCATTTACTTCGTCATTCATTGTATGTATATGGGGTAATTAGAATGGGTGTTGCGCCATTATATAAGAGAAGTGTTACCACCGAGTCCCCCCAGGGACGTAATATCATAATACCAGGACCAACATAGGCGGCCGAGTACAGCCCCATAAAAGTAAAGTAATAGTGCTCCAGGTATGGGAGTGCCAGGGATTTCCAAGAATTCAAACCCCATATTATTCTTTGTGTTATCAAGGGGGGAAAACGCTTTCAAGCCAAGGATTCGGAGATCTAAAATTAACTCAGGACCTCGGAAGTTTGCATGTCATAAGCTTTAATAGCATTATTCACATCATGAATTACTCTGACTTCAGTTAAATGGTGACTTTACTGCGCCCCTTATAGTCTATCACATAATTCCTATAGTCATGGAGCATGGCAGACGGTCATGGCTTTATCCTGCCATACTAATGGTTTGGGTATCAATCAGGGAGACAAGCTCTGGCTGCTGGAGCCATTAAGGACATAGCCTGGTAACAATACAATTACAGAGAGCTCCATTATTTTGTAGGGGATTTCTTTATGGCCACTGAATACGTCACAAGTCTCTTAGGGGGGAATTATTATTGCAGAGACCTTGATGTGAAGGGTCCGGCCTCCGCTGACCCCATGATATTCACACTGTCACCATATATGGAAGGCCCCAGTCTAAAAACTCATTATACACCATCAAAGGCAAGGGGAAAAGAAAACATAGAATGTACTTCCCCTTTTACTATAAACATGTTTTTCCGAGGTGACAAGGAGCGTTTACTAAACACAGAACTTCTCTTTCCTGTTGGTTTGCAGGTAAATGTCGTCACTTGTTTTGGAAAAAAAAAATCCAATTGTCATAACTTGGTCAAGGACTCAAAACAGGTGAATTGCAAGAAAACTACAGACTGAACTGGCTGATAGCAGGGAACAATAACCTGCATAACAAATGATGATAAGGATTGAAGTTGCAGCCTCCAGGAAGACCCTGATCTCCTGTGACCCCCCCAGCATTATTAGGGAATGTCTCCTAACAATAGCTGCTGAGCTCATCCTTAGTCAGGGGAAGGTTAGGGAATTCTCCGACTAATGATTAGGAATTTACTGTAACCAATGAGAATTACTAACAGATGGTGCAGGGGTCAGCGCAGCGTGCGAGGCTCTCACTGATTCTAGAACCAGACGAAGGTTGTAACCACTGTGGTCGGCAGGCAGACGGGGCGAGCAATGACGTCACATCCCGTCTCAGACTTCTTATGTGTGAAACAATATGGTGCAGGAAACTGTAAGCGAGCAGGCGGCAGGTGCCGAGACTCTGCACATTAGTCACTAGAGGGTATATGCACTTGTTTAGTTTCAGAAAGTGGGTCTGTGGGCGAAGAAACCTTCCCATACCCGCACCCACCTCGCCACCGGTCTGTAATCATACAGTCTTGTATTGTCAAATACTAAAATACTGCATTATCATGTTAATAATCGTTCCATACTGTGCCGACACAATGCTGCCATCAAGTGAATATGGCCATATAGTGCTATAGATACCCTGGTAGTGGAGTATGATGGTATTAAAAGGGTTCAGTCACACCAGGTTCCAGAAAGCAGGACCAGAAAATACAATAATTTTGGGAAGCCGACAGCTTTATATTACTCCACTGTCCATATGATAAATGAAATGTGATACAACATCCTCTATATTCATGTTTATCCAATCATATCTGCTTAAGCTCCACCCCCTTTAAAGTATTATAATAAAAGAGGAATTTGAGACTCTTGCATTAAAAAGGGAATCAAGTCTTCAAATGTGGTCGCCTAAAGACCCAGAACTCAGAAGCCAAGTCATCAATGTTTCCAAGACCAGAACCAGGAATAACAGATGCAGCCCCCTCATTGCTCCCCCATATACATGGACCCGGTGTAGCGTTCAGTGTCTTTACATCTATTTTACTAAATGCTTAATGTCCCCCTTAAATATAAATAAAGCGCTGAAGCTCAATTATCTTCCAACTATGAAAAACAGTCACCATAGATATAACCTGTAGGTGTATGAAATACAAGCCTCAAGTGTTATTTCCTGTTTCCTCACTGCAGGTAATAACATGTTACCCATCTATATTTATCCCCCATCTACCGCCGAGTCATGTATGAAACACCACACACAGCACAACAAGAAGGACAACTCCAATCAGGAATACACATTTATACATATTTATATTATAATATATATAATCCATGTTATCATAGCTCAGGGAAATTCACAATCCCTGACAAAGATATATATCTTTATATGGGTTTTATAATACTGCCCCCTATGTACAAGACTATAACTACTATAATACTGCCCCCTATGTACAGGAATATAACTACTATAATACTGCCCCCTATGTACAGGAATATAACTACTATAATACTGACCCCTATGTACAAGAATATAACTACTATAATACTGCCCCCTATGTACAAGAATATAACTATTATAATACTGCCCCCTATGTACAAGAATATAACTATTATAATACTGCCCCCTATGTACAAGAATATAACTACTATAATACTGCCCCCTATGTACAGGAATATAACTACTATAATACTGCCCCTATGTACAAGAATATAACTACTATAATACTGCCCCCTATGTACAAGACTATAACTACTATAATACTGCCCCCTATGTACAGGAATATAACTACTATAATACTGCCCCCTATGTACAGGAATATAACTACTATAATACTGCCCCCTATGTACAAGAATATAACTACTATAATACTGCCCCCTATGTACAAGAATATAACTACTATAATACTGCCCCCTATGTACAAGAATATAACTACTATAATACTGCCCCCTATGTACAAGAATATAACTACTATAATACTGCCCCCTATGTACAGGAATATAACTACTATAATACTGCCCCTATGTACAAGAATATAACTACTATAATACTGCCCCCTATGTACAAGAATATAACTACTATAATAATGCCCCCTATGTACAAGAATATAACTACTATAATACTGCCCCCTATGTACAAGAATATAACTACTATAATACTGCCCCCTATGTACAAGAATATAACTACTATAATACTGCCCCCTAAGTACAGGAATATAACTACTATAATACTGCCCCCTATGTACAAGAATATAACTACTATAATACTGCCCCCTATGTACAAGAATATAACTACTATAATACTGCCCCTATGTACAGGAATATAACTACTATAATACTTCCCCCCATGTACAAGAATATAACTACTAAAATACTGCCCCCTATGTACAAGAATATAACTACTATAATGCTGCCCCCTATGTACAGGAATATATAACTACTATTATACTGCCCCCTATGTACAAGAATATAACTACTATAATACTGCCCCCTATGTACAAGAATATAACTAATATACTACTGCCCCCCTATGTACAAGAATATAACTACTATAATACTGCCCCCTATGTACAAGAATATAACTACTATAATACTGCCCCTATGTACAAGACTATAACTACTATAATACTGCCCCCTATGTACAGGAATATAACTACTATAATACTGCCCCCTATGTACAGGAATATAACTACTATAATACTGACCCCTATGTACAAGAATATAACTACTATAATACTGCCCCCTATGTACAAGAATATAACTATTATAATACTGCCCCCTATGTACAAGAATATAACTATTATAATACTGCCCCCTATGTACAAGAATATAACTACTATAATACTGCCCCCTATGTACAGGAATATAACTACTATAATACTGCCCCTATGTACAAGAATATAACTACTATAATACTGCCCCCTATGTACAAGACTATAACTACTATAATACTGCCCCCTATGTACAGGAATATAACTACTATAATACTGCCCCCTATGTACAGGAATATAACTACTATAATACTGCCCCCTATGTACAAGAATATAACTACTATAATACTGCCCCCTATGTACAAGAATATAACTACTATAATACTGCCCCCTATGTACAAGAATATAACTACTATAATACTGCCCCCTATGTACAAGAATATAACTACTATAATACTGCCCCCTATGTACAGGAATATAACTACTATAATACTGCCCCTATGTACAAGAATATAACTACTATAATACTGCCCCCTATGTACAAGAATATAACTACTATAATAATGCCCCCTATGTACAAGAATATAACTACTATAATACTGCCCCCTATGTACAAGAATATAACTACTATAATACTGCCCCCTATGTACAAGAATATAACTACTATAATACTGCCCCCTAAGTACAGGAATATAACTACTATAATACTGCCCCCTATGTACAAGAATATAACTACTATAATACTGCCCCCTATGTACAAGAATATAACTACTATAATACTGCCCCTATGTACAGGAATATAACTACTATAATACTTCCCCCCATGTACAAGAATATAACTACTAAAATACTGCCCCCTATGTACAAGAATATAACTACTATAATGCTGCCCCCTATGTACAGGAATATATAACTACTATTATACTGCCCCCTATGTACAAGAATATAACTACTATAATACTGCCCCCTATGTACAAGAATATAACTAATATACTACTGCCCCCCTATGTACAAGAATATAACTACTATAATACTGCCCCCTATGTACAAGAATATAACTACTATAATACTGCCCCCTATGTACAAGAATATAACTACTATAATACTGCCTCCTATGTACAAGAATATAACTACTATAATACTGCCCCCTATGTACAAGAATATAACTACTATAATACTGCCCCCTATGTACAGGAATATAACTACTATAATACTGTCCCTATGTACAAGAATATAACTACTATAATACTGCCCCCTATGTACAAGAATATAACTACTATAATACTGCCCCTATGTACAGGAATATAACTACTATAATACTTCCCCCCATGTACAAGAATATAACTACTATAATGCTGCCCCCTATGTACAGGAATATATAACTACTATTATACTGCCCCCTATGTACAAGAATATAACTACTAAAATACTGCCCCCTATGTACAAGAATATAACTACTATAATGCTGCCCCCTATGTACAGGAATATATAACTACTATTATACTTCCCCCCCATGTACAAGAATATAACTACTAAAATACTGCCCCCTATGTACAAGAATATAACTACTATAATGCTGCCCCCTATGTACAGGAATATATAACTACTATAATACTGCCCCCTATGTACAAGAATATAACTACTATAATACTGGCCCCTATGTACAAGAATATAACTACTATAATACTGCCCCCTATGTACAAGAATATAACTACTATAATACTGCCCCCTATGTACAAGAATATAACTACTATAATACTAACCCCTATGTACAGGAATATAACTACTATAATACTTCCCCCCATGTACAAGAATATAACTACTATAATACTGCCCCCTATGTACAGGAATATAACTACTATAATACTGCCCCCTATGTACAAGAATATAACTACTATAATACTGCCCCCTATGTACAGGGATATAACTACTATAATACTGCCTCCTATGTACAAGAATATAACTACTATAATACTGCCCCCTATGTACAAGAATATAACTACTATAATACTGCCCCCTATGTACAGGAATATAACTACTATAATACTGCCCCCCATGTACAAGAATATAACTACTATAATACTGCCCCTATGTACAAGACTATAACTACTATAATACTGCCCCTATGTGCAAGAATATAACTACTATAATACTGCCCCCTATGTACAGGAATATAACTACTATAATACTGCCTCCTATGTACAAGAATATAACTACTATAATACTGCCCCCTATGTACAAGAATATAACTACTATAATACTGCCCCCTATGTACAAGAATATAACTAATATACTACTGCCCCCCTATGTACAGGGATATAACTACTATAATACTGCCCCTATGTACAGGAATATAACTACTATAATACTGCCCCTATGTACAGGAATATAACTACTATAATACTGCCCCTGTGTACAGGAATATAACTACTGTACTCCTGCCTCCTCCTTACAGCAGTCAGTCTTGTGCATGTTTTGTCGTGACTTCCCCATTCTGACCCTATAGATGAGGTTATAGATGGAGGACTGGTAGTAATCAGGTCGGTGTTGACCCTCCATGTGGTATTTGCTTTGTATCATTTGTACAAAAAATTCCCGTTACAGTTTTCTTTGTGCCTCTGTACACATGGCGGGGCACACACTGAGCTGTGAGTGTGTCTGGGAGCACAGGGGCCGCCATCATGTTGTTATGAAATGTCTCACACATGTATCAGGAGTCACACGGGTGACGCGTCTGTTCCGGGAAGTCCTGACATTCCCATACGTGGAATACCTATAGGATCTAGTGTTGTATACTGCGCTATATACCATCCACAGCTGTGACTATGGGGAGACCTATGAAGCAGTGGTCTTCTATGCAATCCAAGTATTACCAGTGCTAATTTATTGTAATTTATTTCTCCTTGTAACTGTAGGGATTTGGGGCTCAGTCCAACAACTACACATCAGAATTATGTATCTTCCTGCAGCAACCACTGGGTGGAGTAAGAGTACAATGTATGCATTATGCTGATTAGCTCCCCCTAAGGGTGGCTGAAGATAGAATTTTTATCACAGTCTCTATGTGGGCGATTCTGGGAATTGTAGTTCTCCACATGCTAGAGCACCCAGGGGAGCTCCCTAGAGTACATCACATTTTATACAAGTGACATTGACACAACCAATAGGACCACCATGCTCCAGAGAGACAGAACATCCCACCATCCAGATTATAACTAAGCAGCTATGACATTCAGGGCTAAAGAACGTCAAGTAACAAGTCCCCGGTGGGTGGCCATATTGGATATCACCCCACATTGAAGAGAGTTAGTCTCAGGATTTGTATTTCTTGAATACTTGGGTTTTTAGAAGGAAATGTTCCTGGATTAAGCCTTTGGCCAGGTTCTTGCTGATGTTTGTTATCAGCGAGGTTGGCGCGGGGCACAGGCAGCCAACGCCTCGGGTCTGGGTACAGCTCGAGCCTTTCATGCAGCCAAGCAAGACTGTGTAATTCCTGCCTTATCTGCTTCACAAGCTGCAGAGGAACCGGCTCCAAAAATGTCTGATATCAGCAGATGGAATTCCTATTAGGAGGCGGCTGATATCTCTACCTGCTGCGCCCTCTGACCTGATCAGTGGGGTACAAGGGGGAGAGGGTAAGGGATTTAACCTCCCCCTTACCTCTAACTATTCGGATGATGTTTAGGAAGAATATCCTGTTATAAATCAGTTGTCACGGATATTGGGCCAGGCCACCAAACATCCCCAAACGCATTGGGTTACATTCCATTTAACTGGAGGGTCTACCTTACCGATGACCACAGGACTTGGTCATCGATGCTATAGTCTGTTGGGTCTTGGCTTCTGCCCGTGATGGCCAATAGTAGCTGATGGTGCAGGCCATTTTTGTTTCAAATGGGTCCATTACAATTATATGATCATTTCAATTTAACCCATCAATCAAGTCAACTACAATGTAACCTGGTATCACCATCTACTGGCCACTGGCGGTACTACAGCGGTGTGGATTTCACATGGGATATGCTTGCCTCTAATTTATTATCCAAAAGGTTATTTTTCTGAGATTGAAGACTGTACCAGGCAATCATGGAGATCACGTAGCCCTAGTCCTGGATTTCAGGTGCGTTCTTGGGCTTTATTCTGGGATTTTAACGTATAAACTTATATACATAAGTGGGG
Source organism: Engystomops pustulosus (assembly GCF_040894005.1). Lineage (NCBI taxonomy): Eukaryota > Metazoa > Chordata > Amphibia > Anura > Leptodactylidae > Engystomops > Engystomops pustulosus. Next base: position 105,209,802 of record NC_092419.1, read on the forward strand.
AGCACTGGAGAGATGGCATTGTGTTCCCATAGACCTTATTTTGATGTTGGAAAAGCACCTTTTTATCTTGGGAGATCCCTTTAAAAGGAGTTTTCCCATGAAGGAAAGTTAGGCCCTATCTTGCTGGGCCTTACTTGCTGATCAGTGCGGAGACCCCCACAGATCGCAAAATCGAGGGGTCCCCTTGTCGCTCCGTCAGATTAATGGAGCAGGACCGTACTGCTCCATTAATCTCTATGGAGCTCACAAAAATTGCCGAGCACTGCGCTCCTAGATCTCCGTCAGCTTCATATAGAAGCGCGGCCATCCGCTACATTATTCTGACAGAGCGAAGAGGGGTCCAACTACCCCCGTCGATTTTACGATCTGCAGGGGTGTCAGCACTGAGACCCCTACTGATGATCAAGTTAGGCCCTATCCTATAGTTTCTAAGTTATAGAGGTTGAAAGTGGCAAGTAAATCCCATAGTAATGTACAAGTGGATCATGGAGAACTACAGACAGCAGGATGAGAAAACTCACTCACTACACTGCCCCCTCTACATGGAAACAATGCGTGTCTGCCATATGTTGGACCAATAGTCCTACCAAAATATCTACAGTCACCTAAAAACCCAATATATTGTGACCCCAATACAGTCCCCATATGATCCTCTTGTATCGTTTCCTGTATACCATCTATCCCCATATAATATGAGAAGCCTTAAAAGTAAAATCTGTTCTGTTCCCCTCCGCTTCCAAGAAATCTCGGTACGATATAAGGTCATGTGGTTAATGATTTCCCTCCATGATGTGGTGGATACAGGGTGTCGTAACATTCTCTACCTATAAAAGCCAAGTCAGGACTATGCGCTGGAGATACAAGCTGGAAGACTGCGGATGTCTCCACCTCTCATAGCCAGGTTATTATCAGACAGAAAACTCTATAGATAGATGAAGGAGAAGGGAGTCTTCCCCCTTATAACCATCCCATGTGGAAATCCAGTGTTGTGTAGGGGACTTGATCTTACAAATTTCCCAGTAATCTTTCATTTGGACAAAATTATTTTTAAACTTTATGTATATTAGAAGCTAATTTTGTTCTCTCTAGCTCCCTCTAGTGGTGGCTGCAGGCAGACACAATTTTAGAATAAGTATGGACCCCCTCCCTCCTTCCATATTCGGACACCAGCAGGAGAGTTCTTGGTGCCTCTCCTGACCCATGAGGCTGACCCATGAGGCCGGTGACCTTCAGCTGTCCCAGAGACCTCTGATATCCAGCCTCTGGCTCGCTCCCTGCAGATGACGCGGAGGAGAGATGACAGGACTCGCCTTTTTTGTTTGTTCATTTTGTGGACAAAGATCAAACGCGTACAAGAGACTTTTTCCTTTTTCGCCGTTTGCCAAAACCACTTAGTGAACGAAGGGCGGCGAATTACAACATGTATAATTTATCCTGACTGATGAACGCTGCTGGAAAGGAAAGATCCTCAGTGAAAGCTGAACACTTTCCACACAGCAGAGAAAGTGGAGGGCATCCTCCTGAAACACTCTGTGCTGCAGGGATCTCTGCACCTTCCAAGATTAGCCCATGATCTCCCATTTACATCCTCTCCATCATCCAACTACTGACCATGTCACCACCTACAAGATGAGGACACTCCTCTGTGCTGCTGTGGGACCCTGCTCTTCTTTCCAAGACCTTATACCCATCTACCTTCCCCTGACCTCAGGTTGCTATCCCCTACATGATCATCCTCCTAAAACACTCTGTGCTGCTGCACGGACACCTCTGCTCCCAGGTGCAGCGGTGATAAATATGCAGTTCCCCGTGAAGGGGACAGCGGTTGCTTAGCAGCCGTCCAATCGCCTTACTGACACCAACCTGAGATCTGTCTTTCTTCACTGAAATATTTATGTGCTGATGAAATCCAGTGTGCATCGCGCCTGTGATGTCCTAGTCAAATGCCACCCAATTAACAGCTCAGAGGCGCCACCGCCGGACTCATTAGTAACCTTTGTATGCGCCGGCGTATTCCAAGGAGCAAAGGATTATGGGATAAAAAACAAACACTGGACCTGAGCCGCCACTGACGCGTCTATGGAGGAAGAGCGTCCGCGGAAACACATCAGAAATATTATGGAAACCAAGCTCACACTTTTATTATATAATTTAATTATTACCAATTTATACTTTTCAAGATTTTGTAAAAAAATACAAAAAATAAATATAGAGAAAGACAACTTAGTGGCCAAGTTCATTAGCAGCTCATAGTGACTGATATCATGTGATGAGATACTGCCCCCTGCTGTCCAGATCATGTGAGTGACTAGTTTTTCTGACATGAAGCTGCTATGTAGCGATTTGTAGTGGATTTTAAATGAACTATACATTGAGGACTTATACATAAATCATCAATATGATGACTTCTCATCAGACGTTTTTCGATATTTCTAGTGTAGTTGTCGATTTATGACTACACCCCCCATACACAACGAACTGCCATGTCCTGTGCGTCCTGACACCTTTCTATCATAGCCAGCAGTGGTCAGGGGTCAGCATGGGTGCTCTGACCCCTCTGTGACTACACCTCCCATACACAGCGAGCTGCCATGTCCTGACACCTTTCTATCATAGCCAGCAGGGGTCAGGGGTCAGCATGGGAGCTCTGACCCCTCTGTGACTACACCCCCCATACACAGCGAGCTGCCATGTCCTGTGCGTCCTGACACCTTTCTATCATAGCCAGCAGTGGTCAGGGGTCAGCATGGGAGCTCTGACCCCTCTGTGACTACACCCCCCATACACAGCGAGCTGCCATGTCCTGTGCGTCCTGACACCTTTCTATCATAGCCAGCAGTGGTCAGGGGTCAGCATGGGTGCTCTGACCCCTCTGTGACTACATCCCCCATACACAGCGAGCTGCCATGTCCTGCGTGTCCTGACACCTTTCTATCATAGCCAGCAGTGGTCAGGGGTCAGCATGGGCGCTCTGACCCCTCTGTGACTACACCCCCCATACACAGCGAGCTGCCATGTCCTGTGTGCCCTGACACCTTTCTATCATAGCCAGCAGTGGTCAGGGGTCAGCATGGGCGCTCTGACCCCTCTGTGACTACACCCCCCATACACAGGGAGCTGCCATGTCCTGTGTGTCCTGACACCTTTCTATCATAGCCAGCAGTGGTCAGGGGTCAGCATGGGAGCTCTGACCCCTCTGTGACTACACCCCCATACACAGCGAGCTGCCATGTCCTGTGTGTCCTGACACCTTTCTATCATAGCCAGCAGTGGTCAGGGGTCAGCATGGGCGCTCTGACCCCTCTGTGACTACACCTCCCATACACAGCGAGCTGCTATGTCATGTGTGTCCTGACACCTTTCTATCATAGCCAGCAGTGGTCAGGGGTCAGCATGGGCGCTCTGACCCATCTGTGACTGCACCCACCATACACAGCGAGCTGCCATGTCCTGTGTGTCCTGACACCTTTCTATCATAGCCAGCAGTGGTCAGGGGTCAGCATGGGGGCTCTGACCTCTCTGTGACTACACCCCTCACCATACACAGCGAGCTGCCATGTCCTGTGTGTCCTGACACCTTTCTATCATAGCCAGCAGTGGTCAGGGGTCAGCATGGGCGCTCTGACCCCTCTGTGACTACACCCCCCATACACAGGGAGCTGCCATGTCCTGTGTGTCCTGACACCTTTCTATCATAGCCAGCAGTGGTCAGGGGTCAGCATGGGAGCTCTGACCCCTCTGTGACTACACCCCCATACACAGCGAGCTGCCATGTCCTGTGTGTCCTGACACCTTTCTATCATAGCCAGCAGTGGTCAGGGGTCAGCATGGGCGCTCTGACCCCTCTGTGACTACAACCCCCATACACAGCGAGCTGCCATGTCCTGTGTGTCCTGACACCTTTCTATCATAGCCAGCAGTGGTCAGGGGTCAGCATGGGGGCTCTGACCCCTCTGTGACTACACCCCCATACACAGCGAGCTGCCATGTCCTGACACCTTTCTATCATAGCCAGCAGTGGTCAGGGGTCAGCATGGGAGCTCTGACCCCTCTGTGACTACACCCCCATACACAGCGAGCTGCCATGTTCTGTGTGTCCTGACACCTTTCTATCATAACCAGCAGTGGTCAGGGGTCAGCATGGGTGCTCTGACCCCTCTGTGACTACACCCCCCATACACAGCGAGCTGCCATGTCCTGACACCTTTCTATCATAGCCAGCAGTGGTCAGGGGTCAGCATGGGCGCTCTGACCCCTCTGTGACTACAACCCCCATACACAGCGAGCTTCCATGTCCCGTGTGTCCTGACACCTTTCCATCATAGCCAGCAGTGGTCAGGGGTCAGCATGGGAGCTCTTACCCCTCTGTGACTACACCCCCCATACACAGCGAGCTGCCATGTCCTGTGTGTCCTGACACCTTTCCATCATAGCCAGCAGTGGTCAGGGGTCAGCATGGGAGCTCTTACCCCTCTGTGACTACACCCCCCATACACAGCGAGCTGCCATGTCCTGTGTGTCCTGACACCTTTCCATCATAGCCAGCAGTGGTCAGGGGTCAGCATGGGCGCTCTGACCCCTCTGTGACTACACCCCTCACCATACACAGCGAGCTGCTATGTCATGTGTGTCCTGACACCTTTCTATCATAGCCAGCGGTGGTCAAGGGTCAGCATGGGCGCTCTGACCCCTCTGTGACTACACCCCCCATACACAGCGAGATGCCATGTCCTGTGTGCCCTGACACCTTTCTATCATAGCCAGCAGTGGTCAGGGGTCAGCATGGGCGCTCTGACCCCTCTGTGACTATACCCCCATACATAGCGAGCTGCCATGTCCTGTGTGCCCTGACACCTTTCTATCATAGCCAGCAGTGGTCAGTGGTCAGCATGGGTGCTCTGACCTCTCTGTGACTACACCCCCCATACACAACGAACTGCCATGTCCTGTGCGTCCTGACACCTTTCTATCATAGCCAGCAGTGGTCAGGGGTCAGCATGGGCGCTCTGACCCCTCTGTGACTACACCCCCATACACAGCGAGCTGCCATGTCCTGTGTCCTGACACCTTTCTATCATAGCCAGCAGTGGTCAGGGGTCAGCATGGGCGCTCTGACCCCTCTGTGACTACACCCCCCATACATAGCGAGCTGCCATGTCCTGTGTGTCCTGACACCTTTCTATCATAGCCAGCAGTGGTCAGGGGTCAGCATGGGAGCTCTGACCCCTCTGTGACTACAACCCCCATACAGAGCGAGCTGCCATGTTCTGTGTGTCCTGACACCTTTCTATCATAGCCAGCAGTGGTCAGGGGTCAGCATGGGCGCTCTGACCCCTCTGTGACTACACCCCCCATACACAGCGAGCTGCCATGTCCTGCGTGTCCTGACACCTTTCTATCATAGCCAGCGGTGGTCAAGGGTCAGCATGGGCGCTCTGACCCCTCTGTGACTACACCCCCCATACATAGCGAGCTGCCATGTCCTGTGTGCCCTGACACCTTTCTATCATAGCCAGCGGTGGTCAAGGGTCAGCATGGGCGCTCTGACCCCTCTGTGACTACACCCCCCATACATAGCGAGCTGCCATGTCCTGTGTGCCCTGACACCTTTCTATCATAGCCAGCAGTGGTCAGTGGTCAGCATGGGTGCTCTGACCTCTCTGTGACTACACCCCCCATACACAAGGAACTGCCATGTCCTGTGTGTCCTGACACCTTTCTATCATAGCCAGCAGTGGTCAGGGGTCAGCATGGCGGCTCTGACCCCTCTGTGACTACACCCCCTATACACAGCGAGCTGCCATGTCCTGTGTGTCCTGACACCTTTCTATCATAGCCAGCAGTGGTCAGGGGTCAGCATGGGCGCTCTGACCCCTCTGTGACTACACCCCCATACACAGCGAGCTGCCATGTCCTGTGTCCTGACACCTTTCTATCATAGCCAGCAGTGGTCAGGGGTCAGCATGGGCGCTCTGACCCCTCTGTGACTACACCCCCCATACACAGCGAGCTGCCATGTTCTGTGTGTCCTGACACCTTTCTATCATAACCAGCAGTGGTCAGGGGTCAGCATGGGTGCTCTGACCCCTCTGTGACTACACCCCCCATACACAGCGAGCTGCCATGTCCTGACACCTTTCTATCATAGCCAGCAGTGGTCAGGGGTCAGCATGGGCGCTCTGACCCCTCTGTGACTACACCCCCCATACACAGCGAGCTGCCATGTCCTGCGTGTCCTGACACCTTTCTATCATAGCCAACAGTGGTCAGGGGTCAGCATGGGCGCTCTGACCCCTCTGTGACTACACCCCTCACCATACACAGCGAGCTGCTATGTCATGTGTGTCCTGACACCTTTCTATCATAGCCAGCGGTGGTCAAGGGTCAGCATGGGCGCTCTGACCCCTCTGTGACTACACCCCCCATACATAGCGAGCTGCCATGTCCTGTGTGTCCTGACACCTTTCTATCATAGCCAGCAGTGGTCAGGGGTCAGCATGGGCGCTCTGACCCCTCTGTGACTACACCCCCATACACAGCGAGCTGCCATGTCCTGTGTCCTGACACCTTTCTATCATAGCCAGCAGTGGTCAGGGGTCAGCATGGGGGCTCTGACCTCTCTGTGACTACACCCCTCACCATACACAGCGAGCTGCCATGTCCTGTGTGTCCTGACACCTTTCTATCATAGCCAGCAGTGGTCAGGGGTCAGCATGGGTGCTCTGACCTCTCTGTGACTACACCCCCCATACACAAGGAACTGCCATGTCCTGTGTGTCCTGACACCTTTCTATCATAGCCAGCAGTGGTCAGGGGTCAGCATGGCGGCTCTGACCCCTCTGTGACTACACCCCCTATACACAGCGAGCTGCCATGTCCTGTGTGTCCTGACACCTTTCTATCATAGCCAGCAGTGGTCAGGGGTCAGCATGGGCGCTCTGACCCCTCTGTGACTACACCCCCATACACAGCGAGCTGCCATGTCCTGTGTCCTGACACCTTTCTATCATAGCCAGCAGTGGTCAGGGGTCAGCATGGGCGCTCTGACCCCTCTGTGACTACACCCCCCATACACAGCGAGCTGCCATGTTCTGTGTGTCCTGACACCTTTCTATCATAACCAGCAGTGGTCAGGGGTCAGCATGGGTGCTCTGACCCCTCTGTGACTACACCCCCCATACACAGCGAGCTGCCATGTCCTGACACCTTTCTATCATAGCCAGCAGTGGTCAGGGGTCAGCATGGGCGCTCTGACCCCTCGGTGACTACAACCCCCATACACAGCGAGCTTCCATGTCCCGTGTGTCCTGACACCTTTCCATCATAGCCAGCAGTGGTCAGGGGTCAGCATGGGAGCTCTGACCCCTCTGTGACTACACCCCCCATACACAGCGAGCTGCCATGTCCTGCGTGTCCTGACACCTTTCTATCATAGCCAACAGTGGTCAGGGGTCAGCATGGGCGCTCTGACCCCTCTGTGACTACACCCCTCACCATACACAGCGAGCTGCTATGTCATGTGTGTCCTGACACCTTTCTATCATAGCCAGCGGTGGTCAAGGGTCAGCATGGGCGCTCTGACCCCTCTGTGACTACACCCCCCATACATAGCGAGCTGCCATGTCCTGTGTGTCCTGACACCTTTCTATCATAGCCAGCAGTGGTCAGGGGTCAGCATGGGCGCTCTGACCCCTCTGTGACTACACCCCCATACACAGCGAGCTGCCATGTCCTGTGTCCTGACACCTTTCTATCATAGCCAGCAGTGGTCAGGGGTCAGCATGGGCGCTCTGACCCCTCTGTGACTACACCCCCCATACACAGCGAGCTGCCATGTTCTGTGTGTCCTGACACCTTTCTATCATAACCAGCAGTGGTCAGGGGTCAGCATGGGTGCTCTGACCCCTCTGTGACTACACCCCCCATACACAGCGAGCTGCCATGTCCTGACACCTTTCTATCATAGCCAGCAGTGGTCAGGGGTCAGCATGGGCGCTCTGACCCCTCTGTGACTACAACCCCCATACACAGCGAGCTTCCATGTCCCGTGTGTCCTGACACCTTTCCATCATAGCCAGCAGTGGTCAGGGGTCAGCATGGGAGCTCTGACCCCTCTGTGACTACACCCCCCATACACAGCGAGCTGCCATGTCCTGCGTGTCCTGACACCTTTCTATCATAGCCAACAGTGGTCAGGGGTCAGCATGGGCGCTCTGACCCCTCTGTGACTACACCCCTCACCATACACAGCGAGCTGCTATGTCATGTGTGTCCTGACACCTTTCTATCATAGCCAGCGGTGGTCAAGGGTCAGCATGGGCGCTCTGACCCCTCTGTGACTACACCCCCCATACATAGCGAGCTGCCATGTCCTGTGTGCCCTGACACCTTTCTATCATAGCCAGCAGTGGTCAGTGGTCAGCATGGGTGCTCTGACCTCTCTGTGACTACACCCCCCATACACAAGGAACTGCCATGTCCTGTGTGTCCTGACACCTTTCTATCATAGCCAGCAGTGGTCAGGGGTCAGCATGGCGGCTCTGACCCCTCTGTGACTACACCCCCTATACACAGCGAGCTGCCATGTCCTGTGTGTCCTGACACCTTTCTATCATAGCCAGCAGTGGTCAGGGGTCAGCATGGGGGCTCTGACCCCTCTGTGACTACACCCCCATACACAGCGAGCTGCCATGTCCTGACACCTTTCTATCATAGCCAGCAGTGGTCAGGGGTCAGCATGGGAGCTCTGACCCCTCTGTGACTACACCCCCATACACAGCGAGCTGCCAGGTTCTGTGTGTCCTGACACCTTTCTATCATAACCAGCAGTGGTCAGGGGTCAGCATGGGTGCTCTGACCCCTCTGTGACTACACCCCCCATACACAGCGAGCTGCCATGTCCTGACACCTTTCTATCATAGCCAGCAGTGGTCAGGGGTCAGCATGGGCGCTCTGACCCCTCTGTGACTACACCCCTCACCATACACAGCGAGCTGCTATGTCATGTGTGTCCTGACACCTTTCTATCATAGCCAGCGGTGGTCAAGGGTCAGCATGGGCGCTCTGACCCCTCTGTGACTACACCCCCCATACACAGCGAGCTGCCATGTCCTGCGTGTCCTGACACCTTTCTATCATAGCCAGCAGTGGTCAGGGGTCAGCATGGGCGCTCTGACCCCTCTGTGACTACACCCCTCACCATACACAGCGAGCTGCTATGTCATGTGTGTCCTGACACCTTTCTATCATAGCCAGCGGTGGTCAAGGGTCAGCATGGGCGCTCTGACCCCTCTGTGACTACACCCCCCATACACAGCGAGCTGCCATGTCCTGTGTGTCCTGACACCTTTCTATCATAGCCAGCAGTGGTCAGGGGTCAGCATGGGTGCTCTGACCCCTCTGTGACTACACCCCCCATACACAGCGAGCTGCCATGTCCTGCGTGTCCTGACACCTTTCTATCATAGCCAGCAGTGGTCAGGGGTCAGCATGGGCGCTCTGACCCCTCTGTGACTACACCCCTCACCATACACAGCGAGCTGCTATGTCATGTGTGTCCTGACACCTTTCTATCATAGCCAGCGGTGGTCAAGGGTCAGCATGGGAGCTCTGACCCCTCTGTGACTACACCCTCCATACACAGCGAGCTGCCATGTTCTGTGTGTCCTGACACCTTTCTATCATAACCAGCAGTGGTCAGGGGTCAGCATGGGTGCTCTGACCCCTCTGTGACTACACCCCCATACACAGCGAGCTGCCATGTCCTGTGTGTCCCGACACCTTTCTATCATAGCCAGCAGTGGTCAGCATGGGCGCTCTGACCCCTCTGTGACTACACCCCTCACCATACACAGCGAGCTGCTATGTCATGTGTGTCCTGACACCTTTCTATCATAGCCAGCGGTGGTCAAGGGTCAGCATGGGAGCTCTGACCCCTCTGTGACTACACCCCCATACACAGCGAGCTGCCATGTCCTGTGTGTCCTGACACCTTTCTATCATAGCCAGCAGTGGTCAGGGGTCAGCATGGGAGCTCTGACCCCTCTGTGACTACACCCCCATACACAGCGAGCTGCCAGGTTCTGTGTGTCCTGACACCTTTCTATCATAACCAGCAGTGGTCAGGGGTCAGCATGGGTGCTCTGACCCCTCTGTGACTACACCCCCCATACACAGCGAGCTGCCATGTCCTGACACCTTTCTATCATAGCCAGCAGTGGTCAGGGGTCAGCATGGGCGCTCTGACCCCTCTGTGACTACACCCCTCACCATACACAGCGAGCTGCTATGTCATGTGTGTCCTGACACCTTTCTATCATAGCCAGCGGTGGTCAAGGGTCAGCATGGGCGCTCTGACCCCTCTGTGACTACACCCCCCATACACAGCGAGCTGCCATGTCCTGCGTGTCCTGACACCTTTCTATCATAGCCAGCAGTGGTCAGGGGTCAGCATGGGCGCTCTGACCCCTCTGTGACTACACCCCTCACCATACACAGCGAGCTGCTATGTCATGTGTGTCCTGACACCTTTCTATCATAGCCAGCGGTGGTCAAGGGTCAGCATGGGCGCTCTGACCCCTCTGTGACTACACCCCCCATACACAGCGAGCTGCCATGTCCTGTGTGTCCTGACACCTTTCTATCATAGCCAGCAGTGGTCAGGGGTCAGCATGGGTGCTCTGACCCCTCTGTGACTACACCCCCCATACACAGCGAGCTGCCATGTCCTGCGTGTCCTGACACCTTTCTATCATAGCCAGCAGTGGTCAGGGGTCAGCATGGGCGCTCTGACCCCTCTGTGACTACACCCCTCACCATACACAGCGAGCTGCTATGTCATGTGTGTCCTGACACCTTTCTATCATAGCCAGCGGTGGTCAAGGGTCAGCATGGGAGCTCTGACCCCTCTGTGACTACACCCTCCATACACAGCGAGCTGCCATGTTCTGTGTGTCCTGACACCTTTCTATCATAACCAGCAGTGGTCAGGGGTCAGCATGGGTGCTCTGACCCCTCTGTGACTACACCCCCATACACAGCGAGCTGCCATGTCCTGTGTGTCCCGACACCTTTCTATCATAGCCAGCAGTGGTCAGCATGGGCGCTCTGACCCCTCTGTGACTACACCCCTCACCATACACAGCGAGCTGCTATGTCATGTGTGTCCTGACACCTTTCTATCATAGCCAGCGGTGGTCAAGGGTCAGCATGGGAGCTCTGACCCCTCTGTGACTACACCCCCATACACAGCGAGCTGCCAGGTTCTGTGTGTCCTGACACCTTTCTATCATAACCAGCAGTGGTCAGGGGTCAGCATGGGCACTCTGACCCCCCCCCCCCCCCCTGTGACTACATACACAACATCTGGGGGATAGTGCAGTGATTGATCACTTCTGCCCATCAAGGACAACACAGTGATGATGTATTCTGCTGGGCAGGACAAGGCTGGAGCAGTACATAATTAGGGTAAGGGGAGAGCACTGGGGCAGCCACAGGAGCAACAGAGCTTCATTATCATAATTTTATAATAGTTTTTTCATCAAAACCACTCAGATTAGGGATTAAACAAGATATGTTTCTGCATCAGTGTAGCTACAGCATTCTCAAGTTATGTTTGGGTCATAATACATAAAAGCAAATGGTAGATTTCCTTTAAAGGCTTTAGGATCCATGCACATATCAGTTGCAATACGTTTTGCATCCTCACCTCATTGTTACATTAGTTTTACTATATTCACTAGAAAATTTCACATTTTTTAAATCCATCCCCCCCCCCAATTATTTAGTCTGTTCAGTGATCTCTTGTACCCACTTGATTCGCCTTTCGCAACCCATTACAGAAAAACACTAAACCGTTCATTCACAAATACCAGAACACTCACTGGTTCTGTTGTAACTGATGTCTGGACTGGGTCTAGCGTAATGGTATATAGCTAGATATATATACTGATAACACATCTTTAGGCTGGGGGCTAACACATTTATCTGTAAAGTGTTATTGAAGCCCCAGAATGTGCATTTCTGAGACATTACAAGTGTTATTTTGTCTTCTTATTCTTATGGCTGGGGTGTCAGTGCTGGAGCCTTCTCACGTGCAGATGCTCAGACAGCGGCCCTTCCATATATCAGATTGTGCAAGTGATGATGATGGCAGCATGTGATATAACTTGAGGGATTCCTTTTAATGATGCAGTCACAACATAAGGGCTTAGTCTATAATTCAGAGGAATGTCTCTGAGCGATCAGCTGCAGGTTCATGTTGTACCACATTAGGTGCCTACACGCGGTGTCTGGCTGCTCCCTGTGCCTGGAGGTCTTCGGAGACACAGGGTTAACCGGAGTGACACCTCTAAAAAGGTGTAGTTTAAGGGATGCTTAATCTGGTAGTTGGCCACAAAAAAGATAATAGGAACAATTAAAAAAAAGTCCCAGTCCATTGGTAAAAACACTGGTCGGGTGGTAACGCTACTCCAGCTCACAAATTTCACTTTTGCCTAAAGACTGTGATGCCATGTTCAAGTAGATTGTGACTTTAATTGTAGTAAACCTTCAATTGAGGCTTTATAAATGTACACACTGTGGAGTCTATTGATGATCACCAACTCCTCACTTGTGACAAAGTAGAGAGATGCAATGAGGATCAGAGTCACCTCTCCATGTAGACATCATAGATGAAGCGTGGCAGACTCTGTGGCACATATGCACACAATGAAGATATCTGTGTCACCTGACTTATTGTACCTTTCCCAATGGTGGATAAAACAGACCCCAATAGGAGGTGCACAGAAAGCATGCGTTTCAGATGCAGTCACCAAAGCTACTGAACACCTATTACTATGCACACAATCCCCCTGCACCTGCATACAGCAAACACAGCAAGCAGTGACTCACAAGATTCATACATCCACACACGTCATAATGTGTTTTCCAACTACATGTTGGGTCTATACTGCGATCTCCCGAGTCCCATGATGCTCCGGAGCTGCCCACACAGCGGCTAATTATAGAAAGACGAAGCTAGGACGCCGACTGTAAGTCAGGCAGCAGGAGAGGACCGGAGAGAAGACCGGGCAGGATGACTCCTTAAAAACCACCCTAGATCAAATGTCCATCTTACCTCAACACAGTCTATTGCGCTTATTGATGCGCTACTTCAGGCTGCCATGTTGATGACTGTAACACATATTATTTTGAAAGCTCTTAGAGGTGCAGCTGCTGGGCCCAACTCCAAAATTTGCATCAGGCTCCTGGGAAACTGCACCCCACCATTTACACACTTTTTAAATAGGAGAAGGCTGAGCTTCAGAAACCATTGGCCATATACCATCTGATATCAGCTAATCCTAATTGTACTGGATTATGAACAGGATGCAGAGTGACTGGGTGGCACCTAATACTGCGGTAAGCAGCTGTGACGGGGTTAATAAAGAGTTGGAAGATTTAGTGCTTTTAGGTCAGCAGTGGTTACCGTGAGGTCAGGGATTTCCTATAGCTGATGTCATCATATTATCGCCTTTCTGTTCCCCATATGTTACCAGCAGTAGGTTATATAGATGACTAGGTGGTTTCCTGAGTGGATACAGCGGTGAGGGGAGAAAATCTTTTAGCCCACAAATAACCCCTCAATTTGTAACACAAGGATCATCTACTTTCCTAATAATCTAGTATAATAAACCAGGCAGATACCATGGTAATGGTGCCCTCTTTTTGGAGAGTCTCAGTTACCATCCCTTGTATCCCCCCATAGCCCCTATGTGATACGTTCAATCTGAAAACCTACATTTTCATTCCTGGTTATCCCCTTTAACAAGGCTTTTCAAATTTGGGCAACCCCTACTTTTAAGAAAATTCCTTTGACAGTACGCAGATATCAATGTGCGATCACTGGTGATCTAGGAAACAACCAAGTAGTAAGTGCCCCGTTTGTCTACAGCGCCACTACTGGTGACATAAAGCATTACACATTCCGGCCCTACACTAGGCTCATTACAGTGCATGGGATGCCAAACCGAGCTAAGGGACACAATATTGTAATAATAAAGAAGTTTCTACAAAGTATACTTCTTGTTTTGTAGCTTTCTGAGAAGTTATTGTTAATGAAACCCTGAAGTAAATTTCTAGTCATGTAGAAGACGAGTGCCAGTCGCTGAAATAGAATGAAACTTCTAGAACAGAGAAGCTCAATGGACCAGCGCTTGTATGCAAGGACCTAATGCTTACAGCCAAACCTAAAAATAAGGTTTCAAATACTCGATTCCTCCCCATTTTCAGGATCTCTCCTTGCAGCCAGTAAATTGGAACTATCCAAATTATATTTCAAAAAATTATATTTTAAAATTATATTTAAAAAGTATGCAAATGAAGCCTGAGGGGCATCAGCTTCATAGGTGTTAGAGCTTTGGAGCACCTAAGGCTCATTTGCATAATTGTTAAAGATCGTAAAACCAGAAGAGCAGATCCTGCCCGAGGAGGCACACACCTGCACATCTGTGTGTGGGGTTTACAATACTTCATCCTGGTGGTTTTTTTTGGAACTGGCAGCTCTTCACTTCTCAGTTCTTTGGTCATCGTTCACACTGCATCAGAAATTCTCATGCGTTTCTCCGATCCATTTGTCTGGTTTCTTACACGATGTTAAACAAAGCAGAACAGACCCATAGGGCAGTGCTGGGGCACAGATGTTTCTGGCTGCTATTTTGGATAACTTTATACAAAGTGCCTAAATAACACATTTGTGAATATAATAAATTGATTTTAATTCAAGTTGGAGTATTATTTGATCTGCATTATGGGTCTGCTCTGTTTCGTATAGCCTCCTCTAGGAAACCGAACAAACAGATCAGAGAAAAGCATGAGAATTTCTGATGTGCTGTGAGCGATGTCCATAGAACTGAGGAGTGAGAAGTAGCCAGGTCTAAAAAGCCATTTTTATTGTTTATTTATAGCACTAAAATATAACAATCTGGACTTCCAGATCCTGTAGCAGAACTATGGCTGCTACAGGATCTTTTTTAATCCTGATACAAGGACCACAGATTTAGCTCACAGAAGTTTATTTAGACTGGATACAAAACGCACCAGAACTTTAGCAGTGATAAACGATGGTCTGTACAGGTTTGTAGGCTTTGGCTGAACAAGAATGTTCATAGAAAACTAGAATTCCCCTTTAACTCTTAAGGGCCTCCCCATTTGTCACACACACCAAGGCTGCTGACATTAGCAAAATATTAAGAATTTTTCAAAATGGGGAAATCTCTAAGTTTCCCGAGCAGTGAACTTCTGAAATACAATATTTAACTGTTTGAGGCCATGTGCGTACGGCACAATTGTTATTGTGACAGTGGTGACCCAATACAGTCACATTACACAACTGCAGGAGGAACGGCTCTGATCCGGTTACACAACTAAGAGGATTGTCATCACTTTCCTGCATACACCTTGATCTATACAGAAAGGAGAGCAATAGTGGTATAATGCTACCTACATATTAGTGGCAAATCAGAATGCCATATAGATCCATCATCACAATGTCACACGGGGAGTATAACAGGTCAGTAAAATGCCAAGGTAACACTTCCAAATAGTGCCTACAGCATAGCGCTATAAATGTGCTCAAAGAACATCGGCATGGTGTCATCCATAATAGTGCCATAACAATATCACCATAAAGCGCGCACACACACTACCGAGTGTCTATAGTGATACAGTAATACACAGTTTCAACAGAATACTGCCTCATAGAGCTAACACTATACGGCACCTCTGTGCACTGAGGTAATGGTGTCATACAGCGCTGATAAAATTCAAGATCATAGAGTTGACATTGTAACTCTGCATAAGCAGATAACATTACCTTACAGTACCTACATATTAATGCCTCATAGTACCTGCAATATACCTCTGTTAACATCTAACATTACCATACAGTGTCCACATATTACTGCCATACACTGCTAACATAGAGCAGCCACCACATCATGTTTCAGACGCATCATAGCTTGGAAGTTACCCAAGAGTGACTCATCATACATGGAGTGGGAGTTTCGGCAAAGAATCCCCCGTTTATGGCTACTTGTATTTTGTTTTTATATCTGACCTTTCCATATGGAAAACCCCTTCAGTCACAAGTAACTTTGCCCTAACCATGTGTGATGGAGGGAGAGAACAGTGTTATATGTGCAAAAAAAAAGTCTTAAGTCTATACTGTCAGCAGAGCAGAGACTGGTCACATCAATGACTTATGTCCTGTTGTCTTGGGATCTGATGTGAGGAGGTAAGTGACCGATCACATGTATAGCCAATCTGCATTTTACTTTCATTTTCTTGATTCTTCCTCAAATTCTCTAGTACAAGTATTGGTGGTGACATCTGATCATGGATGTTTTTCTCAAGAGTATGTCCACCTACATGCATATTCTTCAAATATATATTAATATTACTTATGTATTATACTCCAGAGCTGCATTCACTATTCTGCTGCTGGTGCAGTCACTGTGTACATACATGACATTACTTATCCTGTACTGATCCTGAGTTACATCCTGTATTATACCCCAGAGCAGCATTCACTATTCTGCTGCTGGTGCAGTCACTGTGTACATACATGACATTACTTATCCTGTACTGATCCTGAGTTACATCATGTATTATACCCCAGAGCTGCACTCACTATTCTGCTGCTGGTGCAGTCACTGTGTACATACATGACATTACTTATCCTGTACTGATCCTGAGTTACATCCTGTATTATACCCCAGAGCTGCACTCAGTACTCTGCTGGTGGTATATATATAAAGAAAAGAAACAAAAAACAACAGAGGGCGGCTATATATTCAGCAAGGTGGTACACTTGCAATAGTAGGATAGCCTGCCCTTGGGCAAAAATTTATCTGGAAATCAGTAAAAGTATCCAAGGTAAAAGTAAAACCATATGGCATATTGTGTAATACCTCAATACTTTTAACTTTGATTCTGCTGGTGGTGACAGTGGCGGTGGTGCTGTGTTTCTCTATTACCATCTTTGTAATTTTGACATTTGTGCCACATTTCATAAAATTTGCTCTTTTTTTTTAGAATGCTGAACACATCCAGAAACGTCACCAGCTGCCAGCCTCAACCCATCGCCATCTATATCCCGATCTTCTTGAGTTTTATCTTCTTCATTGGATTGGTGATGAACGGTATCAGTTTGTGGATTTTCTGGTTTCGGGTAAAACGATGGGACACAACTGTGATTCTCCAATTCAACCTAGCCATCTCCGATGCCATCATCACCCCAGCGGCTCCTCTCATCATCATCTACTCCTTGACCAACCACTGGACTTTTGGCACCTTCTTCTGCCAGTTTAAGGTCTTCCTCCTCAGTACTCACATGTATGGAAGTATATATTTCCTTACTCTCATCAGCATTCACAGATATTTTACGGTTGCCCACAATAATAAGAGAATTTACTGGACCACCAAGCCATTCATCACAAAACTCTGCATCGGTGTCTGGGTTTGTCTCCTCCTACAAGGAATCCCATTCTTCTTTGTTCTACAAACATCTGAAGTCCATGGAGTTACAAAATGTCTTAGTATCCATCAAAATGACCAAGCAGTTTTATTTTTTGTCTGGAACTGGGTCATCCTCTTCTCAGGTCTCCTCATCCCCTTCACCATCACCTTGGTCTGCTACTGTCTCCTGAGTCAATATATTTGTAATGTAAATGCCATGAACACCCTCACCAATGTTATGGTCTCTAAATCTGTACAGACCATATTTGTGTCCCTGATCATATTCATAATCTGCTATATCCCGGTACACATCACCAGGACCATGGGAGTCACCATCATCTTGTTTTTCCCCACTAGCTGTTCTCTACTAGAAAAAGTGGAGGTGGCCTATTATATCACATGGATGCTGTCAGGCACCAACTGCTGTATGGATCCTGTTATATACTGTTTTACTACGGACAGATTTAACTACATGCATTCAAGGCGTTACAGTTTACAGCAAGGCCAAAGACAAGACGTCAGCTTCAGAAGATCATCACCGGGTTCTTCCCAAGTGTCTGGTAACAACAGGTTGTCCCTTGCATGACAATTTACTATAGGATATACTGCAGGAAACACAACAAGTCCACAAAAACCAGAAATGAAGGAATTCTTTGTATTTACTAAAATTCTATAATTTGGGGACAAGAGCCAGGAAGCAGTTGTGGCCTTGAACAGACTTTCTAAAACCAAGTGCCTGGAGTGATGTGTAACCATACTGCTTTATGTGTTCATAGAAGCAACAGGACTGTGAAATATAAAATTTATATTTCACGGTTGTAGCTTCTCCAAGTGCACTAGTGACAGGTCCTCAAATTGCTGTGTTGTGTGAACCGAACTGCTCCATAGCTCCATTTTACCCTAGAGGAAATAGTCAGCATTCAACAATAATCCGGCTACAGCTTTACGGAGGGGAGGCTTTGGAGCAAGTGCATGCAGAGATTTGTGAGGACCCATCCCTATTGCACTTGGAAAAGCTATACTCCTAGAATATAAACTCATCTTTCATTGCTGCTACTAACATGCAAAGGTAACTGCTCTCCAGGACAACCAACTAACACAGCATGCTGTCTGTATGGCACATTAGCTGTAAGTAACTGTAATGGATAACAAATAGAGATGAGCGAGCACTAAAATGCTCGGGTGCTCGTTATTCGAGACGAACTTTTCCAGATGCTCGAGTGCTCGTCTCGAATAACGAGCCCCATTGAAGTCAATGGGAGACCCGAGCATTTTTTTAATAAAACTGAACAGTAAAAGAACAGTGCAGAAAAAAAAATTCCAGATGTTTGCAGATGTTTTACTTGTAAGAACACATTGAAATAACACTATTCTTCACTTTGCAGGTGTTCGCGCGTGTCTCCCGCTAAGTTAGGAGATGTGCACGAACATCTGGAATGTGAAGAATAGTGTTCTTTCAATGTGTTCTGCACTTAAATGCTCCTGTGTTCACTGTTTTTAATGTTTTAATTCTATTCTTCACATTGCAGGTGTGCGCGCGTGTCTCCCGATAGGTTCGGAGATACGCGCGCACAGCTGCAAAGTAACACTATTCTTCACATTCCAGATGTTCCGAACATCTCCTAAATTAGCGGGAGACACGTGCGAACACCTGGAAAGTAAAGAATAGTGTTATTTCAATGTGTTCTTACAAGTAAAACATATGGAAACATGTGTAATATTTTTTTTTTTACAATAAAAATACTTTTATTCAATTTATTTTATTAATTTACTGCTCGATCTCGAGCCGGCGAGATACTCGTCCGAGTAACGAGCCGGTCCGAGTATGCTAATACTCGACCGAGCAGTATACTCGGACGAGTATACTCGCTCATCTCTAATAACAAAGTTTAAAACATCTTTACATTACATTAAAAACAAATAACACATAAATAGTGTTACCATCTTAGACCCGCATAGATAAAGCCTCCTACACAGTGGCTGCTAAGCAAAAAGATAAGGATAAAAGAATACACAGAGGTGTTTCAACAAGTGCTTGATGTCACTGATCCAGCTGTATCAATACAAATATAATGCATGTCGACTACCTCTCTCTCAATTGAAGATATTGAGGGAACAAAGGATTTTTAAAGTGCCAAACTTTTATTCTCCCTGGAGACATGCCACTTCCAGCTTACTCCACTGTATGGGATTTAAATGGACAAAGTTTATAAGTGTACATGGACATCGGTAAATAAGGAGATAAACAAAGACAGACTACTTTGCCATAACTCACTCGACAGTGACCACAGACATTGCACTTACATAAAGACAGTGTGGTCAGTGTCACCAATGCAAGAAATTACTGGCAACAAAGAGGCTTCCAAACTTGCAAAAGGTGAGAATTTGCCAGTAAGGGAAGACTATTAAAAGTGACTTTTGAAACAGTAATAAAACTCAGCAATATAACCCTATAAATAATTAGTTGTCTACATGTAGCAGAACATCTCATTTTCAGTTCCCTAACCAAGAGGATAAGAAATTGGCACTTTTACTATAAAGGTCTTGGCTAATATCTGAAATTACTTAAAAAAAAAAAAAAAAAAAAAAAAACAGGAAGATGCAGCGGATGCTACTTACTGTACATGAGCTCTAAATTTCCGCAGATTACTTCGCACAGCAGTCACTCTCGGACACTTGGAGCAGCAACGTGCACAGGTCAGTATCACGTCCTGAACATCTTCTGTATCGCTACAAATTTGTTCTTTGCTCCTACACAATTTGTAGAACTGAAAGAGGAGAGAGGGGAACAATATTAAGGACTACTCCTTTGATTTGTTAACTAAATCTGTGTATATATTATATATTCTCTATTTTTTATTTTACTAGAGTGTAAGTAAAACAACCTCTTAAAGGACATCTACCACCAGGATAAAAGACTTTAGGCAAATGAGCCTGAGGGGCTCCAGGCTCAATTAACACCTATGGAGCCTGGAGCCCCTCAGGCTCATTTGCATACAGTCCTTCATCCTGATGGTAGATGCCCTTTAAAAAGGGACATTCTGGGATTCTTAGGATAGGTGATTAATATAAAATCAGTCGAGGTCCGACCATATTCACATTTCTTAATCACATTTGTTGCCATCATAACTTCCTTCTATTAATAAATCATTGTTTACTCTACTCCCTGTACAAATTGTTAGTTATTGAAATAAAATTGAAAAAAATAAATTTGTAATAGGTTTATGTTAGAAGTTCCAGCAAGCTGATATTTAGCCCATACTTCATTTACAAAAAGCATCCCAAAAGCATTATTTAATATTTTAGATAAGGAATATATAGGGGGATAAGAGTAATATCTATAGCAGTTTATGGACAGGAGGTGGCTAGATCACGGTGCGGGAAACACAGAGAAAGCTATCCATTGTCAGCTGTGTGTATAGCGTGTGAGGACAAGCATACACACAGAGGAGTCAGACATGGAGCAGATAACATCAGGATAGAGGGTTTATATGGGACAGACCGAGGTGAGGCACAGAGCACAGAATGTGTTATTACTGAAGTAACTGGGAAGAGACGGACCAGAGAAGAGGAGGAGAACTGAATGTGAGTATTCTTATGGAATAGTTGTACCAAACTTTGTTGTACTATAAAGCGTTATCCTCTGTTGACAAAGAGGTGTTATACTGTAGTGTTGTATAGCAGATTTACAAATATCTAAAAAGTGAAATATAGACTAATCAATTTAATCGCTGGACAACGCCATATTCCCAGATTAAGGTGGAAGCTGCCACCAGGTCATGAGGAAGACTACAGGGACACTTCTGCAAGGGCTGCCAGTATGCCATGTAAATGGTTAATAGTGGACTACAGTGGGTCTGCCAGAATGCTGTGTAAAAAGATTAAAAAAAAACTGTATTGGGCTTCTTCCAAACCAGAAAAAGTCATATTTCTCCATTTTTTGTTATTTTGGAAATAAATGATTGCACATAAAATGTCCATAGCCAGGAACACCATGTAATTTTATGATTACTCTTACACAACGTTAATACACTACACATTAAATACTCTACGTGCATCCGCAAACTTACACAACGACCATATCCTGCAGACGTCTTACAATTGCGTTTCAGCCACCATCCACTTGTTACACTTCTTTCTTTTGAAACTTCCTGGCAATGCAGTTATCTAAGAAATAGCCCAAATTTCTCATGCATTTTAAATTAGACCTGTACAGCTTTTAGAATGGGAAACTATTCTTTGTGTAATTTATTCAGATTGCTTTATCTAAACACTTAATTTTTCAGCGTAAAACATTCGAGATGGTGAACTCGTCTGCAAACTTCACCAGCTGCCAGCCTCAAACAATCAACCCCTTCATCCCGATCTTCTTGAGCTTTATCTTCTTTATTGGATTTGTGATGAACTGTATCAGTTTGTGGATTTTCTGGTTTAAGGTAAAACAATGGAATTCAACTGTGATTCTCCAATTCAACCTGGCCATCTCCGATGCCATCATCACCCCAGCGGCTCCTCTCATCATCATCTACTCCTTGACAGACCACTGGACCTTCGGCACCTTCTTCTGCCAGTTTAAGGTCTTCCTCCTCAGTACTCACATGTATGGAAGTATATATTTCCTTACTCTTATCGGTATTCACAGATATTTTTCAGTGGCCCACAGTGTTAAAAGAAGGGCCTGGACCACAAAGCCATTCATCACAAAACTCTGCATCGGTGTCTGGGTTTGTCTCCTCCTACAAGGAATCCCATTCTTCTTTGTTCTACAAACATCTGAAGTCCACGGAGTCACTAAATGTCTCAGCTTCCATCAAACAGAACAAGCGATTTTATTTTTTGTCTGGAACTGGGTCATCCTCTTCTCAGGTCTCCTCATCCCGTTCACCATCACCTTGGTCTGCTACAGTCTCCTGAGTCGATATATTCTTAATGTAAATCCTATGAACACCATGACTAACGTGATGGTCTCCAAATCTGTACAGACCATATTTGTGTCCCTGATCATATTCATAATCTGCTATATCCCAGTACACATCACCAGGACCATGGGGGTCACCATCACCTTGTTCTTTCCTGCTGAGTGTATATTACTGGAAAACGTGGAGGTGGCCTATTATATCACATGGATGATGTCAGGAACCAACTGCTGTATGGATCCCATATTGTACTGTTTTGCCTCAGAGAGATTTAAGCACACTTTCACAAGTTGGTGTAGCTGTCTTTATAGACGTGGAAAAGATGGTAAAATCACAATGGAGAGTACTCCAAGCAACCAAGCCGAGTCAGCTTCAGAGAAACATGGTCCCCTCCCAACGGCGAGTACCACCGATACAGGATTCTCTGTGTGAGCCAAGGCTGAAAAGTGACTGAAAAAAAACTTTAGATTTCTTCATCCTATGAAAGATATCAAAATCAGATGC